>NW_028129474.1:13330000-13337500 GCF_055761805.1 Camellia sinensis
TATTTCCGGTACCAAAATATTTTTTTTAATTTTTTGTATGGTGTATTAAATTATTTCCTACAACTTTCATGTTGAAAGTTTTGGCAAAAAACCATTACTTTTTTAAAAAAACCCCATTATGACTCCTCGAACATGGTTGATGTTTCCTCCTGCCAGATTGAAAAGGGCTTAACAGGCTATTATAAGGGGGGAGCACCTCCCTTGCCCAGGGCAAGGCAGTGCCAGGTACGCCCCATGTTGGGCGCAGCCTGGGCTGCGACCTTGGGTTGCATGCACCGCGGCTCGACCGCGGCCTGAGCCGCGGCCTTAGGCGGCTTGAGCGCGGCCATGGGCGGCATGGACCGCGGCCTTGGGCGGCTCGGGCGCGGCCTTGGGCGGCCTGCACCGCGGCCATGGGTGGCTCAGCCGCGGCCTTGGGCGGCCTGGGCACGGCCTTCGGCGGCTCGGGCGCGGCCTTCGGCGGATCGGGCGCGGCCTTGAGCGGCCTGGACCGCGGCCTTGGGCGCGGCCTAGGGCAGCATGGTGTGGTATGCACGCGGGCGTGGGCGGCCTGGCATGCGCGCTGCGTGGGCAGCACGGCATGGCATGCGCACGGCCTGGGTGGCATGGCATGCAGCCGGCCTGGGCAACACGGCATGGCATGCGCACAGCATGGGCGGCCTGTCTTGCAGCCGGCCTGGCATGCCCGCGGCGTGGGCAGCACGGCATGGCATGCGCACCGCCTGGGCGGCCTGGCATGCAGCTGGCCAGGGCAGCCTGGCCCGGCATGCCCGCGGCGTGGGCAGCGTGGGCAGTGTGGCCAGTGCGAATACCACGCGCGTGGTCTTTTGACCACGATGCGCGTGTTGCGCGCATGGTCGCGCACGCCTTTGCACACCTTCGCACGCAACGCACGTCTAGTGATAAGAACCGCAGCCAAGGCAGCCCAGCCACAAGGCCAAGGCCAGCAGCATGGCATGCCATGGCGAAGGCAGCCCAGCCAAAGCTAGCAGCATGCCATGCCAAGGCCAAGGCCAGCAGCATGCCATGCCACGGCCAAGGCAGCCCAGCCAAAGCCAGCTGCATGCCATGCCAAGGCCAAGGCCAGCAGCATGCCATGCCACGGCCAAGGCAGCCCAGCCAAAGCCAGCAGCATGCCATGCCAAGGCCAAGGCTAGCTGCATGCCATGCCAAGGCCAAGGCTAGCTGCATGCCATGCCAAGGCCAAGGTAGCCCAACCCAAGCCAGCAGCATGCCATGCAAAGCCCAAGGTCTGCAGCATGCCATGCCACGGCCAAGGCAGCCATGCTAAAGCCAGCACCATGCCATGCCAAGGCCAAGGCCAGCAGCATGCCATGCCACGAAGAAGGCAGCCCAGCCAAAGCCAACAGCATGCCATGCCAAGGCCAAGGCCAGCAGCATGCCACGCTACGACCAAGGCAGCCCTGCCAAAGCCAGCAGCACGCCATGCAAAGGCCAAGGCCAGCAGCATGGCATGCCATGGCCAAGGTAGCCCAGCCAAAGCCAGCAGCATGCCATGCTAAGGCCAAGGCCGGCAGCATGCCTTGAGACGGCCAAGGCAGCCCAGCCAAAAGCCAGCAGCATGCCATGCCATGGCCAAGGCCCGCAGCAAGCCATGCCACGGCCAAGGCAGCCCAGACAAAGCCAGCAGCATGCCATGCCAAGGCCAAGCCCAGTAGCATGCCATGCCACGGCCAAGGAAGCCCAGCCAAAGCCAGCAGCATGCCATGCCAAGGCCAAGGCCAGCAGCATGCCATGCCAAGGCCAAGGCAGCCCAGCCAAAGCCTGCAGTATGCCATGCCATGCCAAGGCCAAGGTCAGCAGCCTGCCATGCCACGGCCAAGGCAGCCATGCCAAAGCCAGCAACATGCCATGCCAAGGCCAAGGCCAGCAGCATGCCATGCCACGGCCAAGGCAGCCCAGCCCAAGCCAGCAGCATGCCATGCCATGGCCAAGGCCAGCAGCATGCCATGCTAAGGCCAGGGCCATCAGCATGCCATGCCACGGCCAAGGCAGCCCAGCAAAAGCCAGCAGCATGCCATTCCAAGGCCAAGGCCAGCAGCATGCCATGCCACGGCCAAGGCAGCCCAGCCAAAGCCAGCAGCATGCCATGCCAAGGCCAAGGCCAGCAGCATGCCATGGCACGGCCAAGGCAGCCCAGCCAAAGCCAGTAGCACGCCATGCCAAGGCCAAGGCCAGCAGCATGCCATGCCAAGGCCAAGGCAGCCCAGCCCAAGCCAGCAGCATGCCATGCCATGCCAAGGCCAAGGTCAGTAGCATGCCATGCCACGGCCAAGGCAGCCATGCCAAAGCCAGCAACATGCCATGCCAAGGCCAAGGCCAGCAGCTTGCGATGCCACGGCCAAGGCGGCGCTGCCAAAGCCAGCAGCATGCCATGCCAAGGCCAAGGCCAGCGGCATGCCATGCCAAGGCCAAGGCCAGCAGCATGCCATGCCAAGGCCAAGGCAGCCCAGCCAAAGCCAGCAGCATGCCATGCCAAGGCCAAGGCCAGCAGCATGCCATGCCACGGCCAAGGCAGCCCAGCCAAAGCCAGCAGCATGCCATGCCACGGCCAAGGCAGCCGAGCCAAAGCCAGCAGCATGCCATGCCAAGGCCAGCAGCATGCCATGCCACGGCCAAGGCAGCCCAGCCAAAGCCAGCAGCATGCCATGCCAAGGCCAAGGCCAGCAGCGTGCCATGCCACGGCCAAGGCAGCCCAGCCAAAGCCGGCAGCATGCCATGCCAAGGCCAAGGCCAGCAGCATGCCATGCCATGCCAAGGCCAAGGCAGCCCAGCCCAAGCCAGCAGCATCCCATGCCAAGGCCAAGGCCAGCAGCATGGCATGCCACGGCCAAGGCAGCCCAGCCAAAGCCAGCAGCATGTCATGCCAAGGCCAAGGCCAGCTGCATGCCATGCCAAGGCCAAGGCAGCCCAGCCCAAGCCAGCAGCATGCCATGCCATGCCAAGGCCAAGGCCAGCAGCATGCCATGCCACGGCCAAGGCAGCCATGCCAAAGCCAGCAACATGCCATGCCAAGGCCAAGGCCAGCAGCATGCCATGCCACGGCCAAGGCAGCACTGCCAAAGCCCGCACCATGCCATGCCAAGGCCAAGGCCAGCAGCATGCCATGCCACGGCCAAGGCAGCCCAGCCAAAGCCAGCAGCATGCCATGCCAAGGCCAAGGCCGGCAGCATGCCATGCCATGGCCAAGGCAGCCCAGCCAAAGCCAGCAGCTTGCCATGCCAAGGCCAAGGCCAGCAGCATTCCATGCCAAGGCCAAGGCAGCCCAGTCCAAGCCAGCAGCATGCCATGCCTTGCGAAGGCCAAGGTCAGCAGCATGCCATGCCACGGCCAAGGCAGCCATGCCAAAGCCAGCAACATGCCATTCCAAGGCCAAGGCCAGCAGCATACCATGCCACGGCCAAGGCAGCCCAGCCAAAGCCAGCAGCATGCCATGCCAAGGCCAAGGCCAGCAGCATGCCATGCCAAGGCCAAGGCTGCCCAGCCAAAGCCAGCAGCATGCCATACCAAGGCCACGGCCAGCAGCATGCCATGCCACGGCCAAGGCAGCCCAGCCAAAGCCAGCAGCATGCCATGCCAAGGCTAAGGCCAGCAGCATGCCAAGCCACGGCCAAGGCAGCCCAGCTAAAGCCAGCAGCATGCCATGCCAAGGCCAAGGCCGGCAGCATGCCATGCCACGGCCAAGGCAGCCCAGCCAAAGCCAGCAGCATGCCATGTCAAGGCCTAGGCCAGCAGCATGCCATGCCACAACCAAGGCAGCCCAGCCAAAGTCAGTAGCATTCCATGCCCAGGCCAAAGCCAGCAGCATGCCATGCCACGGCCAAGGCAGCCCAGCCAAAGCCAGGAGTATGCCATGCCAAGGCCAAGGCCAGCAGCATGCCATGCCACGGCCAAGGCAGCCCAGCCAAAGCCAGCAGCATGCCATGCCACGGCAAAGGCCAGCAGCATGCCATGCCACGGCCTAGGCAGCCCAGCCAAAGCCCGCAGCATGCCATGCCAAGGCCAAGGCCAGCAGCTTGCCATGCCACGGCCAAGGCAGCCCATCCAAAGCCAGCAGCATGCCATGCCAAGGCCAAGGCCAAGGCCAGCAGCATGCCATGCCAAGTCCAAGGCAGCCCAGCAGATTGCCATGCCATGCCAAGGCCAAGGCCACCAGCATGACATGCCACGGCCAAGGCAGCCCAGCCAAAGCCTGCAGCATGCCATGCCAAGGCTAAGGCCAGCAGCATGCCATGCCAAGGCCAAGGCAGCCCAGCCAAAGCCAGCAGCATGCCATGCCAAGGCCTAGGCCAGCAGCATGCCATGCCACGGCCAAGGCAGCCCAGCCAAAGCTAGCAGAATGCCATACCAAGGCCTAGGCCAGGAGCGTGCCATGCCACGGCCAAGGCAGCCCAGCCAAAGCCAGCAGAATGCCATGCCAAGGCCAAGGCCAGCAGCGTGCCATGCCACGGCCAAGGCAGCCCAGCCAAAGCCAGCAGCATGCCATGCCAAGGCCAAGGCCAGCAGCATGCCATGCCGCGGCCAAGGCAGCCCAACCAAAGCCCGCAGCATGCCATGCCAAGGCCAAGGCCAGCAGCATGCCATGCCCCGGCCAAGGCAGCCCAGCCAAAGCCGGCAGCATGCCATGCCAAGGCCAAGGCCAGCAGCATGCCATGCCATGGCCAAGGCAGTCCAGCCAATGCCAGCAGCATGCCATGCCAAGGCCAAGGCCAGCAGCAAGCCATGCCAAGGCAGCCCATCCAAAGCCAGCAACATGCCATGCCAAGGCCAACGCAGCCCAGCCAAAGCCAGCGGCATGCCATGCCAAGGCCAAGGCCAGCCGCATGTCTTGCCACGGCCTTGTCCCGCAGCGTGGCGTGCCTTGACCTTGGCCTAGGACATCGCATGCCACGCCCTTGGCAAGCAATCCTGTCCCTCGTGTAATTGTCCTTTGGTTTGTCTCTGACTTACGTATAAGTTGCCCTGCGAAATGCATGTCCCTCAGGGAATAGCCATTTGGTTGCCTTTGACTTGCGAACAAGTTGCTAGTGCTTTCCCCAGTGGAAGCTTGTTGGGAAAAGTATGTCCCTCGGAAGTTGCCTGTTACGTTTGTTATTTGCATTCGTGCTATCCGATGCTTGCTCGGTTTCTCTAAGAGTTTTTGCGCGTTCGTCGGGCTTTTTTATTATTTATTTACTCATAGAAATTATAATAAAGTAAATAAAAAAATAAAAAAAAAATAAAAAAATTACTATAATTACTAGTGCCTCATCTTATAATTGTTGGAATTTTTCTAGAATTTTTTGAATATTTTTAGTAATTTTTATTATTTTTAAGTATTAAAATTGAAATAAATTAAAATAAAATATTCCGGTGGCCAAATATTTTTTTTAAATTTTTTTTATGGTGTCTTTAATTATTTCCTTCAACTTTTATGTTGAAAATTTTTGCAAAAAATTGTTACTTTTTAAAAAAACCCCATTATGACTCCTCGAGCATAGGTGATGTTTCCTCCTGCCAGATGAAAAAGGGCTTAACAGGCTATTATAAGGGGGGGGAGCACCTCCCTTAAGGCTAGCTAGCATGGCCAAGCCACAGGCCACGCCTATGCCTAGGCGGGCGCTTGGTACATGCCATCGCTTGGCTTGTGGCATCGAAACTACATAGCCAAGCACGGGATGTGTCGAGTGGCGGCCCGTGGTGGTGGCGGTGGCACGTTGGCCTAGGCCAGCATGCCATGCCACAGCCTTGGCCAGCAACATGGCATGCCAAAGCCTTGGCGAGCAGCATGCCATGCCCCGGCCTTGGCAAGCATGTCATGCCACGGCCTTGGCCAGCAGCATGCCATGCCCCGGCCTTGGCCAGCAGCATGCCATGCCCCGGCCTTGGCCAGCATGGCATGCCAGGGCCTTGGCCAACAGCATGCCATGCCAAAGCCTTGGCCAGCAGCATGCCATGCCCCGGCCTTGGCAAGCTTGTCATGCCACGGCCTTGGCCAGCAGCGTGCCATGCCCCGGCCTTGGCCAGCATGTCATGCCACGGCCTTGGCCAGCAGCGTGCCATGCCACGGCCTTGGCCAGCAGCGTGCCATGCCCCGGCCTTGGCTAGCAGCGTGCCATGCCACGGCCTTGGCCATCAGCGTGTCATGCCACGGCCTTGGCCATCAGCGTGTCATGCCACGGCCTTGGCCAGCAGCGTGTCATGCCCCGGCCTTGGCCCGCAGCGTGTCATGCCCCGGCCTTGGCCAGCATGTCATGCCACGGCCTTGGCCAGCAGCATGCCATGCCACAGCCTTGGCCAGCGACATGGCATGCCAAAGCCTTGGGCAGCAGCATGCCATGCCCCAGCCTTGGCAAGCATGTCATGTCGCGGCCTTGGCTAGCAAGCATGCCATGCCAAAGCCCTGGCCGGCAGCATGCCATGCCCAACCCTGGCTAACATGTCATGCCACGGCCTTGGCCAGCAGCACCATGCCATGCCATGCCTAGTCCTTGGCCAGCAGCATGCCATGCCATGCCATGCGACGGCCTTGGCCAGCAACATGCCATGCCAATGCCTTTGCCAGCAGCATGGCAAGCCCAAGCCTTGGTCAGCAGCAGCATGCCATGCCAACGCCTTGGCCAGCAGCATGCCTTGCCACGGCTTCGTCCAGCGGCATGGCATGCCATGCCACGGCCTCGGCCATCAGCATGCCTTGCCACGGCCTTGTCCAGCAACATGGCATGCCCCGGCCTTGGCCCGCAGCATATAATGCCACGGCCTTGGCAAGCATGCCATGTCCCTCGGGTAATTGTACAAGTTGCCTTGCGAAATGCATGTCCCTCGGTTAAATTGCCATTTGGTTGGCTTTGGCGTGCGAACGAGTTGCCTGTGCTTTCCTAGTGGAAGCTTGTTGCGAGAAGTATGTCCCTCGAAAGTTGCCTGTCGCGTTTGTTATTTGCATTCGCGCTAACCGGTGCTTGCTCGGCTTCTCTAAATGTTTTCGCGCGTTCGTCGGCCTTCTTAGTCCTTCGGGGGGTGATTCGTTTTGGGGGGCTGGTGCATAGTGTACGTCGTGGCGCGTGGGTTGTGTTTGGATTGTGCGAGTTGGACGGATCCCTGCCTGTGCAGCGAACTCCACTGGTGCATTCCTCCATGTCCCTCGGGTGATCGCCTTTTGGGTTGTCTTCGACTCGCCTTTGGGTTGCCTGCGCTTCCCTAGTGGAAGGTGCCTTGCGAAAAGCGTGTCCCTCGGGTAATTGCCATTTGGTTGGATTTGCGTTCGAACGAGTTGCCTATGCTTTCCTAGTGGAAGCTTGTTGCGAAAAGTATGTCCCTCGAAAGTTGCCTGTTGCGTTTGTTATTTGCATTCGCGTTAACCGGTGCTTGCTCGGCCTCTCTACATGTTTTCGCGCGTTCGTCGGGCTTCTTAGTCCTTCGGGGGGTGATTCGTTTTGGGGGGCTGGTGCACAGTGTACGTCGTAGCGCGTGAGTTGTGTTCGGTTTGTGCGAGTTGGACGG
>NW_028129474.1:13342500-13350000 GCF_055761805.1 Camellia sinensis
GCATGCCATGCCACGGTCAAGACAGCCCAGCCAAAGCCAGCAGCATGCCATGCCAAGGCCAAGGCCAGCAGCATGCGATGCCACGGCCAAGGCACCCCAGCCAAAGCCAGCAGCATGCCATGCCAAGGCCAAGGCCAGCAGCATGCCATGCCACGGCCAAGGCAGCCCAGCCAAATCCAGCAGCATGCCATGCCAAGGCCAAGGCCAGCAGCATGCCATGCCACGGCCAAGGCAGGCCAGCCAAAGCCAGCAGCATGCCATGCCAA
This sequence comes from Camellia sinensis, assembly GCF_055761805.1. Lineage (NCBI taxonomy): Eukaryota > Viridiplantae > Streptophyta > Magnoliopsida > Ericales > Theaceae > Camellia > Camellia sinensis. Next base: position 13,342,767 of record NW_028129474.1, read on the forward strand.
GGCCAAGGCCAGTAGCATGCGATGCCACGGCCAAGGCAGCCCAACCAAAGCCAGCAGCATGCCATGCCAAGGCCTAGGCCAGCAGCATGCCATGCCAAGGCCTAGGCCAGCAGCATGCCATGCCACGGCCAAGGCAGCCCAGCCAAAGCCAGCTGCATGCCATGGCAAGGCCAAGGCCAGCAGCATGCAATGCCACGGCCAAGGCAGCCCAGCCAAAGCCAGCAGCATGCCATGCCAAGGCCAAGGCCAGCAGCATGCCATGCCCCGGCCAAGGCAGCCCAACCAAAGCCAGCAGCATGCCATGCCAAGGCCTAGGCCAGCAGCATGCCATGCCACGGCCAAGGCAGCCCAGCCAAAGCCAGCAGCATGCCATCCCAAGGCCAAGGCCAGCAGCATGCCATGCCACGGCCAAGGCAGCCCAGCCAAAGCCAGCAGCATGCCATGCCATGGCCAAGGCCAGCAGCGTGCCATGCCAAGGCCAAGGCAGCCCAACCAAAGCCAGCAGCATGCCATGCCAAGGCCAAGGCCAGCAGCATGCGATGCCACGGCCAAGGCAGCCCAGCCAAAGCCAGCAGCATGCCATGCCAAGGCCAAGTCCAGCAGCATGCCATGCCACGGCCAAGGCAGCCTAGCCAAAGCCAGCAGCATGCGATGCCAAGGCCAAGGCCAGCAGCATGCCATGCCACGGCCAAGGCAGCACAGCCAAAGCCAGCAGCATGCGGTGCCAAGGCCTAGGCCAGCAGCATGCCATGCCACGGCCAAGGCCAGGAGCGTGCCTTGCCACGGCCTTGGCAACCCAGCCAAAGCCCGCAGCATGCCATGCCAAGGCCAAGTCCAGCAGCATGCCATGCCACGGCCAAGGCAGCCTAGCCAAAGCCTGCAGCATGCGATGCCAAGGCCAAGGCCAGCAGCATGCCATGCCACGGCCAAGGCAGCCCAGCCAAAGCCAGCAGCATGCGGTGCCAAGGCCTAGGCCAGCAGCATGCCATGCCACGGCCAAGGCCAGGAGCGTGCCATGCCACGGCCTAGGCAGCCCAGCCAAAGCCCGCAGCATGGCATGCCAAGGCCAAGGCCAGCAGCATGCCATGCCACGGCCAAGGCAGCCCAGCCAAATCCAGCAGCATGCCATGCCAAGGCCAAGGCCAGCAGCATGCCATGCCACGGCCAAGGCAGGCCAGCCAAAGCCAGCAGCATGCCTTGCCAAGGCCTAGGCCAGCAGCATACGATGCCACGGCCAAGGCAGCCCAACCAAAGCCAGCAGCATGCCATGCCAAGGCCTAGGCCAGCAGCATGCCATGCCAAGGCCTAGGCCAGCAGCATGCCATGCCACGGCCAAGGCAGTCCAGCCAAAGCCAGCTGCATGCCATGGCAAGGCCAAGGCCAGCAGCATGCAATGCCACGGCCAAGGCAGGCCAGCCAAAGCCAGCAGCATGCCATGCCAAGGCCAAGGCCAGCAGCATGCCATGCCCCGGCCAAGGCAGCCCAACCAAAGCCAGCAGCATGCCATGCCAAGGCCTAGGCCAGCAGCATGCCATGCCACGGCCAAGGCAGCCCAGCCAAAGCCAGCAGCATGCCATCCCAAGGCCAAGGCCAGCAGCATGCCATGCCACGGCCAAGGCAGCCCAGCCAAAGCCAGCAGCATGCCATGCCATGGCCAAGGCCAGCAGCGTGCCATGCCAAGGCCAAGGCAGCCCAACCAAAGCCAGCAGCATGCCATGCCAAGGCCAAGGCCAGCAGCATGCGATGCCACGGCCAAGGCAGCGCAGCCAAAGCCAGCAGCACGCCATGCCAAGGCCAAGTCCAGCAGCATGCCATGCCACGGCCAAGGCAGCCTAGCCAAAGCCTGCAGCATGCGATGCCAAGGCCAAGGCCAGCAGCATGCCATGCCACGGCCAAGGCAGCCCAGCCAAAGCCAGCAGCATTCGATGCCAAGGCCAAGGCCAGCAGCATGCGATGCCACGGCCAAGGCAGGCCTGCCAAAGCCAGCAGCATGCCATGCTAAGGCCTAGGCCAGTAGCATAACATGCCACGGCAAAGGCAGCCCAGCCAAAGCGAGCAGCATGCCATGCCAAGGCCTACGCCAGCAGCATGCCATGCCACGGCCAAGGCAGCCCAGCCAAAGCCAGCGGCATGCCATGCCAAGGCCAAGGCCAGCAGCATGCCATGCCACGGCCAAGGCAGCCCAGCCAAAGCTAGCAGCATGCCATGCCAAGGCCAAGGCCAGCAGCATGCCATGCCAAGGCCAAGGCCAGCAGCATGCCATGCCACGGCCACGGTACCCCAGCCAAAGCCAGCAGCATGCCATGCCATGGCCAAGGCCAGCCGCATGCCATGCCACGGCCAAGGCAGCCCAGCCAAGGCCAGCAGCATGCCATGCCAAGGCCAAGGCCAGCAGCATGCCATGCCACGGCCAAGGCAGCCCAGCCAAAGCCAGCAGCATCCCATGCCAAGGCCTAGGCCAGCAGCATGCCATGCCACGGCCAAGGCAGCCCAGCCAAAGCCAGCAGCATGCCATGCCAAGGCCAAGGCCAGCAGCATGCCATGCCACGGCCAAGGCAGCCCAGCCAAAGCCAGCAGCATGCCATGCCATGGCCAAGGCCAGCAGCATGCATGCCACGGCCAAGGCAGCCCAGCCAAAGCCACCAGCATGCCATGCCAAGGCCAAGGCCAGCAGCATGCGATGCCACGGCCAAGGCAGCCCAGCCAAAGCCAGCAGCATGCCATGCCAAGGCCTAGGCCAGCAGCATGCCATGCCACGGCCAAGGCAGCCCAGCCAAAGCCAGCGGCATTCCATGCCAAGGCCAAGGCCAGCAGCATGCCATGCCACGACCAAGGCAGCCCAGCCAAAGCCAGCCGCATGCCATGCCAAGGCCAAGGCCAGCAGCATGCCATGCCACGGCCAAGGCAGCCCAGCCAAAGCCGGCAGCATGCCATGCCAAGGCCAAGGCCAGCAGCATGCCATGCCACGGCCAAGGCAGCCCAGCCAAAGCCCGCAGCATGCCATGCCAAGGCCAAGGCCAGCAGCATGCCATGCCAAGGCCAAGGCCAGCAGCATGCCATGCCAAGGCCAAGCCAGCAGCATGCCATGCCGCGGCCACGGCAGCCCAGCCAAAGCCAGCAGCATGCCATGCCATGGCCAAGGCCAGCAGCATGCCATGCCACGGCGAAGGCAGCCCAGCCAACGCCAGCAGCACGCCATGCCATGGCCAAGGCAGGCCAGCCAAAGCCAGCAGCATGCCATGCCATGGCCAAGGCCAGCAGCATGCCATGCCACGGCGAAGGCAGCCCAGCCAAAGCCAACAGCATGCCATGCCGAGGCCAAGGCTAGCAAGATGCCATGCCACGGCGAAGGCAGGCCAACCCAAGGCCAAGTCCAAGGCCAGCGAAAGCCAGCAGCATGCCATGCCAAGGCCAAGGCTAGCAGCATGCCATGCCAAGGCCAAGGCCAGCAGCATGCAATACCACGGCCAAGGCAGCCCAGCCCAAGCCAGCAGCATGCCATGCCAAGGCCAAGGCCAGCAGCATGCCATGCCACGGCCAAGGCAGCCCAGCCAAAGCCAGCGGCATGCCATGCCACGGCCAAGGCAGCCCAGCCAAAGCCAGCAACATGCCATGCCAAGGCCAAGGCCAGCAGCATGCCGTGCCACGGCCAAGGCAGGCCAGCCAAAGCCAGCAGCATGCCATGCCAAGGCCAAGGCCAGCAGCATGCCGTGCCACGGCCAAGGCAGCCCCGCCAAAGCCAGCAGCATGCCATGCCAAGGCCAAGGCCAGCAGCATGCCCTGCCACGGCCAATGCAGCCCAGCCAAAGCCAGCAGCATGCCATGCCAAGGCCAAGGCCAGCAGCATGCCATGCCAAGGCCAAGGACAAGGCCAAGTCAGCCCAGCCAAAGCCAGCGGCATGCCATGCCAAGGCCAAGGCCAGCCGCATGTCTTGCCACGGCCTTGTCCCGCAGCGTGGCGTGCCTTGGCCTTGAGCTAGAACATCGCATGCCACGCCCTTGGCAAGCAATCCTGTCCCTCATGTAATTGCCATTTGGTTTGGCTTTGACTTACGTATATGTTGCCCTGCGAAATGCATGTCCCTCGGGTAATAGCCGTTTGGTTGCCTTTGACTTGCGAACACGTTGCTAGTGCTTTCCCCAGTGGAAGCTTGCTGGGAAAAGTATGTCCCTCGGAAGTTGCCTGTTGCGTTTGTTATTTGCATTCGAGCTATCCGATGCTTGCTCGGTTTCTCTAACAGTTTTTGCACGTTCGTCGGGCTTTTTAATTATTTATTTACTCATAAAAATTATAATAAAATAAATAAAAAATAAAAAAATAATTAAAAAAATTACTATAATTACTAGTGCCTCATCTTATAATTGTTGGAATTTTTCTAGAATTTTTTGAGGATTTTTAGTAATTTTTATTATTTTTTAAGTATTAAAATTGAAATAAATTAAAATAAAATATTCCGGTGGACAAATATTTTTTTATAATTTTTTTATGGTGTATTAAATTATTTCATACAACTTTCATGTTGAAAGTTTTGGCAAAAAACCATTACTTTTTAAAAAAACCCCATTATGACTCCTCGAACATGGTTGATGTTTCCTCCTACCAGATTGAAAAGGGCTTAACAGGCTATTATAAGGGGGGGGCACCTTCCTTAAGGCTGGCCAGCATGGCCAGGCCACAGGCCACGCCTATGCCTAGGCGGGCGCTCGGCACATGCCATCGCATGGCTTGTGGCATCGAAACTACATAGCCAAGCACGGGATGCGTCGAGTGGCGGCCCTCGGTGGTGGCGGTGGCACGCTTGCCAAGGCCAGCATGCCATGCCACAGCCTTGGCCAGCAACATGGCATGCCAAAGCCTTGGCCAGCAGCATGCCATGCCCTGGCCTTGGCAAGCATGTCATGCCACGGCCTTGGCCAGCAGCATGCCATGCCCCGGCCTTGGCCAGCCTGTCATGCCACGGCCTTGGCCAGCAGCATGCCATGCCACAGCCTTGTCCAGCAACATGGCATGCCAAAGCCTTGGCCAGCAGCATGCCATGCCCCGGCCTTGGCAAGCTTGTCATGCCACGGCCATGGCCAGCAGCGTGCCATGCCACGGCCTTGGCCAGCAGCGTGCCATGCCCCGGCCTTGGCCAGCAGCGTGCCATGCCCCGGCCTTGGCCAGCAGCTTGCCATGCCCCGGCCTTGGCCAGCAAGTCATGCCACGGCCTTGGCCAGCAGCATGCCATGCCACGGCCTTGGCCAGCAACATGGCATGCCAAAGCCTTGGCCAGCAGCATGCCCTGCCCCGGCCTTGGCCGGCAGCATGCCATGCCGCGGCCTTGGCCGGCATCATGCCATGCCGCGGCCTTTGCCGGCAGCATGGCAAGCCCAAGCCTTGGTCAGCAGTAGCATGCCATGCCAACGCCTTGGCCAGCAGCAAGCCTTGCCACGGCCTTGTCCAGCAGCATGGCATGCCATGCCACGGCCTCGGCCATCAGCATGCCTTGCCACGGCCTCGGCCATCAGCATGCCTTGCCCCGGCCTTAGCCAGCAGCATGTCATGCCACGGCCTTGGCAAGCATGCCAAGCCATGGCCTTGGCAAGCATGCCATGTCCCTCGGGTAATTGTACAAGTTGCCTTGCGAAATGCATGTCCCTCGGTTAAATTGCCATTTGGTTGGCTTTGGCGTGCGAACGAGTTGCCTGTGCTTTCCTTGTGGAAGCTTGTTGCGAGAAGTATGTCCCTCGAAAGTTGCCTGTTGCGTTTGTTATTTGCATTCGCGCTAACCGGTGCTTGCTCAGCTTCTCGAAATGTTTTCGTGCGTTCGTCAGGCTTCTTAGTCCTTCGGGGGGTGATTCGTTTTGGGGGGCTGGTGCAGAGTGTACGTCGTGACACGTGAGTTGTGCTTGGTTTGTGCGAGTTGGACGGATCCCTGCCTATGCAGCGAACTCCACTGGTGCATTCCTCCATGTCCCTCGGGTGATGCCTTTAGGTTGTCTTCGACTTGCCTTCGGGTTGCCTGCGCTTCCCTAGTGGAATGCGCCTTGTGAAAAGCGTGTCCCTCGGGTAATTGCCATTTGGTTGGCTTTGACGTTCGAACGAGTTGCCTATGCTTTCTTACTGGAAGCTTGTTGCGAAAAGTATGTCCCTCGAAAGTTGCCTGTTGCGCTTGTTATTTGCATTCGCGCTAACCGGTGCTTGCTCGGCCTCTCTAAATGTTTTCGCGCGTTCGTCGGGCTTCTTAGTCCTTCGGGGGGTGATTCGTTTTGGGGGGCTGGTGCACAGTGTACGTCGTGGCGCGTGAGTTGTGTTCGGTTTGTGCGAGTTGGACGGATCCTTGCCTGTGCAGCGAACTCCACTGGTGCATTCCTCCATGTCCCTCGGGTGATCGCCTTTAGGTTGTCTTCGACTCGCCTTCGGGTTGTCTGTGCTTCCCTAGTGGAAGGTGCCTTGCGAAAAGCATGTCCCTCGGGTAATTGCCATTTGGTTGGCTTTGACGTTCGAATGAGTTGCCTGTGCTTTCCTAGTGGAAGCTTGTTGCGAAAAGTATGTCCCTCGAAAGTTGCCTGTTGCACTTGTTACTTGCGTTCGCGCTAACCGGTGCTTGCTCGGCCTCTCTAAATGTTTTCGCGTGTTCGTCGGGCTTCTTGGTCCTTCGGGGGGTGATTCGTTTTGGGGGGCTGGTGCACAGTGTACGTCGTGGCGCGTGAGTTGTGTTCGGTTTGTGCAAGTTGGACGAATCCCTGCCAGTGCAGCGAACTCCACTGGTGCATTCCTCCATGTCCCTCGTGTAAATGCCTTAAGGTTGTCTTCGACTCGCCTTCGAGTTGCCTGCGCTTCCCTAGTGGAAGGTGCCTTGCGAAAAGCGTGTCCCTCGGTTAATTGCCATTTGGGTGGCTTTGACTTACGAGCGAGTTGCCTGCGGTTTCCCAGTGGAAGGTTGTCGTGAAAGTTATGTCGCCCGGAAATTGCCTGTTGCCTTTTGTTATTTGCAGTCGCGCTAACCGGTGCTTGCTCGGCTTCTCTAAATGTTTTCCCACGTTCGTCGGGCTTCTTAGTCCTGCGGGGTGTGATTCGTTTCAAGCGGCTGGTGCGTAGTGTACGTCGTGGCGCGTGAGTTGTGTTTGGTTTGTGCGAGTTGGATGGATCCCTGCCTGTGCAGCGAACTCCACTGGTGCATTCCTCTTCATCGTCCGCGGGATTCCTACAGGTTGCCTGCGCTTTCCCTAGTGGTAAAGGTCCTTGCGAAAA
>NW_028129474.1:13357500-13370000 GCF_055761805.1 Camellia sinensis
CATGCCATGCCACGGCTTCGGCCTCGGCCTCGGCTCGCATGCCTTGCTACGGGGTCGCCCAACAAGCCAAGCCACGGCCTCGGCCCGCAGGCCTTGCTACGGCGTCGCCCAACATGCAATGCCACGGCCTCGGCCCGCATGCCATGCCACGGCCTCGGCCCGCATGCCATGCCATGCCACGGCCCGCATGTCTTGCCACGGCGTTGCCAAACATGCCATGCCACAGCCTCGGCCCGCATGCCACGCCACGGCCTCGGCCCGCATGCCTTGCTACGGCGTTGCCCAACATGCCATGCCACGGCCTCGGCCCGCATGCCTTGCCACCGCGTTGCCCAGCATGCCATGCCACCGCGTTGCCCGGCGTGCCATGCCTTAGCCTTGGCCAACATGTCGAGCCACGGCCTCGGCCCGCATGCCTTGCTACGGCGTCGCCCAACATGCCATGCCAGGGCCTCGGCCCGCATGCCATGCCACGGCCTCGGCCCGCATGCCTCGCTACGGCGTTGCCCAACATGCCATGCCACGGCCTCGGCCCGCATGCCTTGCCACCGCGTTGCCCAGCATGCCATGCCACTGCGTTGCCCGGCGTGCCACGCCTTAGCCTTGGCCAACATGTCGAGCGACGGCCTCGGCCCGCATGCCTTGCTACGGCGTCGCCCAACATGCCATGCCACGGCCTCGGCCCGCATGCCATGACACGGCCTCGGCCCGCATGACATGCCACGGCCTCGGCCCGCATGCCTTGCCACGGCGTTGCCCAACATGCCATGCCACGGCCTCGGCCCGCATGCCATGCCATGCCACGGCCCGCATGTCTTGCCACGGCGTTGCCAAACATGCCATGCCACGGCCTCGGCCCGCATGACATGCCACGGCCTCGGCCCGCATGACATGCCACGGCCTCGGCCCGCATGACATGCCACGGCCTTGGACCGCATGCCTTGCTACGGCGTCGCCCAACATGCCATGCCACGGCCTCGGCCCGCATGCCTTGCTACGACGTTGCCCAACATGCCATGCCACGGCCCCGGCCCGCATGCCTTGCCACCGCGTTGCCCAACATGCCATGCCACGGCCACGGCCCGCATGCCATGCCACGGCCTCGGCCCGCATGCCTTACCACCGCGTTGCCCAGCATGCCATGCCACCGTGCCTTAGCCTTGGCCAACATGTCGAGCAACGGCCTCGGCCCGCATGCCATGCCATGCCACGGCCCGCATGTCTTGCCACGGCGTTGCCAAACATGCCATGACACGGCCTCGGCCCGCATGCCATACCACGGCCTCGGCCCGCATGACATGCCACGGCCTCGGCCCGCATGCCTTGCCACGACCTCGCCCAACTTGCCATGCCACGGCCTCGGCCCGCATGCCATGCCACGGCGTCGGCTCGCATGACATGCCACGGCCTCGGCCCGCATGCCTTGCTACGGCATCGCCCAACATGCCATGCCACGGCCTCGGCCCGCATGCCATGCCACTGCCTCGGCCCGCATGCCATGCCACGGCCTCGGACCGCATGCCTTGCTACGGCGTCACCCAACATGCCATGCCACGGCCTCGGCCCGCATGCCTTGCTACGACGTTGCCCAACATGCCTTGCCACCGCGTTGCCCAGCATGCCATGCCACCGCGTTGCCCGGCGTGCCATGCCTTAGCCTTGGCCAACATGTCGTGCCACGGCCTCGGCCCGCATGCCATGCCATGCCACGGCCCGCATGTCTTGCCACGGCGTTGCCAAACATGCCATGCCACGGCCTCGGCCCGCATGACATGCCACGGCCTCGGCCCGCATGACATGCCACGGCCTCGGCCCGCATGACATGCCACGGCCTTGGACCGCATGCCTTGCTACGGCGTCGCCCAACATGCCATGCCACGTCCTCGGCCCGCATGCCTTGCTACGACGTTGCCCAACATGCCATGCCACGGCCCCGGCCCGCATGCCTTGCCACCGCGTTGCCCAGCATGCCATGCCCCCGCGTTGCCTGGCGTGCCATGCCTTAGCCTTGGCCAACATGTCATGCCACGGCCTCGGCCCGCATGCCATGCCATGCCACGGCCCGCTTGTCTTGCCATGGCGTTGCCAAACATGCCACGCCACGGCCTCGGCCCGCATGCCTTGCGACGGCGTCGCCCAACATGCCATGTCACGGCCACGGCCCGCATGCCATGCCACGGCCTCGGCCCGCATGCCTTGCTATGACGTTGCCAAACATGACAAGCCACGGCCTCGGCCCGCATGCCTTGTCACGGCGTTGCCCAACATGGCATGCCACGGCCTCGGCCCGCATGCCATGCCATGCCAAGGCCCGCATGTCTTGCCACGGCGTTGCCAAACATGCCATGGCACGGCCTCGGCCCACATGCCATGCCACGGCCTCGGCCCGCATGCCTTGCCACCGCGTTGCCCAGCATGCCATGCCACCGCGTTGCCCGTCGTGCCATGCCTTAGCCTTGGCCAACATGTTGAGCCACGGCCTCGGCCCGCATGCCATGCCATGCCACGGCCCGCATGTCTTGCCACGGCGTTGCCAAACATGCAATGACACGGCCTCGGCCCGCATGCCATGCCACGGCCACGGCCTGCATGACATGCCACGGCCTCGGCCCGCATGCCTTGCTACGGCGTCGCCCAACATGCCATGCCACGGCCTCGGCCCGCATGCCATGCCACGGCCTCGGCCCGCATGACGTGCCACGGCCTCGGCCCGCATGCCTTGCCACGGCGTCGCCCAACTTCCCATGCCACGGCCTCGGCCCGCATGCCATGCCACGGCCTCGGCGCGCATGACATGCCACGGCCTCGGCCCGCATGCCTTGCTACGGCGCCGCCCAACATGCCATGCCACGGCCTCGGCCCGCATGACATGCCACGGCCTCGGACCGCATGCCTTGCGACGGCGTCGCCCAACATGCCATGCCACGGCCTCGGCCGGCATGCCATGCCACGGCCTCGGCCCGCATGCCTTGCTACGACGTTGCCCAACAAGCCATGCCACGGCCTCGGCCCGCATGCCTTGCCACCGCGTTGCCCAGCATGCCATGCCACCGCGTTGCCCGGCATGCCATGCCTTAGCCTTGGCCAACATGTCGTGCCACGACCTCGGCCCGCATGCCATGCCATGCCACGGCGTTGCCAAACATGCCATGCCACGGCCTCGGCCCGCATGACATGCCACGGCCTCGGACCGCATGCCTTGCTACGGCGTCGCCCAACATGCCATGCCACGGCGTCGGCCCGCATGCCTTGCGACGACGTTGCCCAACATGCCATGCCACGGCCCCAGCCCGCATGCCTTGCCACCGCGTTGCCCAGCATGCCATGCCACCGCGTTGCCCGGCGTGCCATGCCTTAGCCTTGGCCAACATGTCGTGCCACGGCCTCGGCCCGTATGCCATGCCATGCCACGGCCTCGGCCCGCATGCCTTGCTACGGCGTCGCCCAACATGCCATTCCACGGCCTCGGCCCGCATGCCATGCCACGGCCTCGGCCAGCTTTACATGCCACGGCCTCGAACCGCATGCCTTGCTACGGCGTCGCCCAACATGCCATGCCACGGCACCGCGTTGCCCAGCGGGCCATGCCATGGCCTTGGCAAACATGCCTTGCCACGGCCTCGGCCCGCATGCCATGCCACAACGTTGCCCCGCATGCCAAGGATGAAATGCCATGCCACGGCCTCGGCCCGCATGCCATGCCATGCCACGGGCTCGGCCGGCGTGCCATGCCACGGCCTCGGCCCGCAACCCATGCCACGGGCTCGGCCCGCGTGCCATGCCCTGGGCTCGGCCCGCATGCCTTGCCAAGTCGTTGCCCAACATGCCATGCCACGGCCTCGGCCCGCATGCCATGCCACGGCCTCGGCCCGCATGGCTTGCGACTGCCTTGGCCATCGTGCCATGCCACAGCGTGCCATGCCTTAGCCTTGGCCAACATGCCATGCCACTGCCTTGGCCAGCATGTCGTGCCACCGCTACGGCCATCATGCCATGCCGGTCCGTTGCCCAGCATGCCACGGCCGTGGCGGCATGGCAAGCTACGGCCTCGGCCAGCATGCCATGGCACTGTCTTGGTCAGCATGCCATGCCATGGCACCGCCTTGTCCAGCACGCCGTGCCGCAGCGTTGGCCAGCATGCCTTGGCCAGCATGCCATGCCAATGCCTTGGGCCGACATGGCGTGCCACGGGCTGGGCCATGCCGGTCCATTGCCCGGCATGCCACGGCCGTGGCGGCATGGCAAGCCACGGCCTCGGCCAGCATGCCATGCCACAGCCTCGCCCAGCATGCCATGGCACGGTCTTGGTCAGCATGCCATGCCATGGCACCGCCTTGTGCAGCATTGGCCAGCATGCCTTGGCCGGCATGCCATGCCAATGCCTTGGGCCAACATGGCGTGCCACGGGCTGGGCGAACATGGCATGCCACGGGCTGGGCGAGCATGCCACGCCACGGCCTTGGCTGGCAGCAAGGCATGCCACGGCCTCGGCGAGCATGCCATGCCATGGCCAAGGCCAAGTCCAAGTCCCTGTGCAAGGCATGGCCAAGGCCAAGGCCAAGGCAGTGGGCAAGGCCAAGTCCCTGTGCAAGGCATGGCCAAGGCCAAGGCCAAGGCTGCGGGCAAAGGCCAAGGCCAAGGCCATGGCATGCCACCGCCTTGATCGATCTTTTTGAACATGATTCTTTTATAATCTTACCCAAACCGTGCAACACAATAAAAAATGCACTACAATCAATTCTAAATGTCATTCCCTATTTTTTTGCAATTTTTCTTGAGCTTTTCGAATTTTTAAAGCCCTTATTTGGCAAAAAAAATCAAAATAAAATAAAAAAAATGAAAAAAATAATTTAATAATTTCTATAATTACTAGTGAATCATCCTTTAATTATTGGAATTTTTCCATAATTTTTTGACCATTTTTATTAATTTTTATTATTTTTTAAGTATTAAAATCGAAATAAATTAAAATAAAATATTTCCGGTACCAAAATATTTATTTTAATTTTTTTTATGGTGTATTAAATTATTTCCTACAACTTTCATGTTGAAAGTTTTGGCAAAAAACCATTACTTTTTAAAAAAACCCCATTATGACTCCTCGAACATGCTTGGTGTTTCCTCCTGCCAGATTGAAAAGGGCTTAACAGGCTATTATAAGGGGGGCGCACCTCCCTTGCCCAGGGCAAGGCAGTGGCAGGTACGCCCCATGTTGGGCGCGGCCTGGGCTGCGGCCTTGGGTTACATGCACTGCGGCTCGACCGCGGCCTGGGCTGCGGCCTTGGACGGCTCGACCGCGGCCTTGGGCGGCCTTGGGCGGCTCGGGCGCGGCCTGGGCGTGGCCTTGGGCGGCTCGGGCACGGCCTTGGGCGGCCTGGGCGCGGCCTTGCGCGGCCTTGGGCGGCCTGGGCGCCGCCTTGGGCGGCCTGGAGCGCGGCCTTGGGCGGCCTTGGGCGCGGCCTTGGGCGGCTCGGGCGCGGCCTTGCGCGGCCTTGGGCGGCCTGGGGCGGCCTGGGCGCGGCCTTGGGCGGCCTGGAGCGCGGCCTTGCGCGGCCTTGGGCGGCCTGGGCGCGGCCTTGGGCGGCTCGGGCGCGGCCTTGGGCGGCCTGGGCGCGGCCTTGCGCGGCCTGGGTGCGGCCTTGGGCGGCCTGGAGCGCGGCCTTGCGCGGCCTTGGGCGGCCTGGGCGCGGCCTTGGGCAGCTCGGGCGCGGCCTTAGGCGGCCTAGACTGCGGCCTTGAGCAGCATGGCGTGGCATGCGCGCGGGCGTGGGCATGGCATGCGCACGGCCTGGGCGGCCTGGCATGCAGCCGGCCTGGCACGGCCGCGGCGTGGCCAGCACGGCATGGCATGCGCGCGGCCTGGGCGGCCTGGCATGCAGCAGGCCTGGGCAGCACGGCATGGCATGCGCCCGGCCTGGGCGGCCAGGCATGCAGCCGGCCTGGGCAGCACGGCATGGCATGCGCACGGCCTGGGCGGCCTGGCATGCAGCTGGCCTGGGCAGTACGGCATGGCTTGCGCACGGCCTGGGCGGCCCGGCATGCAGCCGGCCAGGGCAGCCTGGCCTGGCATGCCCGCGGCGTGGGCAGCGTGGCCTGTGCGAATACCGCGCGCGTGGTCTTTTGACCACAGTGCGTGTGTTGCGCGCATGGTCGCGCACGCCTATGCACGCCTTCGCACGCAACGCACGTCTAGTGATAAGAATCGCAGCCAAGGCCGCCCAGCCCCAAGGCCATGGCCAGCAGCATGCGATGCCACGGCCAAGGCTGCCCAGCCAAAGCCAGCAGCATGCTGTGCCAAGGCCAAGGCCAGCAGCATGCGATGCCACGGCCAAGGCAGCCCAGCCAAAGCCAGCAGCATGCCTTGCCAAGGCCAAGGCCAGCAGCATGCCATGCCACGGCCAAGGCAGCCCAGCCAAAGCCAGCAGCATGCCATGCCAAGGACAAGGCCAGCAGCATGCCATGCCACGGCCAAGGCAGGCCAGCCAAAGCCAGCCGCATGCCATGCCAAGGCCAAGGCCAGCAGCATGCCATGCCACGGCCAAGGCAGCCCAGCCAAAGCCAGCAGCATGCCATGCCAAGGCCAAGGCCAGCAGCATGCCAAGCCACGGCCAAGGCAGCCTAGCCAAAGCCGGCAGCATGCGATGCCAAGGCCAAGGCCAGTAGCATGCGAGGCCACGACCAAGGCTGCCCTGCCAAAGCCAGCAGCATGCCATGCCAAGGCCAAGGCCAGCAGCATGCCACGCCACGGCCAAGGCAGCCCAGCCAAAGCCAGCAGCATGCCATGCCAAGGCCAAGGCCAGGTGCATGCCATGCCACGGCCAAGGCAGCCCAGCCAAAGCCAGCAGCATGCCACGCCAAGGCCAAGGCCAGCAGCATGCCATGCCACGGCCAAGGTAGCCCAGCCAAAGCCAGCAGCATGCGATGCCAAGGCCAAGGCCAGCAGCATGCGATGCCACGTCCAAGGCAGCCCTGCCAAAGCAAGCAGCATGCCATGCCAAGGCCAAGGCCAGCAGCATGCCATGCCACGGCCAAGGCAGCCCAGCCAAAGCCAGCAGCATGCCATGCCAAGGCCAAGGCCAGCAGCATGCCATGCCACGGCCAAGGCAGACCAGCCAAAGCCAGCAGCATGCCATGCCAAGGCCAAAGCCAGCAGCAGTCCATGCCACGGCCAAGGCAGCCCAGCCAAAGCCAGCAGCATGCCATGCCAAGCCCTAGGCCAGCAGCACGCCAAGCCACGGCCAAGGCAGCCCAGCCAAAGCCAGCAGCATGCCATGCCAAGGCCAAGGCCAGCAGCATGCCATTCCACGGCCAAGGCAGCCCAGCCAAAGCCGGCAGCATGCCATGCCAAGGCCAAGGCCAGCAGCATGCCACGCCACGGCCAAGGCAGCCCAGCCAAAGCCCGCAGCATGCCATGCCAAGGCCTAGGCCAGCAGCAAGCCAAGCCACGGCCAAGGCAGCCCAGCCAAATCCAGCCGCATGCGATGCCAAGGCCAAGGCCAGCATCATGCCATGCCACGGCCAAGGCAGCCCAGCCAAAGCCAGCAGCATGCCATGCCAAGGCCAAGGCCAGCAGCATGCCATGCCACGGCCAAGGCAGCCCAGCCCAAGCCAGCAGCAATCCATGCCAAGGCTAAGGCCAGCAGCATGCCATGCCACGGCGAAGGCAGCCCAGCCAAAGCCAGCAGCATGCCATGCCAAGGCCAAGGCCAGCAGCATGCCATGGCACGACCAAGGCAACCCAGCCAAAGCCAGCAGCTTGCCATGCCAAGGCCAAGGCCAGCAGCATGCCATGCCACGGCCAAGGCAGCCCAACCAAAGCCAGCAACATGCCATGCCAAGGCCAAGGCCAGCAGCATGCGATGCCACGGCCAAGGCAGCCCAGCCCAAGCCAGCAGCATGCCATGCCATGGCCAAGGCCAGCAGCATGCGATGCCACGGCCAAGGCATCCCAGCCCAAGCCAGCAGCATGCCATGCCAAGGCCAAGGCCAGCAGCATGCCATGCCACGGTCAAGGCAGCCCAGCCAAAGCCAGCAGCATGCGATGCCGAGGCCAAGGCCAGCAGCATGCGATGCCATGGCCATGGCAGCCCAGGCAAAGCCAGCAGCATGCCATGCCAAGGCCAGGGCCAGCAGCATGCCATGCCACGGCCAAGGCAGCCCAGCCAAAGCCAGCAGCAGGCCATGCCAAGGCCAAGGCCAAGGCAAGCAGCATGCCATGCCACGGCCAAGGCAGCCCAGCCAAAGCCAGCAGCATGCCATGCCAAGGCCAAGGCCAGCAGCATGCCATGCCACGGCCAAGGCAGCCCGGCCAAAGCCAGCAGCATGCCATGCCAAGGCCAAGGCGAGCAGCATGCCATGCCACGGCCAAGGCAGCCCAGTCAAAGCCAGCAGCATGCCAGGGCAAGGCCAAGGCCAGCAGCATGCCATGCCACGGCCAAGGCAGCCCAGCCAAAGCCAGCAGCATGCCACGCCAAGGCCAAGGCCAGCAGCATGCCATGCAACGGCCAAGGCAGCCCAGCCAAAGCCAGCAGCAGGCCATGCCAAGGCCAAGGCCAGCAGCATGCCATGCCACGGCCAAGGCAGCCCAGCCAAAGCCAGCAGCATGCCATGCCAAGGCCAAGGCCAGCAGCATGCCATGCCACGGCCAAGGCAGCCCAGCCAAAGCCAGCAGCATGCCATGCCAAGGCCAAGGCCAGCAGCATGCCATGCCACGGCCAAGGCAGCCTAGCCAAAGCCAGCAGTATGCCATGCCAAGGCCAAGGCCAGCAGCATGCCATGCCACGGCCAAGGCCGCAAAGCCAAACCCAGCAGTATGCCATGCCAAGGCCAAGGCCAGCAGCATGCCATGCCACAGCCAAGGCAGCCCTGCCAAAGCCAGCAGCCTGCCAT
This sequence comes from Camellia sinensis, assembly GCF_055761805.1. Taxonomy (NCBI): domain Eukaryota; kingdom Viridiplantae; phylum Streptophyta; class Magnoliopsida; order Ericales; family Theaceae; genus Camellia; species Camellia sinensis. Next base: position 13,366,390 of record NW_028129474.1, read on the forward strand.
GCCAAGGCCAAGGCCAGCAGCATGCCATGCCAAGGCCAAGGCCAGCAGCATGCCATGCCAAGGCCAAGCCAGCCCAGCCAAAGCCGGCAGGATGCCATGCCAAGGCCTAGGCCGGCAGCAAGCCAAGCCACGGCCAAGGCAGCCCAGCCAAAGCCAGCAGCATGCCATGCCAAGGCCAAGGCCAGCAGCATGCCATGCCACGGCCAAGGCAGCCCGGCCAAAGCCAGCAGCATGCCATGCCAAGGCCAAGGCCAGCAGCATGCCATGCCACGGCCAAGGCAGCCCGGCCAAAGCCAGCAGCATGCCATGCCAAGGCCAAGGCCAGCAGCATGCCATGCCACGGCCAAGGCAGCCCAGCCAAAGCCAGCAGCATGCCATGCCAAGGCCAAGGCCAGCAGCATGCCATGCCACGGCCAGGGCAGCCCAGCCAAAGCCAGCAGCATGCCATGCCAAGGCCAAGGCCAGCAGCATGCGATGCCCCGGCCAAGGCAGCCCAGCCAAAGCCAGCAGCATGCCATGCCAAGGCCAAGGCAGCCCAGCCAAAGCCAGCAGCATGCCATGCCAAGGCCAAGGCCAGCAGCATGCCATGGCACGGCCAATGCAGCCCAGCCAAAGCCAGCAGCATGCCATGCCAAGGCCAAGGCCAGGAGCATGCGATGCCACGGCCATGGCAGCCCAGGCAAAGCCAGTAGCATGCCATGCCAAGGCCAAGGCCAGCAGCATGCCATGCCACGGCCAAGGCAGCCCAGCCAAAGCCAGCAGCCTGCCATGCCAAGGCCAAGGCCAGCAGCATGCCATGCCAAGGCCAAGGCAGCCCAGCCAAAGCCGGCAGGATGCCATGCCAAGGCCTAGGCCAGCAGCAAGCCAAACCACGGCCCAGGCAGCCCAGCCAAAGCCAGCAGCATGCCATGCCAATGCCAAGGCCAGCAGCATGCCATGCCACGGCCAAGGCAGCCCAGCCAAAGCCAGCAGCAGGCCATGCCAAGGCCAAGGCCAGCAGCATGCCATGCCACGGCCAAGGCAGCCCAGCCAAAGCCAGCAGCATGCCATGCCAAGGCCAAGGCCAGCAGCATGCCATGCCACGGCCAAGGCAGCCCAGCCAAAGCCAGCAGCATGCCATGCCAAGGCCAAGGCCAGCAGCATGCCATGCCACGGCCAAGGCAGCCCAGCCAAAGCCAGCAGCATGCGATGCCAAGGCCAAAGCCAGCAGCATGCCATGCCAAGGCCAAGGCCAGCAGCATGCCATGCCACGGCCAAGGCAGCCCTGCCAAAGCCAGCAACATGCCATGCCAAGGCCAAGGCCAGCAGCATGCCATGCCACGGCCAAGGCCGCCCAGCCAAAGCCAGCAGCATGCCATGCCAAGGCCAAGGCCAGCAGCATGCCATGCCAAGGCCAAGGCCAGCAGCATGCCATGCCACGGCCAAGGCCAGCAGCATGCCATGCCACGGCCAAGGCAGCCCAGCCAAAGCCAGCAGCATGCCATGCCAAGGCCAAGGCCAGCAGCTTGCCATGCCAAGGCCAAGGCAGCCCATTCGAAGCCAGCAACATTCCATGCCAAGGCCAACGCAGCCCAGCCAAAGCCAGCGGCATGCCATGCCAAGGCCAAGGCCAGCCGCATGTCTTGCCACGGCCTTGTCCCGCAGCGTGGCGTGCCTTGGCCTTGGGCTAGAACATCGCATGCCATGCCCTTGGCAAGCAATCCTGTCCCTCGTGTAATTGCCATTTGGTTTCGCTTTGACTTACGTATATGTTGCCCTGCGAAATGCGTGTCCCTCGGGTAATAGCCGTTTGGTTGCCTTTGACTTGCGAACACGTTGCTAGTGCTTTCCCCAGTGGAAGCTTGTTGGGAAAAGTATGTCCCTCGGAAGTTGCCTATTGCGTTTGTTATTTGCATTCGAGCTATCCGATGCTTGCTCGGTTTCTCTAAGAGTTTTTGCACGTTCGTCGGGCTTTTTAATTATTTATTTACTCATAAAAATTATAATAAAATAAATAAAAAATAAAAAAATAATTAAAAAAATTACTATAATTACTAGTGCCTCATCTTATAATTGTTGGAATTTTTCTAGAATTTTTTGAGTATTTTTAGTAATTTTTATTATTTTTTAAGTATTAAAATTGAAATAAATTAAAATAAAATATTCCGGTGGCCAAATATTTTTTTATAATTTTTTTATGGTGTATTAAATTATTTCATACAACTTTCATGTTGAAAGGTTTGGCAAAAAACCATTACTTTTTAAAAAAACCCCATTATGACTCCTCGAACATGGTTGATGTTTCCTCCTGCCAGATTGAAAAGGGCTTAACAGGCTATTATAAGGGGGGGGGGGGCACCTCCCTTAAGGCTGGCCAGCATGGCCAGGCCACAGGCCACGCCTATGCCTAGGCGGGCGCTTGGCACATGCCATCGCTTGGCTTGTGGCATCGAAACTACATAGCCAAGCACGGGATGCGTCGAGTGGCGGCCCGCGGTGGTGGCGGTGGCACGTTGGCCTAGGCCAGCATGCCATGCCACAGCCTTGGCCAGCAACATGGCATGCCAAAGCCTTGGCCAGCAGCATGCCTTGCCATGCCCTGGCCTTGGCAAGCATGTCATGCCACGGCCTTGGCCAGCAGCATGCCATGCCCCGGCCTTGGCCAGCAGCATGCCATGCCCCGGCCTTGGCCAGCATGTCATGCCACAGCCTTGGCCAGCAGCATGCCATGCCACAGCCTTGGCCAGCAACATGGCATGCCAAAGCCTTGGCTAGCAGCATGCCATGCCCCGGCCTTGGCAAGCTTGTCATGCCACGGCCATGGCCAGCAGCGTGCCATGCCCCGGCCTTGGCCAGCAGCGTGCCATGCCACGACCTTGGCCAGCAGCTTGCCATGCCCCGGCCTTGGCCAGCATGTCATGCCACGGCCTTGGCCAGCAGCATGCCATGCCACTGCCTTGGCCAGCAACATGGCATGCCAAAGCCTTGGCCAGCAGCATGCCCTGCCCCGGCCTTGGCCGGCAGCATGCCATGCCGCGGCCTTGGCCGGCAGCATGGCAAGCCCAAGCCTTGGTCAGCAGCATGCCATGCCAACGCCTTGGCCAGCAGCATGCCTTGCCACGGCCTCGGCCATCAGCATGCCTTGCCACGGCCTCGGCCAGCAGCATGCCTTGCCACGGCCTCGGCCAGCAGCATGCCTTGCCCCGGCCTCGGCCAGCAGCATGTCATGCCACGGCCTTGGCAAGCATGCCATGTCCCTCGGGTAATTGTACAAGTTGCCTTGCGAAATGCATGTCCCTCGGTTAAATTGCCATTTGGTTGGCTTTGGCGTGCGAACGAGTTGCCTGTGCTTTCCTTGTGGAAGCTTGTTGCGAGAAGTATGTCCCTCGAAAGTTGCCTGTTGCGTTTGTTATTTGCATTCGCGCTAACCGGTGCTTGCTCGGCTTCTCTAAATGTTTTCGTGCGTTCGTCGGGCTTCTTAGTCCTTCGGGGGGTGATTCGTTTTGGGGGGCTGTTGCATAGTGTACGTCGTGGCGCGTGAGTTGTGCTTGGTTTGTGCTAGTTGGACGGATCCCTGCCTGTGCAGCGAACTCCACTGGTGCATTCCTCCATGTCCCTCGGGTGATGCCTTT
>NW_028129474.1:13380000-13397500 GCF_055761805.1 Camellia sinensis
ATGCCTTGCTACGGCGTCGCCCAACATGCCATGCCACGGCCTCGGACCGCATGCCGTGCCACGGATTCGGCCCGCATGCCATGCCACGGCCTCGGCCCGCATGACATGCCACGGCCTCGGCCCGCATGCCTTGCCACGATGTCGCCCAACTTGCCATGCCACGGCCTCGGCCCGCATGCCATGCCACGGCCTCGGCTCGCATGACATGCCACGGCCTCGGCCCGCATGCCTTGCTACGGCGTCGCCCAAGATGCCATGCCACGGCCTCGGCCCGCATGCCATGCCACGGCCTCGGCCCGCAGGACATGCCACGGCCTCGGACTGCATGCCATGCCACGGCCTCGGCCTGCATGCCATGCCACGGCCTCGGCCCGCATGCCATGCTACGACGTTGCCCAACAAGCCATGCCACGGCCCCGGCCCACATGCCTTGCTACGGCCTCGGCCCGCATGACATGCCACGGCCCAACAAGCCATGCCACGGCCCCGGCCCAACAAGCCATGCCACGGCCTCGGCCCGCATGCCTTGCTACGGCGTCGCCCAACATGCCATGCCACGGCCTCGGCCCGCATGACATGCCACGGCCACGGACCGCATGCCTTGCTACGGCGTCGCCCAACATGCCATGCCACGGCCTCGGCCAGCATGCCTTGCTACGACGTTGCCCAACATGCCATGCCACGGCCCCGGCCCGCATGCCTTGCCACCGCGTTGCCCAGCATGCCATGCCACCGCGTTGCCCGGCGTGCCATGCCTTAGCCTTGGCCAACATGTTGTGCCACGGCCTCGGCCCGCATGCCATGCCATGCCACGGCCCGCATGTCTTGCCACGGCGTTGCCAAACATGCCATGCCACGGCCTCGGCCCGCATGACTTGCGACGGCGTCGCCCAACATGCCATGCCACGGCCTCGGCCCGCATGCCATGCCACGGCCTCGGCCCGCATGACATGCCACGGCCTCGGCCCGCATGCCTTGCTACGACGTCACATAACTTGCCATGCCACGGCCTCGGCCCGCATGCCATGCCACGGCGTCACCCAACATGCCATGCCACGGCCTCGGCCCGCATGCCATGCCACGGCCTCGGCCCGCATGACATGCCACGGCCTCGGACCGCATGCCTTGCTACGGCGTCGCGCAACATGCCATGCCACGGCCTCGGCCCGCATGCCATGCCACGGCCTCGGCCCGCATGACATGCCACAGCCTCGGACCGCATGCCTTGCTACGGCGTCACCCAACATGCCATGCCACGGCCTCGGCCCGCATGCCATGCCACGGCCTTGGGCCGCATGCCTTGCTACGACATTGCCGAACATGCCATGCCATGGCCCCGGCCCGCATGCCTTGCCACCGCGTTGCCCAGCATGCCATGCCACCGCGTTGCCCGGCGTGCCATGCCTTAGCCTTGGCCAACATGTCGTGCCACGGCCTCGGCCCGCATGCCATGCCATGCCACGGCCTGTATGTCTTGCCACGGCGTTGCCAAACATGCCATGCCACGGCCTCGGCCCGCATGCCTTGCTACGGCGTCGCCCAACATGCCATGCCACGGCCTCGCCCCGCATGCCATGCCACGGCCTCGCCCCGCGTGACATGCCACGGCCTCGGCCCGTATGCCTTGCCACGACGTCGCCCAACTTGCCATGCCACGGCCTCGGCCCGCATGCCATGCCACGGCCTCGGCTCTGATGACATGCCACGGCCTCGGCCCGCATGCCTTGCTACGGCGTCGCCCAACATGCCATGCCATGGCCTCGGCCCGTATGCCATGCCACGGCCTCGGCCCGCATGACATGCCACGGCCTCGGACCGCATGCCTTCCTACGGCGTCGCCCAACATGCCATGCCACGGCCTCGGCCCGCATGCCTTGCTACGGTGTCGCCCAACATGCCATGCCACGGCCTCGGCCCGCATGCCATGCCACGGCTTCGGCCCGCATGACATGCCACAGCCTCGGCCCGCATGCCTCGCCACAACGTCGCCCCACTTGCCATGCCACGGCCTCGGCCCGCATGCCATGCCACGGCATCGGCTCGCATGACATGCCACGGCCTCGGCCTGCATGCCTTGCTACGGCGTCGCCCAACATGCCATGCCACGGCCTCGGCCCGCATGCCATGCCACGGCCTCGGCCCGCATGACATGCCACGGCCTCGGACCACATGCCTTGCTACGGCGTCGCCCAACATGCCATGCCACGGCCTCGGCCCGCATGCCATGCCACGGCCTCGGCCCGCATGCCTTGCTACGACGTTGCCCAACATGCCATGCCACGGCCTCGGCCCGCATGCCTTGCCACCGCGTTGCCCAGCATGCCATGCCACCGCGTTGCCCGGCGTGCCATGCCTTAGCCATGGCCAACATGTCGTGCCACGGCCTCGGCCCGCATGCCATGCCATGCCACGGCCCGCATGTCTTGCCACGGCGTTGCCAAACATGCCATGCCACGGCCACGGCCCGCATGCCTTGCTACGGCGTCGCCCAACATGCCATGCCACGGCCTCGCCCCGCATGCCATGCCACGGCCTCACCCCGCGTGACATGCCACGGCCTCGGCCCGCATGCGTTGCCACGACGTCGCCCAACTTGCCTTGCCACGGCCTCGGCCCGCATGCCATGCCACGGCCTCGGCTCGCATGACATGCCACGGCCTCGGCCCGCATGCCTTGCTACGGCGTCGCCCAATATGCCATGCCACGGCCTCGGCCCGTATGCCATGCCACGGCCTCGGCCCTCATGCCATGCCACGGCCTCGGCCCGCATGCCTTGCTACGACGTTGCCCAACATGCCATGCCACGGCCCCGGCCCGCATGCCTTGCCACCGCGTTGCCCAGTATGCCATGCCACCGCGTTGCCCGGCGTGCCATGCCTTAGCCTTGGCCATCACGTCGTGCCACGGCCTCGGCCCGCGTGCCTTGCTACGACGTCGCCCAACATGCCATGCCACGGGCTCGGCCCGCATGCCAAGCCACGGGCTCGGCCTGCATGCCATGCCACGGCCTCAGCCCGCATGCCTTGCTACGGCGTTGCCTAACATGCCATGCCACGGCCTCTGCCCGCTAGCCTTGCCACCGCGTTGCCCAGCATGCCGTGCCACCGTGTTGCCCAGCGTGCCATGCCTTAGCCTTAGCCAACATGTCGAGCCACGGCCTCGGCCCACATGCCCTGCTACGGCGTCGCCCAACATGCCATGCCGCGGCCTCGGCCCGCTTGACATGCCCCGGCCCCGGCCTGCATGCCTTGCCACGGCGTTGCCCAACATGCCATGCCACGACCTCGGCCCGCATGCCATGCCATGCCACGGCCCGCATATCTTGCCACGGCGTTGCCAAACATGCCATGCCACGGCGTCGCCCAACATGCCATGCCACGGCCACGGCCCGCATGCCATGCCACGGCCTCAGCCCGCATGCCTTGCTACGGCGTCGCCCAACATGCCATGCCACAGCCTCGGCCCGCATGCCATGCCACGGCCTCGGCCCGCATGACATGCCACAGCCTCGGCCCGCATGCCTTGCCACGACGTCACCCAACTTGCCATGCCACGGCCTCGGCCCGCATGCCATGCCACGGCGTCGGCTCGCATGACATGCCACGCCCTCGGCCCGTATGCCTTGCCACGACGTCGCCCAACTTGCCATGCCACGGCGTCGGCCCGCATGCCATGCCACGACCTCGGCCCGCATGCCTTGCTACGGCGTCGCCCAACATGCCATGCCACGGCCTCGGCCCGCATGCCATGCCACGGCCTCGGCCCGCATGACATGCCACGGCCTCAGACCGCATGCCTTGCTACGGCGTCTCCCAACATGCCATGCCACAGCCTCGGCCCGCATGCCAGGCCACGGCCTCGGCCCGCATGCCTTGCTACGACGTTGCCCAACATGCCATGCCACGGCCCCGGCCCACATGCCTTGCCACCGCGTTGCCCAGCATGCCATGCCACCGCGTTGCCCGGCGTGCCATGCCTTAGCCATGGCCAACATGTCGTGCCACGGCGTCGGCCCGCATGCCATGCCATGCCACCGCCCGCATGTCTTGCCACGGCGTTGCCAAACATGCCATGCCACGGCCACGGCCCGCATGACATGCCACGGCCTCGGACCGCATGCCTTGCTACGGCGTCGCCCAACATGCCATGCCACGGCCTCGGCCCGCATGCCTTGCCACCGCGTTGCCCAGCATGCCATGCCACAGCGTTGCCCGGCGTGCCATGCCTTAGCCTTGGCCAACATGTCGTGCCACGGCCTCGGCCCGCATGCCATGCCATGCCACGGCCCGCATGTCTTGCCACGGCGTTGCCAAACATGCCACGCCACGGCCTCGGCCCGCATGCCTTGCGACGGCGTCGCCCAACATGCCATGCCACGGCCTCGGCCCGCATGCCATGCCACGGCCTCGGCCCGCATGCCTTGCTACGACGTTGCCCAACATGCCATGCCACGGCCCGGCCCGCATGCCTTTCTACGACGTTGCCCAACATGACATGCCACGGCCTCGGCCCGCATGCCTTGCTACGGCGTCGCCCAACATGCCATGCCACGGCCTCGGCCCGCAGGCGTTGCTACGGCGTCGCCCAACATGCCATGCCACGGCCTCGGCCCGCATGCCATGCCACGGCCTCGGCCCGCATGCCTTGCCACGGCGTTGCCCAGCATGCCACGGCCTCGGCCCGCATGCCTTGCTTCGGCGTCGCCCAACATGCCATGCGATGGCCTTGGCCAACATGCCTTGCCACGGCCTCGGCCCGCATGCCATGCCACAGCGTTTCCCCGCATGCCAAGGACGGAATGCCATGCCACGGCCTCGGCCCGCATGCCATGCCATGCCACGGGCTCGGCTCGCATGCCATGCCACGGGCTCGGTCGGCGTGCCATGCCACGGGCTCGGCCTGCATGCCATGCCACGGGCTCGGCCCGCGTGCCACGCCACGGGCTCGCCCCGCATGCCTTGCTACGGCGTCGCCCAACATGCCATGCCACGGCCTCGGCCCGCAGGCCTTGCTACGGCGTCGGCCAACATGCCATGCCACGGCCTCGGCCCGCATGCCATGCCACGGCCTCGGCCCGCATGCCATGCCCAGGCCTCGGCCCGCATGCCTTGCCACGGCGTTGCCCAGCATGCCACGGCCTCGGCCCGCATGCCTTGCTACGGCGTCGCCCAACATGCCATGCCATGGCCTTGGCCAACATGCCTTGCCACGGCCTCGGCCCGCATGCCATGCCACAGCGTTGCCCCGCATGCCAAGGACGGAATGCCATGCCACGGCCTCGGCCCGCATGCCATGCCATGCCACGGGCTCAGTCGGCGTTCCATGCCACGGCCTCGGCCCGCATGCCATGCCACGGGCTCGGCCCGCGTGCCATGCCACGGGCTCGGCCCGCATGCCTTGCCAAGTCGTTGCCCAACATGCCATGCCACGGCCTCGGCCCGTATGCCTTGCGACTGCCTTGGCCAGCATGCCATGCCACAGCGTGCCATGCCTTAGCCTTGGCCAACATGCCATGCCACTGCCTTGGCCAGCATGTCGTGCCACCGCTACGGCCAGCATGCCATGCCGGTCCGTTGCCCAGCATGCCACGGCCGTGGCGGCATGGCAAGCCACGGCCTCGGCCAGCATGCCATGCCACGGCCTCGGCCAGCATGCCATGGCACTGTCTTGGTCAGCATGCCATGCCATGGCACCGCCTTGTCCAGCACGCCGTGCCGCAGCGTTGGCCAGCATGCCTTGGCCGGCATGCCATGCCAATGCCTTGGGCCAACATGGTGTGCCACGGGCTCGGCCATGCCGGTCCGTTGCCCGGCGTGCCACGGCCGTGGCGGCATGGCAAGCCACGGCCTCGGCCAGCATGCCATGCCACGGCCTCGCCCAGCATGCCATGGCACGGTCTTGGTCAGCATGCCATGCCATGGCACCGCCTTGTGCAGCGTTGGCCAGCATGCCTTGGCCGGCATGCCATGCCAATGCCTTGGGCCAACATGGCGTGCCACGGGCTGGGCGAGCATGGCATGCCACGGGCTGGGCGAGCATGCCACGCCATGACCTCGGCTAGCAGCAAGGCATGCCACGGCCTCGGCGAGCATGCCATGCCATGGCCAAGGCCAAGGCCAAGGCAGTGGGCAAGGCCAAGTCCCTGTGCAAGGCATGGCTAAGGCCAAGGCCAAGGCCGCGGGCAAAGGCCAAGGCCAAGGCCGCGGGCAAAGGCCAAGGCCAAGGCCATGGCATGCCACCGCCTTGATCGATCTTTTTGAACATGATTCTTTTATAATCTTACCCAAACCGTGCAACACAATTAAAAATGCACTACAATCAATTCTAAATGTCATTCCCTATTTTTTTGCAATTTTTCTTGAGCTTTTCGAATTTTTAAAGCCCTTATTTGGCAAAAAAAATCAAAATAAAATAAAAAAAATGAAAAAAATAATTTAATAATTTCTATAATTACTAGTGAATCATCCTTTAATTATTGGAATTTGTCCATAATTTTTTGACCATTTTTATTAATTTTTATTATTTTTTAAGTATTAAAATCGAAATAAATTAAAATAAAATATTTCCGGTACCAAAATATTTTTTTAATTTTTTTTATGGTGTATTAAATTATTTCCTACAACTTTCATGTTGAAAGTTTTGGCAAAAAACCATTACTTTTTAAAAAAACCCCATTATGACTCCTCGAACACGCTTGATGTTTCCTCCTGCCAGATTGAAAAGGGCTTAACAGGCTATTATAAGGGGGGGGCACCTCCCTTGCCCTGGGCAAGGCAGTGGCAGGTACGCCCCTTGTTGGGCGCGGCCTGGGCTGCGGCCTTGGGTTACATGCACTGCGGCTCGACCGCGGTCTGGGCTGCGGCCTTGGGCGGCTCGGCCGCGGCCTTGGGCGGCCTGGACTGCGTCCTTGGGCGGCTCGGGTGCGGCCTTGGGCGGCCTGGGCGCGGCCTTACGCGGCCTTGCCCGGCCTTGGGCGGCCTGGACGCGGCCTTGGGCGGCTCGGGCGCGGCCTTGGGCGGCCTGGGCGCGGCCTTACACGGCCTTGGGCGGCCTGGGCGCGGCCTTGGGCGGCCTGGACGCGGCCTTGGGCGGCTCGGGCGCGGCCTTGGGCGGCCTGGACCGCGGCCTTGGGCGCGGCCTTGAGCAGCATGGCGTGGCATGCGCGCGGGCGTGGATGGCCTGGCATGCGCGCGGCATGGGCAGCACGGCATGGCATGCGCACGGCCTGGGCGGCCTGGCATGCAGCCGGCCTGGGCAGCACGGCATGGCATGTGCACGGCCTGGGCGGCCTGGCATGCCCGCGGCGTGGGCAGTACGGCATGGCATGCGCACGGCCTGGGCGGCCTGGCATGCAGCCGGCCTGGGCAGCACGGCATGGCATGCGCACGGCCTGGGCGGCCTGGCATGCAGCCGGCCAGGGCAGCCTGGCCTGGCATGCCCGCGGCGTGGGCAGCGTGGCCTGTGCGAATACCGCGCGCGTGGTCTTTTGACCACGGTGCGCGTGTTGCGCGCATGGTCGCGCACGCCTTTGCACGCCTTCGCACGCAACGCACGTCTAGTGATAAGAACCGTAGCCAAGGCAGCCCAGCCCCAAGGCCATGGCCAGCAGCATGCGATGCCACGGCCAAGGCAGCCCAGCCAAAGCCAGCAGCATGCCATGCCAAGGCCAAGGCCAGCAGCATGCCATGCCACGGCCAAGGCAGCCCAGCCAAAGCCAGCAGCATGCCATGCCAAGGCCAAGGCCAGCAGCATGGCATGCCACGGCCATGGCAGCCCAGCCAAAGCCAGCAGCATGCCATGCCAAGGCCAAGGCCAGCAGCCTGCCATGCCACGGCCAAGGCAGCCCAGCCAAAGCCAGCAGCATGCCATGCGAAGGCCAAGGCCAGCAGCATGCCATGCCACGGCCAAGGCAGCCCAGCCAAAGCCAGCAGCATGCCATGCCAAGGCGAAGGCCAGCAGCATGCGATGCCACGGCCAAGTGTCACAGACTGCTAAATCTTGAAGCTGTCCCTCACTAAGAAAGATCTGGGAGGCTCTGGACATCACTAGAACATTCTAGAACTCCCTAGAATCTTATAGATGCTTGTACATAATTGTAGATATATGTAGATCCTTCTAGAGGTGTATATTCTAGAATAGTTCTAGAATAATCTACTAAGATATAATAGGAGGAAGTGTCTAGAACACTCTCCATATTTGTAATTCTAGAATGATCCTTGTAGCCTATAAAATGGGGAGGGAGTCATTTGCCCAAACCACCAAGTGTAATCAAGCATTCAAGCAATACAAAGCTAGCATTCTCCAAGAGTTCTCTCTAAGTTCTCTAAAGTCCCTCTTGTGTGTGCAAACTTCTCCTAGCTCTCTTCCAAAGAAGGCTTACTTAGGTGCAAACAAGGCGTGCATAAGCATCTGAGGCCGCACGGTTGGCTTGGAAAAACCAAGGCCGTGACAGTTGGTATCAGAGCCGGTTGCGAAGGCGTCGTGACTAAGGAAGGAAGGGCACTATGTCAGAAGTAACTCACACCGAAGAGAACCGCAGAAGGGAGGCTGCTGCAAACTTGGGCAAGAAGGCCAAGGACAAGTCACGTGACATCCTGAGTGCCACGGAGACCCGTGTGGTCAAGGTTGAATTTGCTGTAGCCGATGTCAAGGAGCAATTGGATCGATTGGAACAAGGGATGGATCAACTCGATGGCAAGGTGGAATGCCAAGTCGAGGAACTGCTTGAGTCCGTGCGGGACACCATCCGAGGCAACCATGAGAGCCACAGGCAAGAAAGCTATGACTTTGAAGAACGAATCTTGAAGGCAATCTCCCAACTCCAAGACCAAGTCCAAGAGCTAAAGGAAGGCTTGGAGGAGACAAGGGCGGACTGGGCTATGTGCAAGCGGGCAGTAGCCAGTGGAGGCGTTGCCACTAATGCGGGGTTCACTCCATGGCTGGAGGCACCAAAGCCTAAGGAGTTTGATGGCAAAAGGGACGCCAAGGAGCTGGACGACTACATCTGGCACTTAGAGAGGTATTTCGAAGCCTTGAACCTAAATGATGAAATGACTAAGGTACGCACTGCTTCCCTCTACCTCACTAAGCTAGCTGGAATTTGGTGGCGTCGTAAACATGCGGAAATAGAAAAAGGCACTTGCACTATCTCTTCCTGGGAAGAATTTAAGAATGAGCTAATGAAACAATTCTATCCTGAAAATGTGGCACACGAAGCACGGTTGAAAATGAGGGAGTTGAAGCACACCCGCTCTATCCGAGACTACGTCCAAGAATTCTCCGGGTTAATGCTTCAAATCCCTAACATGAGTGATGATGACTTACTTTTCAACTTCACAGCTGGTCTTAAACAGTGGGCACAATTGGAGCTACAGCGAAGAGGAGTCAAAGACATCTCCACCGCACTCACTGTAGCCGAGACATTGGTGGAGTACACAAAGCCGGAATCTTCCAACTCAAAGTCCACCAAGGATGGTCAAGGCAAAGGTGGGGGAGCAAAGTGGGCTAAGGAGTCTAAGGAATACAAAGCTCCAAGGAACAAAGAAGTTGGAGGCAAGCCACCATCGGGCAAGGATTGGAAGAAGGATACCAAGAAAGACTTCAAGCCCAAGGACAATTGCTTCATCTGTGATGGGCCACATTGGGCACGAGATTGTCCCAAGAGGAAGAACCTTAGTGCCATGCTTGAGAAGCAAGAGATGGAAGAGCAAGGCCACATGGGGTGCCTACAACTACTTAATGCTCTTAAAGCCAACCCGGTGCCAGCAACCAACAAAGATCGATCCTTGATGTATGTGAATGCCAACATCAACGGGAAGGCGACCCAAGTCATGGTAGACACGGGGGCATCACACAACTTCCTCAAGGATGAAGAAGCTAAGCGGTTGGGCCTCAAGGTTGACAAGGGTCAAGGGTGGCTCAAGACGGTGAATGCCGAGGCAAAACCACTTAATGACATAGCTCGAGGGGTGGAGCTACACTTGGGCACTTGGCATGGAAAGGTGGACTTCTCTGTAGCACAAATGGATGACTTCAACATTGTGCTAGGCATGGAGTTCTTGCGGCAATTCAATGTAGTGCCACTACCACGCTACAACTCCATGTGCATTCTTGAGGGTGGACCATGCATGGTCTCCACAGTGGCTAGGGCAAGCTCAGACAAGAAGGTACTCTCTGCGATGCAAGTGAAGAAGGGCTTCAAGAAGGGAGAGGCTACCTATCTAGCTATCCTCCAAGGCGAAGGGGGAGAAAGCAAAGATAATCCAATGGAGCCACCAAAGGAGATTGGCAAGGTGCTAGAAGAGTACAAAGATGTTATGCCACCCGAGTTGCCTAAAAGACTTCAACCCAGGAGGGAGGTGGATCACAAGATTGAGATGGAGCCAGGCGCCAAAGCACCAGCAATGGCACCATACCGCATGTCCCCACCAGAGTTGGAGGAACTAAGAAGGCAATTGAAAGACTTGCTGGATGCGGGCTTCATCCAACCATCAAAGGCACCTTATGGAGCACCGGTGTTGTTTCAGAAGAAGCATGATGGATCACTGCGGCTATGCATCGACTACCGGGCTCTAAACAAGGTAACAATCAAAAACAAATACCCTATTCCTTTGATTGCCGATTTATTTGATCAATTGGGCCATGCAAAGTTCTTCACTAAGCTTGATCTAAGGTCGGGGTACTATCAAGTGCGGATTGCGGAAGGTGATGAGCCAAAGACCGCTTGTGTAACCCGCTATGGTTCATATGAATTCTTAGTAATGCCCTTTGCCCTCACCACCGCACCCGCCACATTTTGCACATTGATGAACAAGATTTTCCATCCCTACTTGGACCGGTTCATCGTGGTCTATTTAGATGACATAGTCATCTATAGCACCACTCTTGAAGAACATGTTGGGCACCTACGGACCATCTTCAAGACACTAAGGGAGAATGAGCTATATGTGAAGAAACAAAAGTGCTCATTTGCCAAAGAAGAGGTTTCATTCCTCGGCCACAAGATCAAGGGAGGCAAGCTTAGTATGGAAGAAGACAAGGTGAAGGCAATCAAAGAATGGGAGCCACCCACCAAAGTAACGGAGCAGCGATCTTTTCTTGGGCTTGTCAACTACTACCGGCGGTTTATCATGGGCTACTCGGCAATAGCAGCCCCTCTCACTGACATGCTTAAGAAAGGCCAGACGTGGGAATGGACAGAGAAATGTCAAGATGCTTTCGACAAGCTAAAGGAGGCTATAACGAAGGAACCGGTCTTGGCTCTACCGGATTGTGCCAAAGCATATGAGGTACAAACTGATGCATCAGACTTTGCCATTGGAGGTGTTTTGATGCAGGATGGACATCCTATTGCCTATGAAAGTCGGAAGCTTAATGACACGGAGCGGCGTTATACGGTTCAAGAAAAGGAGATGACAGCCATCATACATTGCCTAAGGACTTGGAGGCATTACTTGCTTGGTTCCAAATTTGTGGTGAAGACTGACAATGTAGCCACAAGCTATTTCCAAACTCAAAAGAAATTAAGTCCGAAGCAAGCACGGTGGCAAGATTTCTTGGCCGAGTTCGACTACAATATGGAGTACAAGCCTGGCAAGGCAAATCTTGTAGCAGACGCACTAAGCAGGAAGGCTGAGCTAGGCACTATTGTCAAGCTAAAGGGGGAGTTCCTAACCCTAATCAGAGAAGGCATGGAGTATGACAAACTGGCCAAGAGTTTGGTAGCAATGGCCCAAGAAGGCAAGACCAAGAGGTTTTGGGAAGAGAATGGCATCCTTTACACAAAAGGGCGGCGCGTCTATGTTCCAAAGTGGGGAAACCTGCGGAGGAACCTTATCAAGGAGTGCCATGACACCCAATGGGCTGGCCACCCGGGACAAAGACGCACTCGAGCATTGTTGGAGTCTAGTTACTATTGGCCACAAATGCGAGATGCGGTAGAACAATACGTAAAGACTTGTCTTGTGTGCCAACAAGACAAGGTGGAGAATCAAAGTCCGGCAGGGTTGTTGGAGCCACTCCCCATACCTAGCAGACCTTGGGAAAGTATCAGCATGGACTTCATAGTGGCATTGCCCAAGTCTGAAGGGTGCAAGACTATCCTAGTAGTGGTAGACCGCTTCTCCAAGTATGCTACATTCATAGCTGCACCTAACGAGTGCTCAGCTGAGGAGACGGCCAAGCTATTCTTCAAGCACGTGGTGAAGTATCGGGGCTTGCCACAGTCCATCATTAGTGATCGAGACTCAAGGTTCACAGGCAAGTTTTGGACCGAGTTGTTCAAACTAATGGGGTCAGCACTTCATTTCTCTACCAGCTTTCACCCTCAAACGGATGGACAAACCGAAAGGGTGAATGCATTATTGGAGCTATACCTGAGGCATTTTGTAAATGCCAACCAGCATGATTGGGCTAAGTTGCTTGATATAGCTCAATTTTCCTACAACTTGCAAAGGAGTGAGGCAACCAACCGGAGTCCATTCGAGCTAGCCACGGGGCAACAACCACTCACTCCACACTCTTTGTCAACCAACTCAGCAAGGAGTCCATCAGCCTACAAAGTTGCTAAGTCATGGAATGAACAAGTGGATGTAGCACGATCCTACCTCGACATGGCAACCAAGAAGATGAAGAAGTGGGCGGATGAGAAGAGGCGGCGCCGAGAGTTTAACATTGGTGACTTGGTGATGGTCAAGATCTTGTCTAGCCAAAACAAGTTCACCCGAGGCCTACACAAGGGGCTTGTTCGCCGCTATGATGGACCATATCCGATAATCAAGAAGGTGGGTAAGGTTGCTTACAAACTTGACTTACCCCCACATCTCAAGCTACACCCAGTCTTCCATGTAAGTTGCTTAAAGCCATATTACGAAGACAAGGAAGACCCAGACAGAGGCAAGTCAAAAAGAGCACCACTGGGCATCACTACAACTTATGACAAGGAGGTAGAGTCCGTCTTGGCAGACCGCATGGTTCGAAGACAAAGCTATGCCCCACGTCATGAGTACTTGGTAAAATGGAAGGGCTTGCCAGATTGCGAAGCAAGTTGGGAACCGGCTGAAGCTTTGTGGCAATTTGAGGACAAGATACAACGGTTCCATCAAGAGGACGCGACGAGGACGTCGCCGCATTAGGTGGGGGAGAATGTCACAGACTGCTAAATCTTGAAGCTATCCCTCACTAAGAAAGATCTGGGAGGCTCTGGACATCACTGGAACATTCTAGAACTCCCTAGAATCTTATAGATGCTTGTACATAATTGTAGATATATGTAGATCCTTCTAGAGATGTATATTCTAGAATAGTTCTAGAATAATCTACTAAGATATAATAGGAGGAAGTGTCTAGAACACTCTCCATATTTGTAATTCTAGAATGATCCTTGTAGCCTATAAAATGGGGAGGGAGTCATTTGCCCAAACCACCAAGTGTAATCAAGCATTCAAGCAATACAAAGCTAGCATTCTCCAAGAGTTCTCTCTAAGTTCTCTAAAGTCTCTCTTGTGTGTGCAAACTTCTCCTAGCTCTCTTCCAAAGAAGGCTTACTTAGGTGCAAGCAAGGCGTGCATAAGCATCTGAGGCCGCACGGTTGGCTTGGAAAAACCAAGGCCGTGACAGTTGGTATAAGAGCCGGTTGCGAAGGCGTCGTGACTAAGGAAGGAAGGGCACTATGTCAGAAGTAACTCACACCGAAGAGAACCGCGGAAGGGAGGCTGCTGCAAACTTGGGCAAGAAGGCCAACGACAAGTCACGTGACATCCTGAGTGCCATGGAGACCCGTGTGGTCAAGGTTGAATTTGCTGTAGCCGATGTCAAGGAGCGATTGGATCGATTGGAACAAGGGATGGATCAACTCGATGGCAAGGTGGAATGCCAAGTCGAAGAACTGCTTGAGTCCGTGCGGGACACCATCCGAGGCAGCATGCGATGCCAAGGCCAGGGCCAGCAGCATGCGATGCCACGGCAAAGGCAGCCCAGCCAAAGCCAGCAGCATGCCATGCCAAGGCCAAGGCCAGCAGCATGCGATGCCACGGCCAAGGCAGCCCAGCCAAAGCCAGCAGCATGCCATGCCAAGGCCAAGGCCAGCAGCATGCCATGCCACGGCCAAGCCAGCCCAGCCAAAGCCAGCAGCATGCCATGCCAAGGCCAAGGCCAGCAGCATGCCATGCCACGGCCAAGGCCAAGGCCGCCCAGCCAAAGCCAGCAGCATGCCATGCCAAGGCCAAGGCTAGCAGCATGCCATGCCACGGCCAAGGCAGCCCAGCCAAAGCCAGCAGCATGCCATGCCAAGGCCTAGGCCAGCAGCAAACCAAGCCACGGCCAAGGCAGCCCAGCCAAAGCCAGCAGCATGCCATGCTAAGGCCAAGGCCAGCAGCACGCCATGCCACGGCCAAGGCAGCCCAGCCAAAGCCAGCAGCATGCCATGCCAAGGCCAAGGCCAGCAGCATGCCATGCCACGGCCAAGGCAGCCCAGCCAAAGCCAGCAGCATGCCATGCCAAGGCCTAGGCCAGCAGGATGCCATGCCACGGCCAAGGCAGCCCAGCCAAAGCCAGCCGCATGCGATGCCAAGGCCAAGGCCAGCATCATGCCATGCCACGGCCAAGGCAGCCCAGCCAAAGCCAGCAGCATGCCATGCCAAGGCCAAGGCCAGCCGCATGCCATGCCACGGCCAAGGCAGCCCAGCCCAAGCCAGCAGCATGCCATGCCAAGGCCAAGGCCAGCAGCATGCCATGCCACGGCCAAGGCAGCCCAGCCAAAGCCAGCAGCATGCGATGCCAAGGCCTAGGCCAGCAGCATGCCATGCCACGGCGAAGGCAGGCCAGCCAAAGCTAGCAGCATGCCATGCCAAGGCCAAGGCCAGCAGCATGCCATGCCACGGCCAAGGCAGCCCAGCCAAAGCCAGCAGCATGCCATGCCAAGGCCAAGGCCAGCAGCGTGCCATGCCACGGCCAAGGCCGCCCAGCCAAAGCCAGCAGCATGCCATGCCAAGGCCAAGGCCAGCAGCTTGCCATGCCACGGCCAAGGCAGCCCAGCCAAAGCCAGCAGCATGCCATGCCAAGGCCAAGGCCAGCAGCATGCGATGCCACGGCCAAGGCAGCCCAGCCAAAGCCAGCAGCATGCCTTGCCAAGGCCTAGGCCAGCAGCATGCCATGCCACGGCCAAGGCGGCCCAGCCAAAGCCAGCAGCATGCCATGCCAAGGCCAAGGCCAGCAGCATGCCATGCCACGACCAAGGCAGCCTAGCCAAAGCCAGCAGCATGCCATGCCAAGGCCTAGGCCAGCAGCATGCCATGCCACGGCCAAGGCAGCCTAGCCAAAGCCAGCAGCATGCCATGCCAAGGCCAAGGCCAGCAGCATGCCATGCCACGGCCAAGGCAGCCTAGCCAAAGCAAGCAGCATGCCATGCCAAGGCCTAGGCCAGCAGCATGCCATGCCACGGCCAAGGCAGCCCAGCCAAAGCCAGCAGCATGCCATGCCAAGGCCAAGGCCAGCAGCATGCCATGCCACGGCCAAGGCAGCCCAGCCAAAGCCAGCAGCATGCCATGCCAAGGCCAAGGCCAGCAGCATGCCATCCCAAGGCCAAGGCCAGCAGCATGCCATGCCACGGCCAAGGCAGCCCAGCCAAAGCCAGCAGCATGCCATGCCAAGGCCTAGGCCAGCAGCATGCCATGCCACGGCCAAGGCAGCCCAGCCAAAGCCAGCAGCATGCCATGCCAAGGCCAAGGCCAGCAACATGCCATGCCACGGCCAAGGCAGCCCAGCCAAAGCCAGCAGCATGCCATGCCAAGGCCTAGGCCAGCAGCATGTCATGCCACGGCCAAGGCAGCCCAGCCAAAGCCAGCAGCATGCCACGCCAAGGCCAGCAGCATGCCACGCCAAGGCCAAGGCCAGCAGCATGCCATGCCACGGCCAAGGCAGCCCAGCCCAAGCCAGCAGCATGCCATGCCATGGCCAAGGCCAGCAGCATGCCATGCCACGGCCAAGGCAGCCCAGCCCAAGCCAGCAGCATGCCATGCCATGGCCAAGGCCAGCAACATGCCATGCCACGGCCAAGGCAGCCCAGCCAAAGCCAGCAGCATGCCATGCCAAGGCCAAGGCCAGCAGCATGCCATGCCACGGCAAGGCAGCCCAGCCAAAGCCAGCAACATGCCATGCCAAGGCCAAGGGCAGCAGCATGCCATGCCACGGCCAAGGCAGCCCAGCCAAAGCCAGCAGCATGCCATGCCAAGGCCAAGGCCGGCAGCATGCCATGCCACGGCCAAGGCAGCCCAGCCAAAGCCAGCAGGATGCCATGCCAAGGCCAAGGCCAGCAGCATGCCATGCCAAGGCCAAGGCCAGCAGCATGCCATGCCACGGCCAATGCAGCCCAGCCAAAGCCAGCAGCATGCCATGCCAAGGCCAAGGCCAGCAGCATGCCATGCCACGGCCAAGGCAGCCCAGCCAAAGCCAGCAGAATGCCATGCCAAGTCCAAGGCCAGCAGCATGCCATGCCATGCCAAGGCCAAGGCCAAGGCCAAGGCAGCCCAGCCAAAGCCAGCGGCATGCCATGCCAAGGCCAAGGCCAGCCGCATGTCTTGCCACGGCCTTGTCCCGCAGCGTGGCGTGCCTTGGCCTTGGGCTAGAACATCGCATGCCACGTGTAATTGCCATTTGGTTTGTCTTTGACTTACGTATTTGTTGCCCTGCGAAATGCATGTCCCTCGGGTAATAGCCGTTTGGTTGCCTTTGACTTGCGAACACATTGCTAGTGCTTTCCCCAGTGGAAGCTTGTTGGGAAAAGTATGTCCCTCGGAAGTTGCCTGTTGCGTTTGTTATTTGCATTCGGGCTATCCGACGCTTGCTCGGCTTCTCTAAGAGTTTTTGCACGTTCGTCGGGCTTTTTAATTATTTATTTACTCATAAAAATTATAATAAAATAAATAAAAAATAAAAAAATAATTAAAAAAATTACTATAATTACTAGTGCCTCATCTTATAATTGTTGGAATTTTTCTAGAATTTTTTGAGTATTTTTAGTAATTTTTATTATTTTTTAAGTATTAAAATTGAAATAAATTAAAATAAAATATTCCGGTGGCCAAATATTTTTTTATAATTTTTTTTATGGTGTATTAAATTATTTCATACAACTTTCATGTTGAAAGTTTTGGCAAAAAACCATTACTTTTTAAAAAAACCCCATTATGACTCCTCGAACATGGTTGATGTTTCCTCCTGCCAGATTGAAAAGGGCTTAACAGGCTATTATAAGGGGGGGGGGCACCTCCCTTAAGGCTGGCCAGCATGGCCAGGCCACAGGCCACGACTATGCCTAGGCGGGCGCTTGGCACATGCCATCGCTTGGCTTGTGGCATCGAAACTACATAGCCAAGCACGGGATGCGTCGAGTGGCAGCCCTCGGTGGTGGCGGTGGCACGTTGGCCTAGGCCAGCATGCCATGCCACAGCCTTGGCCAGCAACATGGCATGCCAAAGCCTTGGCCAGCAGCATACCATGCCCT
>NW_028129474.1:13407500-13422500 GCF_055761805.1 Camellia sinensis
CCCGGCGTGCCATGCCTTAGCCTTGGCCAACATGTCGAGCCATGGCCTCGGCCCGCATGCCTTGCTACGGCGTCGCCCAACATGCCATGCCACGGCCTCGGCCCGCATGCCATGCCACGGCCTCGGCCCGCATGCCTTGCTACGGCGTTGCCCAACATGCCATGCCCCGGCCTCGGCCCGCATGCCTTGCCACCGCGTTGCCCAGCATGCCATGCCACCGCGTTGCCCGGCATGCCATGCCTTAGCCTCGGCCAACATGTCGAGCCACGGCCTCGGCCCGCATGCCTTGCTACTGCGTCGCCCAACATGCCATGCCACGGCCTCGGCCCGCATGCCATGCCACGGCCTCGGCCCGCATGCCTTGCCACGGCGTTGCCCAACATGCCATGCCACGGACTCGGCCCGCATGCCATGCCATGCCACGGCCCGCATGTCTTGCCACGGCGTTGCCAAACATGCCATGCCACGGCCTCGGCCCGCATGCCATGCCACGGCCTCGGCCCGCATGCCTTGCTACGGCGTTGCCCAACATGCCATGCCACGGCCTCGGCCCGCATGCCTTGCCACCGCGTTGCCCAGCATGCCATGCCACCACGTTGCCCGGCGTGCCATGCCTTAGCCTTGGCCAACATGTCGAGCCACGGCCTCGGCCCGCATGTCTTGCCACGGCGTTGCCAAACATGCCAAGACACGGCCTCGGCCCGCATGCCATGCCACGGCCATGGCCCGCATGACATGCCACGGCCTCGGCCCGCATGCCTTGCGACGGCGTCGCCCAACATGCCATGCCACGGCCTCGGCCCGCATGACATGCCACGGCCTCGGCCAGCATGCCTTGCCACGACGTCGCCCAACTTGCCATGCCACGGCCTCGGCCCGCATGTCATGCCACGGCCTCGGCTCGCATGACATGCCACGGCCTCGGCCCGCATGCCTTGCTACGGCGTCGCCCAACATGCCATGCCATGGCCTCGGCCCGCATGCCATGCCACGGCCTCGGCCCGCAGGACATGCCACGGCCTCGGACCGCATGCCTTGCTACGGCGTCGCCCAACATGCCATGCCACGGCCTCGGCCCGCATGCCATGCCACGGCCTCGGCCCGCATGCCTTGCTACGACGTTGCCCAACAAGCCATGCCACGGCCCCGGCCCGCATGCCTTGCCACCGCGTTGCCAGCATGCCATGCCACCGCGTTGCCCGGCGTGCCATGCCTTAGCCTTGGCCAACATGTCGTGCCACGGCCTCGGCCCGCATGCCATGCCATGCCACGGCCCGCATGTCTTGCCACGGCGTTGCCAAACATGCCATGCCACGGCCTCGGCCCGCATGACATGCCACGGCCTCGGACCGCATGCCTTGCTACGGCGTCACCCAACATGCCATGCCACGGCCTCGGCCCGCATGCCTTGCGACGACGTTCCCCAACATGCCATGCCACAGCCCCGGCCCGCATGCCTTGCCACCGCGTTGCCCAACATTCCATGCCACCGCGTTGCCCGGCGTGCCATGCCTTAGCCTTGGCCAACATGTCGTGCCACGGCCTCGGCCCGTATGCCATGCCATGCCACGGCCCGCATATCTTGCCACGGCGTTGCCAAACATGCCATGCCACGGCCTCGGCCCGCATGTCTTGCGACGGCGTCGCCCAACATGCCATGCCACGGCCTCGGCCCGCATGCCATGCCACGGCCTCGGCCCGCATGACATGCCACGGCCTCGGCCCGCAGGCCTTGCTACGACGTCGCCCAACTTGCCATGCCACGGCCTCGGCCCGCATGCCATTCCACCGCCTCGGCTCGCATGACATGCCACGGCCTCGGCCCGCATGCCTTGCTACGGCGTCGCCCAACATGCCACGCCATGGCCTCGGCCCGCATGACATGCCACGGCCTCGGACCGCATGCCTTGCTACGGCGTCGCCCAACATGCCATGCCACGGCCTTGGCCCGCATGCCATGCCACGGCCTCGGCCCGCATGCCTTGCTACGACGTTGCCCAACAAGCCATGCCACGGCCCCGGCCCGCATGCCTTGCCACCGCGTTGCCAGCATGCCATGCCACCACGTTGCCCGGCGTGCCATGCCTTAGCCTTGGCCAACATGTCGTGCCACGGCCTCGGCCCGCATGCCATGCCATGCCACGGCCCGCATGTCTTGCCACGGCGTTGCCAAACATGCCATGCCACGGCCTCGGCCCGCATGACATGCCACGGCCTCGGACCGCATGCCTTGCTACGGCGTCACCCAACATGCCATGCCACGGCCTCGGCCCGCATGCCTTGCGACGACGTTGCCCAACATGCCATGCCACAGCCCCGGCCCGCATGCCTTGCCACCGCGTTGCCCAACATTCCATGCCACCGCGTTGCCCGGCGTGCCATGCCTTAGCCTTGGCCAACATGTCGTGCCACGGCCTCGGCCCGTATGCCATGCCATGCCACGGCCCGCATATCTTGCCACGGCGTTGCCAAACATGCCATGCCACGGCCTCGGCCCGCATGCCATGCCACGGCCTCGGCCCGCATGACATGCCACGGCCTCGGCCCGCAGGCCTTGCTACGACGTCGCCCAACTTGCCATGCCACGGCCTCGGCCGGCATGCCATTCCACCGCCTCGGCTCGCATGACATGCCACGGCCTCGGCCCGCATGCCTTGCTACGGCGTCGCCCAACATGCCACGCCACGGCCTCGGCCCGCATGACATGCCACGGCCTCGGACCGCATGCCTTGCTACGGCGTCGCCCAACATGCCATGCCACGGCCTCGGCCCGCATGCCATGCCACGGCCTTGGCCCGCATGCCATGCCACGGCCTCGGCCCGCATGCCATGCCTTGCTACGACGTTGCCCAACATGCCATGCCACGGCCCCGGCCCGCATGCCTTGCCACCGCGTTGCCCAGCATGCCATGCCACCGCGTTGCCCGGCGTGCCATGCCTTAGCCTTGGCCAACATGTCGTGCCACGGCCTCAGCCCGCATGACATGCCATGCCACGGCCCGCATGTCTTGCCACGGCGTTGCCAAACATGCCATGCCACGGCCTCGGCCCGCATGACTTGCCACGGCCTCGGCCCGCATGCCATGCCACAGCCTTGGCCCGCATGCCATGCCTTGCTACGACGTTGCCCAACATGCCATGCCACGGCCCCGGCCCGCATGCCTTGCCACCGCGTTGCCCAGCATGCCATGCTACCGCGTTGCCCGGCGTGCCATGCCTTAGCCTTGGCCAACATGTCGTGCCACGGCCTCGGCCCGTATGCCATGCCATGCCACGGCCCGCATGTCTTGCCACAGCGTTGCCAAACATGCAATGCCCAGCCTCGGCCCGCATGCCTTGCGACGGCGTCGCCCAACATGCCATGCCACGGCCTCGGCCCGCATGCCATGCCACTGTCTCGGCCCGCATGACAAGCCACGGCCTCGGCCTGTAGGCCTTGCTACGACGTCGCCCAACTTGCCATGCCACGGCCTCGGCCCGCATGCCATGCCACCGCCTCGGCTCGCATGACATGCCACGGCCTCGGCCCGCATGCCTTGCTACGGCATCGCCCAACATGCCATGCCACGGCCTCGGCCCGCATGCCATGCCACGGCCTCGGCCCGCATGACATGCCACGGCCTCGGCCTGCATGCCTTGCCACGGCGTTGCCCAACATGCCATGCCACGGCCTCGGCCCGCATGCCATGCCATGCCATGCCACGGCCCGCATGTCTTGCCACGGCGTTGCCAAACATGCCATGCCACGGCCTCGGCCCACATGCCATGCCACGGCGTCGCCCAACATGCCATGCCACGGCCACGGCCCGCATGCCATGCCACGGCCTCGGCCCGCATGCCATGCCACGGCCTCGGCCCGCATGCCTTGCTACGGCGTTGCCCAACATGCCATGCCACGGCCCCGGCCCGCATGCCTTGCCACCGCATTGCCCAGCATGCCATGCCACCGCGTTGCCCGGTGTGCCATGCCTTAGCCTTGGCCAACATGTCGTGCCACGGCCTCGGCCCGCATGCCATGCCATGCCACGGCCCGCATGTCTTGCCACGGCGTTGCCAAACATGCCATGCCACGGCCTCGGCCCGCATGCCTTGCGACGGCATCGCCCAACATGCCATGCCACGGCCTCGGCCCGCATGCCATGCCACGGTCTCGGCCTCGGCCCGCATGCCTTGCTACGACGCTGCCCAACATGCCATGCCACGGCCCCGGCCCGCATGCCTTGCTACGACGTCGCCCAACATGACATGCCACGGCCTCGACCCGCATGCCTTGCTACGGCGTCGCCCAACATGCCATGCCACGGCCTCGGCCCGCAGGCCTTGCTACGGCGTCGCCCAACATGACATGCCACGGCCTCGGCCCGCAGGCCTTGCTACGACGTCGCCCAACATGCCATGCCACGGCCTCGGCCCGCATACCATGCCAAGGCCTCGGCCCGCATGCCTTGCCACGGCGTTGCCCAGCATGCCACGCCACCGCGTTGCCCAGCGGGCCATGCCATGGCCATGGCCAACATGCCTTGCCACGGCCTCGGCCCGCATGCCATGCCACAGCGTTGCCCCGCATGCCAAGGACGGAATGCCATGCCACGACCTCGGCCCGCATGCCTTGCGACTGCCTTGGCCAGCGTGCCATGCCTTAGCCTTGGCCAACATGCCATGCCACTGCCTTGGCCAGCATGTCGTGCCACCGCTACGGCCAGCATGCCATGCGGGTCCGTTGCCCAGCATGCCACGGCCGTGGCGGCATGGCAAGCCACGGCCTCGGCCAGCATGCCTTGCCACGGCCTCGGCCAGCATGCCATGGCACCGCCTTGTCCAGCACGCCGTGCCGCAGCGTTGGCCAGCATGCCTTGGCCGGCATGCCATGCCAATGCCTTGGGCCAACATGGCGTGCCACGGGCTGGGCCATGCCGGTCCGTTGCCCGGCATGCCACAGCCGTGGCGGCATGGCAAGCCACGGCCTCGGCCAGCTTGCCATGCCACGGCCTCGCCCAGCATGCCATGGCACGGTCTTGGTCAGCATGCCATGCCATGGCACCGCCTTGTGCAGCGTTGGCCAGCATGCCTTGGCCGGCATGCCATGCCAATGCCTTGGGCCAACATGGCGTGCCACGGGCTGGGCGAGCATGGCATGCCACGGGCTGGGCGAGCATGCCACGCCACGGCCTTGGCTAGCAGCAAGGCATGCCACGGCCTCGGCGAGCATGCCATGCCATGGCCAAGGCCAAGGCAGTGGGCAAGGCCAAGTCCCTGTGCAAGGCATGGCCAAGGCCAAGGCCAAGGCCGCGGGCAAAGGCCAAGGCCAAGGCCATGGCATGCCACCGCCTTGATCGATCTTTTTGAACATGATTCTTTTATAATCTTACCCAAACCGTGCAACACAATTAAAAATGCACTACAATCAATTTTAAATGTCATTCCCTATTTTTTTGCAATTTTTCTTGAGCTTTTCGAATTTTTAAAGCCCTTATTTGGCAAAAAAAATCAAAATAAAATAAAAAAAATGAAAAAAATAATTTAATAATTACTAGTGAATCATCCTTTAATTATTGGAATTTTTCCATAATTTTTTGACCATTTTTATTAATTTTTATTATTTTTTAAGTATTAAAATCCAAATAAATTAAAATAAAATATTTCCGGTACCAAAATATTTTTTTTAATTTTTTTTATGGTGTATTAAATTATTTCCTACAACTTTCATGTTGAAAGTTTTGGCAAAAAACCATTACTTTTTAAAAAAATCCCATTATGACTCCTCGAACATGGTTGATGTTTCCTCTTGCCAGATTGAAAAGGGCTTAACAGGCTATTATAAGGGGGGGGCACCTCCCTTGCCCAGGGCAAGGCAGTGGCAGGTACGCCCCATGTTGGGCGCGGCCTGGGCTGCGGCCTTGGGTTACATGCACTGCGGCTCGACCGCGGCCTGGGCTGCGGCCTCGGGCGGCTCGGGCGCGGCCTGGGCGGCCTGGGCGCGGCCTGGAGCGCGGCCTGGAGCGCGGCCTTGCGTGGCCTTGGGCGGCCTGGGCGCGGCCTTGGGCGGCCTGGGCAGCACGGCATGGCATGCGCACGGCCTGGGCGGCCTGGCATACAGCCGGCCAGGGCAGCCTGGCCTGGCATGCCAGCGGCGTGGGCAGCGTGGCCTCTGCGAATACCGCGCGCGTGGTCTTCTGACCACGGTGCGCGTGTTGCGCGCATGGTTGCGCACGCCTTTGCACGCCTTCGCACGCAACACACGTCTAGTGATGAGAACTGCAGCGCAGCCCCAAGGCCAAGGCCAGCAGCATGGCATGCCACAGCCAAGGCAGCCCAGCCAAAGCCAGCAGCATGCCATGCCAAGGCCAAGGCCAGCAGCATGCCATGCCACGGCCAAGGCAGCCCAGCCAAAGCCAGCAGCATGCCATGCCACGGCCAAGGCAGCCCAACCAAAGCCAGCAGCCCATGCCATGGCCAAGGCCAAGGCCAGCCGCATGCCTTGCCACGGCTAAGGCAGCCCAGCCAAAGCCAGCAGCATGCCATGCCAAGGCCAAGGCCAACAGCCTGCCATGCCACAGCCAAGGCAGCCCAGCCAAAGCCAGCAGCAAGCCATGCCAAGGCCAAGGCCAGCAGCATGTCATGCCACGGCCAAGGCAGCCCAGCCAAAGCCAGCAGCATGCCATGCCAAGGCCAAGGCCAGCAGTATGCCATGCCACGGCGAAGGCAGGCCAGCCAAAGCCAGCAGCATGCCATGCCAAGGCCAAGGCCAGCAGGATGCCATGCCACGGCCAAGGCAACCCAGCCAAAGCCAGCAGCATGCCATGCCAAGGCCTAGGCCAGCAGCATGCCATGCCACGGCCAAGGCAGCCCAGCTAAAGCCAGCAGCATGCCATGCCAAGGCCAAGGCCAGCAGCATGCCATGCCACGGCCAAGGCAGCCCAGCCAAAGCCTGCATGCCATGCCAAGGCCAAGGCCAAGGCCAGCCGCATGCCTTGCCACGGCTAAGGCAGCCCAGCCAAAGCCAGCAGCATGCCATGCCAAGGCCAAGGCCAACAGCCTGCCATGCCACAGCCAAGGCAGCCCAGCCAAAGCCAGCAGCAAGCCATGCCAAGGCCAAGGCCAGCAGCATGCCATGCCACGGCCAAGGCAGCCCAGCCAAAGCCAGCAGCATGCCATGCCAAGGCCATGGCCAACTGCATGCCATGCCACGGCGAAGGCAGGCCAGCCAAAGCCAGCAGCATGCCATGCCAAGGCCAAGGCCAGCAGGATGCCATGCCACGGCCAAGGCAGCCCAGCCAAAGCCAGCAGCATGCCATGCCAAGGCCTAGGCCAGCAGCATGCCATGCCACGGCCAAGGCAGCCCAGCTAAAGCCAGCAGCATGCCATGCCAAGGCTAAGGCCAGCAGCATGCCATGCCACGGCCAGGGCAGCCCAGCAAAAGCCTGCATGCCATGCCAAGGCCAAGGCCAAGGCCAGCCGCATGGCATGCCACGGCGAAGGCAGGCCAGCCAAAGCCAGCAGCATGCCATGCCAAGGCCAAGGCCAGCAGCATGCCATGCCACGGCCAAGGCAGCCCAGCCAAAGCCAGCATGCCATGCCAAGGCCAAGGCCAAGGCGAGCCGCAAGCCATGCCACGGCGAAGGCAGGCCAGCCGAAGCCAGCAGCATGCCATGCCAAGGCCAAGGCCAGCATCATGCCATGCCACGGCCAAGGCAACCCAGCTAAAGCCAGCAGCATGCCATGCCATGGCCAAGGCCAGCAGCATGCCATGCCACAGCGAAGGCAGGCCAGCCAAAGCCAGCAGCATGCCGTGCCAAGGCCAAGGCCAGCAGCATGCCATGCCACGGCCAAGGCATCCCAGCCAAAGCCAGCATGCCATGCCATGGCCAAGGCCAAGGCCAGCCGCATGCCTTGCCACGGCGAAGGCAGCCCAGCCAAAGCCAGCTGCATGCCATGCCAAGGCCAAGGCCAGCAGCATGCCATGCCACGGCCAAGGCAGCCCAGCCAAAGCCAGCAGCATGCCATGCCAAGGCCAAGGCCAGCAGCTTGCCATGCCACGGCGAAGGCAGGCCAGCCAAAGCCAGCAGCATGCCATGCCAAGGCCAAGGCCAGCAGCATGCCATGCCACGGCCAAGGCAGGCCAGCCTAAGCCAGCAACATGCCATGCCAAGGCCAAGGCCAGCAGCATGACATGCCACGGCCAAGGCAGCCAAGCCAAAGCCAGCAGCATGCCATGCCAAGGCCAAGGCCAAGAGCATGCCATGCCACGGCCAAGGCAGCCCAGCCAAAGCCAGCAGCATGCCATGCCAAGGCCAAGGCCAGCAGCATGCCATACCACGGCCAAGGCAGCCCAGCCAAAGCCAGCAGCATGCCATGCCAAGGACTAGGCCAGCAGCATGCCATGCCACGGCCAAGGCAGCCCAGCCAAAGGCAGCAGCATGCCATGCCAAGGCCAAGGCCAGCTACATGCCATGCCACGGCCAAGGCAGCCCAGCCAAAGCCAGCAGCATGCCATGCCAAAGCCAAGGCCAGCACCATGCCATGCCAAGGCCAAGGCAGCCCAGCCAAAGCCAGCAGCATGCCATGCCAAGCCCAAGGCCAGCAGCATGCGATGCCACGGCCAAGGCAGCCCAGCCAAAGCCAGCAGCATGACATGCCAAGGCCAAGGCCAGCAGCATGCGATGCCACGAACAAGGCAGCCCAGCCAAAGCCAGCAGCATGCCATGCCAAGGCCAAGGCCAGCAGCATGCGATGCCACGGCCAAGGCAGCCCAGCCAAAGCCAGCAGCATGCCATGCCAAGGCCTAGCCCAGCAGCATGCCATGCCACGGCCAAGGCAGCCCAGCCAAAGCCAGCAGCATGCCATGCCAAGGCCAAGGCCAGCAGCATGCCATGCCTCGGCCAAGGCAGCCCAGCCAAAGCCAGCAGCATGCCATGCCAAGGCCAAGGCCAGCATCATGCCATGCCAAGGCCAAGGCAGCCCAGCCAAAGCCAGCAGCATGCCATGCCAAGGCCAAGGCCAGCAGCATGCGATGCCACGGCCAAGGCAGCCCAGCCAAAGCCAGCAGCATGCCATGCCAAGGCCAAGGCCAGCAGCATGCGATGCCACGGCCAAGGCAGCCCTGCCAAAGCCAGCAGCATGCCATGCCAAGGCCAAGGCCAGCAGCATGCGATGCCACGGCCAAGGCAGCCCAGCCAAAGCCTGCAGCATGCCATGCCAAGGCCAAGGCAAGCAGCGTGCCATGCCACGGCCAAGGCAGCGCCGCCAAAGCCAGCAGCATGCCATGCCAAGGCCAAGGCCAGCAGCATGCCATGCCACGGCCAAGGCAGCCCAGCCAAAGCCAGCAGCAAGCCATGCCAAGGCCAAGGCCAGCAGCATGCCATGCCACGGCCAAGGCAGCCCAGCCAAAGCCAGCAGCATGCCATGCCAAGGCCAAGGCCAACTGCATGCCATGCCACGGCGAAGGCAGGCCAGCCAAAGCCAGCAGCATGCCATGCCAAGGCCAAGGCCAGCAGGATGCCATGCCACGGCCAAGGCAGCCCAGCCAAAGCCAGCAGCATGCCATGCCAAGGCCTAGGCCAGCAGCATGCCATGCCACGGCCAAGGCAGCCCAGCTAAAGCCAGCAGCATGTCATGCCAAGGCTAAGGCCAGCAGCATGTCATGCCACGGCCAAGGCAGCCCAGCAAAAGCCTGCATGCCATGCCAAGGCCAAGGCCAAGGCCAGCCGCATGGCATGCCACGGCGAAGGCAGGCCAGGCAAAGCCAGCAGCATGCCATGCCAAGGCCAAGGCCAGCAGCATGCCATGCCACGGCCAAGGCAGCCCAGCCAAAGGCAGCATGCCATGCCAAGGCCAGGGCCAAGGCCAGCCGCAAGCCATGCCACGGCGAAGGCAGGCCAGCCGAAGCCAGCAGCATGCCATTCCAAGGCCAAGGCCAGCTGCATGCCATGCCACGGCCAAGGCAACCCAGCTAAAGCCAGCAGCATGCCATGCCATGGCCAAGGCCAGCAGCATGCCATGCCACAGCGAAGGCAGGCCAGCCAAAGCCAGCAGCATGCCATGCCAAGGCCAAGGCCAGCAGCATGCCATGCCACGGCCAAGGCATCCCAGCCAAAGCCAGCATGCCATGCCATGGCCAAGGCCAAGGCCAGCCACATGCCTTGCCACGGCTAAGGCAGCCCAGCCAAAGCCAGCTGCATGCCATGCCAAGGCCAAGGCCAGCAGCATGCCATGCCACGGCCAAGGCAGCCCAGCCAAAGCCAGCAGCATGCCATGCCAAGGCCAAGGCCAGCAGCTTGCCATGCCACGGCGAAGGCAGGCCAGCCAAAGCCAGCAGCATGCCATGCCAAGGCCAAGGCCAGCAGCATGCCATGCCACGGCCAAGGCAGGCCAGCCTAAGCCAGCAACATGCCATGCCAAGGCCAAGGCCAGCAGCATGACATGCCACGGCCAAGGCAGCCAAGCCAAAGCCAGCAGCATGCCATGCCAAGGCCAAGGCCAAGAGCATGCCATGCCACGGCCAAGGCAGCCCAGCCAAAGCCAGCAGCATGCCATGCCAAGGCCAAGGCCAGCAGCATGCCATACCACGGCCAAGGCAGCCCAGCCAAAGCCAGCAGCATGCCATGCCAAGGACTAGGCCAGCAGCATGCCATGCCACGGCCAAGGCAGCCCAGCCAAAGGCAGCAGCATGCCATGCCAAGGCCAAGGCCAGCTACATGCCATGCCACGGCCAAGGCAGCCCAGCCAAAGCCAGCAGCATGCCATGCCAAAGCCAAGGCCAGCACCATGCCTTGCCAAGGCCAAGGCAGCCCAGCCAAAGCCAGGAGCATGCCATGCCAAGGCCAAGGCCAGCAGCATGCGATGCCACGGCCAAGGCAGCCCAGCCAAAGCCAGCAGCATGACATGCCAAGGCCAAGGCCAGCAGCATGCGATGCCACGACCAAGGCAGGGCAGCCAAAGCCAGCAGCATGCCATGCCAAGGCCAAGGCCAGCAGCATGCGATGCCACGGCCAAGGCAGCCCAGCCAAAGCCAGCAGCATGCCATGCCAAGGCCTAGCCCAGCAGCATGCCATGCCACGGCCAAGGCAGCCCAGCCAAAGCCAGCAGCATGCCATGCCAAGGCCAAGGCCAGCAGCATGCCATGCCACGGCAAGGGCAGCCCAGCCAAAGCCAGCAGCATGCCATGCCAAGGCCAAGGCCAGCAGCATGCCATGCCAAGGCCAAGGCAGCCCAGCCAAAGCCAGCAGCATGCAATGCCAAGGCCAAGGCCAGCAGCATGCGATGCCACGGCCAAGGCAGCCCAGCCAAAGCCAGCAGCATGCCATGCCAAGGCCAAGGCCAGCAGCATGCGATGCCACGGCCAAGGCAGCCCTGCCAAAGCCAGCAGCATGCCATGCCAAGGCCAAGGCCAGCAGCATGCGATGCCACGGCCAAGGCAGCCCAGCCAAAGCCTGCAGCATGCCATGCCAAGGCCAAGGCCAGCAGGACGCAAAGCCACGGCCAAGGCAGCCCAGCCAAAGCCAGCAGCATGCCATGCCAAGGCCAAGGCCAGCAGCATGCCATGCCAAGTCCAAGGCAGCCCAGCCAAAGCCAGCAGCATGCCATGCTAAGGCCAAGGCCAGCACCATGCCATGCCAAGGCCAAGGCTGCCCAGCCAAAGCCAGCAGCATGCCATGCCAAGGCCGAGGCCAGCAGCATGCGATGCCACGGCCAAGGCAGCCCAGCCAGAGCCAGCAGCATGCCATGCCAAGGCCAAGGCCAGCAGCATGCGATGCCACGGCCAAGGCAGCCCAGCCACAGCCTGCAGCATGCCATGCCAAGGCCAAGGACAGCAGCATGCCATGCCACGGCCAAGGTAGCCCAGCCAAAGCCAGCAGCATGCCATGCCAAGGCCAAGGCCAGCAGCATGCCATGCCAAGGCCAAGGCAGCCCAGCCAAAGCCACCAGCATGCCATGCCAAGGCCAAGGCCAGCAGCATGCCATGCCAAGGCCAAGTCCAGCAGCATGCGATGCCACGGCCAAGGCAGCCCTGCCAAAGCCAGCAGCATACCATGCCAAGGACAAGGCCAGCAGCATGCGATGCCACGGCCAAGGTAGCCCAGCCAAAGCCTGCAGCATGCCATGCCAAGGCCTAGGCCAGCAGCATGCCATGCCACGGCCAAGGCAGCCCAGCCAAAGCCAGCAGCATGCCATGCCAAGACCAAGGCAAGCAGCATGCCATACCACGCCCAAGGCAGCGTAGCCAAAGCCAGCAGCATGCCATGCCAAGGCCAAGGCCAGCAGCATGCCATGCCACGACAAGGCAGCCCAGCCAAAGCCAGCAGCATGCCATGCCAAGGCCTAGGCCAGAAGCATGCCATGCCACGGCCAAGGCAGCCCCTCCAAAGCCAGCAGCATGCGATGCCAAGGCCAAGGCCAGCAGCATGCGATGCCACGGCCAAGGCAGCCCAGCCAAAGCCAGCAGCATGCCATGCCAAGGCCAAGGACAGCAGCATGCGATGCCACGGCCAAGGCAGCCCAGCCAAAGCCAGCAGCATGCCATGCCAAGGCCTAGGCCAGCAGCATGCCATGCCACGGCCAAGGCAGCCCAGCCAAAGCCAGCAGCATGCCTTGCCAAGGCCAAGGCCAGCAGCATGCCATGCCACGGCCAAGGCAGCCCAGCCAAAGCCAGCACCATGCCATGCCAAGGCCAAGGCCAGCAGCATGCCATGCCAAGGCCAAGGCAGCCCAGCCAAAGCCAACAGCATGCCATGCCAAGGCCAAGGCCAGCAGCATGCCATGCCAAGGCCAAGGCAGCCCAGCCAAAGCCGGCAGCATGCCATGCCAAGGCCAAGGCCAGCAGCATGCCATGCCACGGCCAAGGCAGCCCACCCAAAGCCAGCAGCATGCCATGCCAAGGCCAAGGCCAGCAGCATGCGATGCCACGGCCAAGGCAGCCCTGCCAAAGCCAGCGGCATGCCATGCCAAGGCCAAGGCCAGCAACATGCGATGCCACGGCCAAGGCAGCCCAGCCAAAGCCTGCAGCATGCCATGCCAAGGCCTAGGCCAGCAGCATGCCATGCCACGGCCAAGGCAGCCCAGCCAAAGCCAGCAGCATGCCATGCCAAGGCCAAGGCAAGCAGCATGCTATGCCACGGCCAAGGCAGCGCAGCCAAAGCGAGCAGCATGCCATGCCAAGGCCAAGGCCAGCAGCATGCCATGCCACGGCCAAGGCAGCCCGGCCAAAGCCAGCAGCATGCCATGCCAAGGCCAAGGCCAGCAGCACGCCATGCCATGGCCAAGGCAGCCCAGCCAAAGCCAGCAGCATGCCATGCCAAGGCCTAGGCCAGAAGCATGCCATGCCACGGCCAAGGCAGCCCCGCCAAAGCCAGCAGCATGCCATGCCAAGGCCAAGGCCAGCAGCATGCCATGCCACGGCCAAGGTAGCCCAGCCAAAGCCAGCAGCATGCCATGCCAAGGCCAAGGCCAGCACCATGCCATGCCCAGGCCAAGGCAGCCCAGCCAAAGCCAGCAGCATGCCATGCCAAGGCCAAGGCCAGCAGCATGCGATGCCACGGCCAAGGCAGCCCAGCCAAAGCCAGCAGCATGCCATGCCAAGGCCAAGGCCAAGGCCAGCAGCATGCCATGCCAAGGCCAAGGCCAGCAGCATGCCATGCCACGGCCAAGGCAGCCCAGCCAAAGCCTGCATGCCATGCCAAGGCCAAGGCCAAGGCCAGCCGCATGCCATGCCACGGCGAAGGCAGGCCAGCCAAAGCCAGCAGCATGCCATGCCAAGGCCTAAGCCAGCAGCATGCCATGCCACGGCCAAGGCAGCCCAGCCAAAGCCAGCAGCATGCCATGCCAAGGCCTAAGCCAGCAGCATGCCATGCCTCGGCCAAGGCAGCCCAGCCAAAGCCAGCAGTATGCCATGCCAAGGCCAAGGCCAGCAGCATGCCATGCCACGGCCAAGGCATCCCAGCCAAAGCCAGCAGCATGCCATGCCACGGCCAAGGCAGCCCAGCCAAAGCCAGCAGCATGCCAGGCCAAGGCCAAGGCCAGCAGCATGCCATGCCACGGCCAAGGCATCCCAGCCAAAGCCAGCAGCATGCCATGCCAAGGCCTAGGCCAGCAGCTTGCCATGCCACGGCCAAGGCAGCCCAGCCAAAGCCAGCAGCATGCCACGCCAAGGCCAAGGCCAGCAGCATGCCATGCCACGGCCATGGCAGCGCAGCCCAAGCCAGCAGCATGCCATGCCATGGCCAAGGCCAGCAGCATGCCATGCCACGACCAAGGCAGCCCAGCCAAAGCCAGCAGCATGCCATGCCAAGGCCAAGGCCAGCAGCATGCCATGCCACGGCCAAGG
Organism: Camellia sinensis; assembly: GCF_055761805.1. NCBI lineage: Eukaryota > Viridiplantae > Streptophyta > Magnoliopsida > Ericales > Theaceae > Camellia > Camellia sinensis. Next base: position 13,421,821 of record NW_028129474.1, read on the forward strand.
CAGGCCAGCCAAAGCCAGCAACATGCCATGCCAAGGCCAAGGCCAGCAGCATGCCATGCGACGGCCAAGGCAGGCCAGCCAAAGCCAGCAGCATGCCATGCCAAGGCCAAGGCCGGCAGCATGCCATGCCACGGCCAAGGCAGCCCTGCCAAAGCCAGCAGCATGCCAGGCCAAGGCCAAGGCCAGCAGCATGCCATGCCACGGCCAATGCAGCCCACCCAAATCAGCAGCATGCCATGCCAAGGCCAAGGCCAGCAGCATGCCATGCCACGGCCCAGGCAGCCCAGCCAAAGCCAGCAGAATGCCATGCCAAGGCCAAGGCCAGCAGCATGCCATGCCATGCCAAGGCCAAGGCCAAGGCCAAGGCCAAGGCAGCCCAGCCAAAGCCAGCGGCATGCCATGCCAAGGCCAAGGCCAGCCGCATTTCTTGCCACGGCCTTGTCCCGCAGTGTGGCGTGCCTTGGCCTTGGGCTAGATCATCGCATGCCATGCCCTTGGCAAGCAATCCTGTCCCTCGTGTAATTGCCATTTGGTTTGGCTTTGACTTACGTATTTGTTGCCCTGCGAAATGCATGTCCCTCGGGTAATAGCCGTTTGGTTGCCTTTGACTTGCGAACACGTTGCTAGTGCTTTCCCCAGTGGAAGCTTGTTGGGAAAAGTATGTCCCTCGGAAGTTGCCT
>NW_028129474.1:13430000-13472500 GCF_055761805.1 Camellia sinensis
GCGTCGCCCAACATGCCATGCCACGGCCTCGGCCCGCATGCCATGCCACGGCCTCGGACCGCATGCCTTGCGACGGCGTTGGCCAACATGCCATGCCACGGCCTCGGCCCGCATGCCTTGCTACGACATTGCCCAACAAGCCATGCCACGGCCCCGGCCCGCATGCCTCGCCACCGCGTTGCCCGGCATGCCATGCCACCGCGTTGCCCGGCATGCCATGCCTTAGCCTTGGCCAACATGTCGTGCCACGGCCTCGGCCCGCATGCCACGCCATGCCACGGCCCGCATGTCTTGCCACGGCGTTGCCAAACATGCCATGCCACGGCCTCGGCCAGCATGACATGCCACGGCCTTGGACCGCATGCCTTGCTACGGCGTCGCCCAACATGCCATGCCACGGCCTCGGCCCGCATGCCTTGCTACGACGTTGCCCAACATGCCATGCCACGGCCCCGGCCCGCATGCCTTGCCACCGCGTTGCCCAGCATGCCATGCCACCGCGTTGCCCGGCGTGCCATGCCTTAGCCTTGGCCAACATGTCGTGCCACGGCCTCGGCCCGTATGCCATGCCATGCCACGGCCCGCATGTCTTGCCACGGCGTTGCCAAACATGCCATGCCACGGCCTCGGCCCGCATGCCATGCCACGGCGTCGCCCAACATGCCATGCCACGGCCTCGGACCGCATGCCATGCCACGGCCTCGCCCCGCATGACATGCCACGGCCTTCGCCCGCATGCCTTGCTACGACGTCGCCCAACTTGCCATGCCACGGCCTCGGCTCGCATGACATGCCACGGCCTCGGCCCGCATGCCTTGCTACCGTGTCGCCCAACATGCCATGCCACGGCCTCGGCCCGCATGCCATGCCACGGCCTCGGCCTGCATGACATGCCACGGCCTCGGACCGCATGCCTTGCTACGGTGTCGCACAACATGCCATGCCACGGCCTCGGCCCGCATGCCATGCCACGGCCTCGGCCCGCATGCCTTGCTACGACGTTGCCCAACATGCCATGCCACGGCCCCGGCCCGCATCCCTTGCCACCGCGTTGCCCAGCATGCCATGCCACCGCGTTGCCCGGCGTGCCATGCCTTAGCCTTGGCCAACATGTCGTGCCACGGCCTCGGCCCGCATGCCATGCCATGCCACGGCCCGCATGTCTTGCCACGGCGTTGCCAAACATGCCATGCCACGGCCTCAGCCCGCATGACATGCCCGGCCTCGGCCAGCATGCCTTGCTACGGCCTCGCCCAACATGCCATGCCATGGCGTCGCCCCGCATGCCATGCCACGGCCTCGCCCCGCGTGACATGCCACGGCCTCGGCCCGCATGCCTTGCCACGACGTCGCCCAACTTGCCATGCCACGGCCTCGGCCTGCATGCCATGCCACGGCCTCGGCCCGCGTGCCTTGCTACGGCGTCGCCCAACATGCCATGCCACGGCCTCGGCCCGCATGCCATGCCACGGCCTCGGCCCGCATGCCTTGCTACGGCGTTGTCCAACATGCCATGCCACGGCCTCGGCCCGCATGCCTTGCCGCCGCGTTGCCCAGCATGCCATGCCACCGCGTTGCCCGGCGTGCCATGCCTTAGCCTTGGCGTACATGTCGAGCCACGGCCTGGGCCCGCATGCCATGCCATGCCACAGCCCGCATGTCTTGCCACGGCGTTGCCAAACATTCCATGACACGGCCTCGGCCTGCATGCCATGCCACGGCCTCGGCCCGCATGCCTTGCCACGACGTCGCCCAACTTGCCATGCCACGGCCTCGGCCCGCATGCCATGCCACGGCCTCGGCCCGCATGCCTTGCTACGGCGTCGCCCAACATGCCATGCCACGGCCTCGGCCCGCATGACATGCCACGGCCTCGGACCGCATGCCTTGCTACAGCGTCGCCCAACATGCCATGCCACGGCCTCGGCCCGCATGCCTTGCTACAAAGTTGCCCAACATGCCATGCCACGGCCCCGGCCCGCATGCCTTGCCACAGCGTTGCCCAGCATGCCATGCCACCGCGTTGCCCGGCGTGCCATGCCTTAGCCTTGGCAAACATGTCGTGCCACGGCCTCGGCCCGTATGCCATGCCATGCCACGGCCCGCATGTCTTGCCACGGCGTTGCCAAACATGCCATGCCACGGCCTCGGCCCGCATGACTTGCGACGGCGTCGCCCAACATGCCATGCCACGGCCTCGGCCCGCATGCCAAGCCACGGCCTCGGCCCGCATGCCTTGCTACGATGCCCATTCTTCGCCAATATTAACAATGCCCTAGACAAAGGCATGTGGAGGTCGTGAAAGACTCTGCGCCCTCGGGGCAGGTACTTTGCAGTTTGAGGATTCTTGCCAGATGCGCTGGCGAAAGGATCAGCTGGCGCTGCCTTGGCCTTTTGAACTTTTCCCAGTGCAGGGGTGGGAACTACTGGAATCGTCTGGGCATGACGGGGCCCATCCCGGTTTTCTGTCTGGCTTGAACTGCCTTTGATCGGAGTGGGGAAAGCATCATCCACAGCTTTGGTCACTATTGCAGATGTTTGTTGCTTGTTCATCCCTCTGGCCTTCAGAGCCTCGACTGCCCACAGCAGTTGCTCAATGGGGTCGACGTCTATCTTTGCCTTGTCTTTTCCTTTGGCCTCAGCCTGATCGAGGGTCTGGGTTGGTGCTGACATGTCGTGGCTATAGCCGGAAGCCACCTCTGGCTGGCTGAGCTCTATCACAATCCGCCCCAGTAACGGGGGCTCCTGTGGTACAAAATTCCCGGCATACGGCGCCGCTGGCGGTGAAGCCGACATTCCATAGGCGAGGTCTGCCACAGACCTTTGGAGATCGCCTATCATTCCCATCAATTCGAAGGTGGTGGGCTCACGAGCCTGGTATAACTGGGGAGCCCAGACCGGGTGCACAACAGGCATCCTGGGTGGGTGTGACATACTAATGCTGGCCTCATTCTGCGGAGTGGTCCCCTGCTCCGATACAGCCGTCATAACCACAATTTCTTCTGAACTTGGCGTCGCCATAAATCCTGCCTCAGCAAAGGGGGGACACTGGCTATTCTGTTTCAACTCTGCAACTCTCTAAACTGAAAGGAAAACAGACAGCATTTCAGCCCAAACTGATCGAACACGGGTGTAGCCAAACAACTGTACCCTACTGCTGATCACTGTTCCCAGAAGTCACTGTTCCTGAAAGCTAAACCGATACCCGCGGATAACTGATTCTCACAACTGATACTGATACCGGTATTTCCAGGTTTGATACTCAAACTTGCGAACTGACATGTGCGTTCCTGTAGAGCAACACTCTAAAAGCACATAGCAAGTAAAGAGAACAAAACACCCCTATGTTGGGGCAGGGTTTCCCTGTCCTATTTTGTCAGGAGCTAGGGTTTCACTATGCACACAGCGGTTTCAAACAACTTAGCATCGGGTAAGCAACCTGTCCTAGCTTGGAATGGTCACTATGGATCCGAATATGCACTAGGTCGAATGGTCAAAAGGGGTGCCCCGGTAAAACCGGGGTTTGTGTTCCCATACTGTCAGAGCCCATAGCCGGTCAGCCTTATGGACATGCCGTGACAAGACAAGCCTCCGGCAAACCGTTCAGGAATGGCAGATGGCAAACACTGTGTTCCTAGGCGCACCAATGCACATGCAATGCAAAGAAACACATAAATGAAGTCAAAATGGGATATCACGAGTTCAAGTCAAGCTCTCTAAACTCCCCAGCAGAGTCGCCAGAAACTGTAACAGCGCCCGCATGGGACCTCGTGCTACAGTTCGGACTCGATTTGTGTCACGGTTCTTAATCTGAACCAAAGAGTCCAAATCTGGCAAATCGTTTTGAGAAACTGATTTTTGAAAAAGTAGTGCCAAACATGGACTGCTTTGCCAGATACAGAGTCGCCACCTAAATATTTTTAAAATGGGGAAATTTAGGAAACCCTGACTCGGTGCCGAAGGCCACATGTCCGTCATCACCGGAGTTGTCTCGGCTCGGGAGCTTGGGTACGATCGGGGAAGGTCAGCTATGAGCACCCCCTTTCGCCCGGTCCGAAGACCGGCCTCTACTAACCGTGATATCCAATTTTGAAAACATTATGTGTTCTTAAACCAATTATTAGCCTAGAATTACTATGTTGTGCGCGCAGCAAACAAGTATAGACCAAATCGCTCAAATTGGAACAAAAACATTTCATGTTTGTTTTGAAATTGGTTTGCTACTCGCAAGTAGGCTAAAACGCAGATTTTGCCACCCTCAAATGGGCTTTTAGAAAAGATGATTTTGCCACTACCTAGTGGGCTTAAAACTCACAGTTTTAATGCATTATTCCAATTTAGGTAATTCAACCTCCATCCACAGGCATTCAAGCAGTTATATCACATAAGCAGCTAGCCTCATGGTAATCATGCTATCATGGCAACATTCACACGCATGGGATATGCTAAAGCATAAAAGCTTACCTAGTACTCCGAGCCAAAACAGAAACTAGTCAGTAATCATATGCATGATCCTAGTTCATGTTAAAAATGGCTAATGCAACACATACAAAATGTTACTAGAACAGGCTCGGCTATCCTAAACATGTCATGTGAAAATGCACAATTATCACGTATTCAGTTTGGGAATTGAAGCATTGATGCAATTAGCGTGATGTACCGAGCCTAATGCATGCAATACAAATGCATGGATGCACACAAGCATAGCATAAGGTATGCTAATTTAAACGTGCCCTAATACTAACCATTAAAGCGGGTGAGTAAAAGGGAAGAAAGAAGTGAGGTTGGAAGACATACACACACTCACGCACGCTTATTACAGATTTGCCCTCACTCGGAGGGACCGAATAAATATTACAAATTAATTAACTACGCAAGCTAATTAATATTACAAATTACCTAATTTAATTAACAAATTAAATAAATTAATTAAAGCAGGAAAACGTCTCGGGAAACGCGCCACCATGCGCAAGCTGCCTCTGTTTTCCTCCCTTTCCTCCTCTGGAGGCTGTCAAAGCCTCAGGACTGCATCCTTGGACAGAGGGGATCATCACCGGCTGAATGAAATTGCCACCGGCAGTGTTGTATGGCCATCGGCACAAAGTTGAAGCTGTCGGCAGAGAAAATAGTGCCGGTCGGCACATTACACTGCCGGTCGGCAGAGTATTCCTGCAGAACCTGCAACTCACAGCAACAGAGGGCAAAACAAGGCATGGCAGCACAATTCAAGGCATGTATGCACCAACCATGTCTCTTATCATTGTAATGACTCAAAGGGACATGCGCCTCAGTTCTTGGACCACCAATCACGCATTTCCATGCATGATGGCCCAAAGAACCAAGTATGCAACTTCGATTTCAAATGCATGCAAACCAATCAAACAAATTAGGCCCTATTCCTATCACCAATTCAAGGAACAAGGCATGCATGCAAGATGCAATGCAACCTAGGCATACAAGCTAAGGATGCAACATGGCATGGCCAAAAAAAAACTTATGCAAGCATACAAGCATGCATATGGCAATGCAAACTAATGCTAAGATGGTCTTATACATGAATTAGGCAGCTCTAATAAGGCCTAAAACAGTGGCCATAAGTGCTAAAGAGTGAAGGCTAAATGGCATACACACACACATGCACATAAGGACCAACACTTAAGCACAAATCAAACAACATTCAAGCACACTTGAAAGGGGCAAACATGAACAATTAGCATGCATTATAAGCTTTGAAATCATGCTAATACATGGTGCCAAACCAAGCAACAAATCAAGCCAAGCATGCACCAAAAGGCCTAAGTGTTCAAAGCAAATCAATGAGGCATTGAACTACACTTAACAAGACCAAACGAGGCATGCAAAGAAGGACCAAAATCAGAGGTTTAGCATGTTAAAACAAAGCTAAAGGACTACTTAGATGACATCTAAATGGCCCAAATACAAAGGCATACACCATGGCCAAAACATGGAGCATTGCAACACATGCTTTCAAAGCATTAAAGAGACATGCAAGGCAATCAAACAAGCATGGAAATGGGACTGAAATGGCATGTAAGATGATTCCAAATCATCAAAACAATGCAAAGATGGCATGCTACACATGCACATACTCAAGGCCAACAAGCCCAAATACAAAGGAGCTATATAATGCATGCAAAGATCGACCCAAACGATTATGGACAGAGCTAAAACATGGCAAAATAAGCACATAATCTTCACAAATGCAAGCCTAAAACATGCTCCGACAAAGGCTAACAACCTAGAACATGTTAAAGCACAAATAAGGCATTACATGGCAACTATGCTAAACATGCATGGAGTTCCAAAACCAACTTGAAATCATGTTATATCATGGATATATAAGCATGAAAAACAAAACAAACATGCTCAACTCACACTCAAGCATAGGCTTCCTTAAGAGGCCAAAATATGCCCTTTTCAAGGACAACAAGGAGAGGGGGTGGCCCTCTCCTTCTTGGGACTTCAAAGCATCATCTTCACCACTGAAATCCCTCAAGATTTCAGTGGTGAAGAGACCTCAACACCAAAATCCCGGAGCTAGCATAAAATGGCTCAAAAAGAGGCCTTTTGAGGCCTAAGGGTGATCAACAACCCTCAAACAACAAAACACTCTTAATAAACAATAAAGAGGGCTTAAAAATAGAACTTTTTTATGTTATACAATAATCACAAAAACAGCTCTAAGACTAGTAGAAAATCAATGCAAAAAAGGGGGAAAAAGGGACTAGTTTCTCACCCTTGATGCCTTCTTCAACAAAGATGCTCCAATGGCCTCCTTTGGCTCCAAATCAGTCAAGAAACTCAAGAACAACCCCTTAGAACCCTAATCTCAAGAGGAAGGTGAAACACTAGGTGTTTGTGTGCAATAGTAAGACACAAAACACCTAGTGTGCAAAATGAGAGGAAAAGAGAGATAGGTTGTGTATGTCTAACCCTAACCCTAGAAAACCAGAGCTCTCCTCTGTATTTTCTCTCTTCAAAAATGTCTAGAGCTTTTTTTTTTTGCCTTAGAGAGAGCTTCTCTCTATAAGCCTCTTGTAAAGCTTACAAGACAAGCTTTGCAAGAGGGAGATCCCTCCATACACGTGTATGGAGGGGAGCAAAAGCAATACAGCTGTCCCAAAATATCTGCAAAAGCAGATGAACAGTAATCGGCCGGCAAAAAATGCCATCTTGGCCAAAAGGAGTGCCGGTCGGCAACAAATAGTGCTGGCCGGCAACAAATAGTGCCGGCCGGCAAACTATATTGCCGGTGGCAGCAGACACCAGCCGGTGGCCTCTAGCCACTGCCGGTGATGGATAGGGATGGTCTACAAGCCCCACCCTGCCTCTCAAAGGCAAGATGCAAGTGTTTGGTGCAAAACCAGACACTAAACGGTCGAGTTCGGGGATCCTGAGGCGGGGCGCGCGAGCCGAGACCTCCGGGAACTCCAAACGAACACAAACATGGATAATCACCGAGTGTCCAAACGGTGACGTCCAAGTCTTGAGGACGGTCAAAAATGGGGTGTCTACAGTTGCCCCTCTTTGACAGAACTCGAAAGTCATAACAATGACGGGAGTGAATGTCAAAGCCTAGAGACGACCCATTTTTGACAAGGCCGAAGACTCAGACAAACATGCAAGACAAATAAGATATGCGCCCGAAGGCAGGGGCAAAATGCAAGACAATGCACGGAGCCGAGCATAACTTATGATCATGCAAAGGCAGCTGTAACGAAGCAAACATGCAACAGTTTTAAGCTAGCATACCAAACTACACTACAATGCAGAAAGGATGTAAGAGAATTATGGAATTCTCAATGCGTCTCACTCGGGAGATACAATACCTGTGCGGCTCGTCTGGTTGCACCAGCTTCAAATGAACCGTACATACAATATCGTGCCTGCAAAGAAAACAAACTTAACAGGTACAATATTGTTAGCAACATGCATGACAATGCAAATGTGGATGCAAAACGAAATGCAATATATACAAAACAATGTATAAACAATGCAAATGAAGATGCAATGTAATTGAAACAATGCAAGCTACATGCGAAGCATTTAAATCGTGATCCAATCACGAACGGTTCGAAACCACACCTATGTCAAATAGATTGATGGAGGTAACAAGTCTGTCTACCATAGAACGGTCAACTGAACTATGAGTATTGTAGACAGACGCAAGAACAAGTATTGGGTGGAATTGACATAAGTGGGGAAACGACCCGCTAGAGAAAGGACTACGATCCTAATGCCGGATGCAAAAATTACACTACAATGTAATATATGAATATGGATATGGCACGCAGGCCAAACCAAATCTTGCCTAGGAAAGGCATGTACGTATACAAGCCATGTGTAACACAGAAAAGGTGCCGCAACCCTCAACCAACATATCAGCGTGGAATCGGCGCGATACACATGCAGAACTGTGTTTTAACATGAACAGTAAGGGTACATACCGGACAAAGCTCAACCTGGAAAGGCGCAAGCCATGGATGGAAGGTGATGCAATGAATGCATGCAATCTACAATGCAATATCTACAAATATGCAATGGAGTGGATATTTACGAAATGCATGACAATGCAATGCAATGCGACCTACTGGGGAAAATGCAATGGATGCATGTAAGCTATAATGGAAATGCACGACAATGCACTATGATGCAATGACTATGATCGCAACTTTCCCTATCTTACCAACAGGGTGATATACTAGGTTGGTTCAGTATCCAGAACTGAGGCGTAGACATGCCGCCTCAACCTATGGGGCTTCCATACAGATTTCAAGCCGAGGGTAAACCTCTGGGTATTTAAACCAGACTTTAGTCTCGGAACTCCCGAACCTTTGCGTTCTAGGCATAAGCCGTTCGAACTCTAGTTTCCACCGTCCCAGTTGGTCTTCTAGGAACTCATCGCAAACATAGGCAGGTGGCTTTACCAGACCACCGAAAGTCGTTCGGGCACGACAAACACCGAAGGAATTGCACCTTCAGAGGATTTAGGGTCTCCTAGACCGGAATGCAAAATGTATGCATGACAATGCATGTTTTTTTTTGAAATGCAAATGATGCATGAAATGCATGTTGCATGGAATGCGCGACAACACGCGGCTTAAGATATGTACAAAGCAATAGTGTGCACACCAATGCATTAAAGGTCTTCCACCTTCCAAGGATTTAAGGTCTCCTAGACCGTACGTGTTTAAGGTCTCGCCAGACCATGCGTGTTTAAGGTCTCGCTAGACCGGCGGTATTGCACGACGGTATGATGCGCAAAATAGCGCAATGCGTTAGGCAACGCGAGTGCACAGGACAGTGCGATGGAATGCATGCAAAATACAATGAGATGCGCAAAACAGCGCGAAATTGAAATGCACAAAACAGTGCAATGCGCAGAACAGCGCGAGGTTTGAAATGCACAAAACAGTGCGATGCGCAGAACAGCGCGAGGTTTGAAATGCACAAAACAGTGCGATGCGCAGAACAGCGCAAGGTTTGAAATGCACAAAACAGTGCCATGCGCAGAACAGCGCGAGGTTTGAAATGCACAAAACAGTGCCATGCGCAGAACAGCGCGAGGTTTGAAATGCACAAAACAGTGCAATGCGCAGAACAGCGCGAGGTTTGAAATGCACAAAACAGTGCAATGCGCAGAACAGCGCGAGGTTTGAAATGCACAAAACAGTGCAATGCGCAGAACAGCGCGAGGTTTGAAATGCACAAAACAGTGCAATGCGCAGAACATCGCGAGGTTTGAAATGCACAAAACAGTGCGATGCGCAGAACAGCGCGAGGTTTGAAATGCACAAAACAGTGCCATGCGCAGAACATCGCGAACAATTTTGAAATGCACAAAACAGTGCAATGCGCAGTGTGACACGCACGCCACACGGAATGTAAACGGGCTTGAATGCGCAACAACGCACGTATTCCGGAATGCATGACAATGCAAGGAATGGAAATGCAATGATGATGCATGAGAAATGTGCACGACAATGCAAAGGGGTGCGTGTTGCAACGCATGTAACACGTGCATAACAATGCCAATGTGCGGCGCACGACAGTGCGATGTAATGTACCGAAGTAGTGTGATGAACTTGTGCAACACACACGGGGTAGCTTTTGAATTCAAAAGGATACAAAAAGGATACACCTTGTACGAATTCGAGCGCCACGCACTGGAGACACGGCCGGCGGTCAAAACGGAGGCCGGTTGAATGTCGGAGATGCACTTTCTTGCACTTTCTTCGGCTATGAAGACCCAAAACAGCTCAAATGGCCTAAACAAGGCTGTGGGAACCCCACCGGCTGAAAGATGAGGCCACCGGCTGGCCATCGGCACAAAAACAATTCCATCGGCACAAAAAAGTGCCGGCCGGCACAAAAAGGTGCCGATCGGCAAACAGTTGCTGGTGCGGGGCAGTTTTGTCTTTTCACCTTGGGTGTTATAAAATAGGGCTTCAAGCCCTATTTTCTCATCTCCCCACCGCCGAAAACCTTTGCCCTCTCTCTCTAGAGCTCTTTCTCTTCCTCGTTTCTCCGTTTCTTCGCGTTCTACGCCCGTTTCGTCGTCGGATTCGCGTTTCTCTTCGCGTTTTGGACATTTTCAACCGAACAAATCTTTGTTTCGGTGCCTCGTTTGGCGTTCTCGCCTTTTCGGGGTTTGTTCCCCTCACTTTGTTCTTCATTTCCGTGCCTCTTCACATTCCGGCCTTCCCGGCCATTTCCGGCCCTCTCGGGAGTTGACTTTTCAGTTGACTCTTCGTATTCCGGCTCGGTTTTCCTTTTTCGGCCATTTTCACACCACTCTCTACATGGCGGACGACATTCCACGTGGCGGGACTCCCCCGGACCACGAGATGGATCCCGGGGTCGAGCTCTTACCACTGAGCGAGCGCCCGTTTGACCCGGCGACCTACCGGCCGGCGATCCACGTTCTGCCCCCAGACGGCCTGCGTCAGTTCCGGAGCTTTGAGAGGTACGCGGCGCCTGAGCTACTACTACGCGAGCCTACCGCCCACCTTTCATTCGGCACTCCCGAGGTAACTCTTCTTCTTTCTGCTTTACTTTCTGCAATGTAGGATACAAAACTGCCATAGTTAGTTGTACTCTTTAATTGCTGAAATCTGATATGCCGTAGACCGTAGTTGACTGTAAACATACATACAACTGATATCTGCTTGAGACTGACACATGCACACACACTGCACTAGCCCTGAATCACCCAAACACACGGCACCCACTGTATTTCACTGCATACACACTGGCACCCAGTATTTGTCTGAATCTGTCAAACTTGCATACATGCCACATCTGTTCTGAAACACCTAAACACGCTGACACAGCACACGTATTTCACTGTAAGCACACCGGCACCCGGTATTTGCCTGAATCTGACAAACTTGCATACGTGCCATATCTGTCTTTTCAAAACTGCATTTTGAATGTTGTCTCGCAATTGTTGTTTTCTGTTTGCAGGAGGGTTCCCATACCATTCGCGGGTATGGGAATACTGGTGCACGGGAGTGGTATGATGAGCTCCCTGATGCGGTCCAGCGCATCGTGGACCGAGCGGGCTTCGGCACCTTCTGCCGAGGGCTCTCTAGGCTCTCCACATGCAGACCTCTCCTTGCTGCTTTGGCGGAGAGGTGGTGGGACACCACCGATTCTTTCCACTTTTCTGCTGCGGGGGATATGACGATGACCCCTTATGACTTCTCGATGCTCACAGGCATCGGGGTAGAGGGGGATCCGATCCCTTTTGACACAGACATGGATGAGTGGACCGCCGCTCAGGTCCATCTACTGGGGGAGGCCCCACCGCTAGCTCGTCCAGGCTTCGTCCGATACTCCTGGTTCGAGACACAGTTTCGGGTCCAGCCCGCATTGGAGGAGGTGCAGATGACCCCAGAGGACGAGGAGAGGTATGCTCGCGGCTTCCTCATGTTCCTGTTCGGGACTACTATCTTCGCCGACCGGGCGAACACCGTGCCTCTCTGCCTTCTCAGCGCACTGGTGGACGTCCGGGACATCTTGCACTACGATTGGGGCGGCGCTGCTCTGGCCACCCTATACGGATATATGAGCTCGGCTTCTCGCGGCAGCGGCCAGCTCCTCGGAGGCTACTGGCGGGCTTGGGAGGTACATTCCTTCTTCGCTTTTCATTTCTGTCCGATATTCTCTGTACTCTGTACACTGCACACACTGCGGTCTGCTTTACACTTACTGTATACTGTACACACGGCACACACATACACTGCACAACACACGGCTCTGCCATTTCTGCTTCATTTTGTATATCCTGCTTTATCTGATGGTCATACTAACATCTGTTTTGTAGCTGTGGGTTTATGCCTACTTCCCTAGGCTTGCACCCGTACCAGTCGCGGAGCCTCCTCCGGCTGTCCCGTTCTCGAGTCGCTTTGATGGGAGATGCACCCGGCGACCACGGGAGACGTTCGGCTTCTTCCGCCGATATTTCGACACCATCACCCCCACGGAGGTATGCTTTACTTTCAGTTCATTTAGCCATCGCTTTCCCACTGTATATTTCAATAACAATAGATAACAAACTGTCTGTCACTTTCAGATCACGTGGCGGCCATGGGCTTCCTTGCCGTCGGCGATGCGGGGTCGGTTCCCTGGTGCTGAGGAGACCTCGCGTTTCCGAATCTTGCTAGAGGGCCCGGTCTGTCGGGCTTGGTACCTGGGGGAGCGTTTTCTACGCCAGACTCGCGGGTTACCTGAGCAGATAGTCCCGGCTCATCCTCCTGCAGAGATGAGGGAGACTGAGGGGCTGACCACTGAGCAGCTGGATGATTACTCCATCGGCTGGGAGGAGGCCGGCTTCCGAGGCACCGGCGACTATCAGGAGTACGTGCGGACGTACCTGATGCGTCCCTTGAGCGGTCGTCGAGCAGAGGGGGCCAGGCCTGTAGCATCGGCGGCTGGGGCCGGAGCGGGAGCAGGGGCTGGATCTTCGAGGAGGGCCCGGGTCCGTGGTAGGGGTAGAGTGCGGGGAGGACGAGGAGCTGGCTGGCCTGCCCTGCCTGCTGTACTGACTTTCCAGGGGCAGGGTGGGTCGACCTATCAGATCCCCTTCGCCCCTCCACCGGCTGGTCACGAGTTCATTGACGTTCCCGACTTACCGCCGGTATGTTCTACTGCATTTCGTACAGTTATTCATTTCAGTTTACTTGATATTCCACAGAATACTGATATATATCTGACACTTTTGCAGGCTTCTTCTGAGTACACCCGTTAGTCGTTGGCGATGAATGCCTCGATGATGGGGATGCTCCAGCGGACATTTGACCTCCTGGCCGTCTACAGCATACCGGTATGTCCTTCTGACACTGGCCTCAAACCATTCATACACTGCTTCACATAATCTGACGCACGGCACAACACCTGGTACACTGATCTCACAGTATCTGAACACTGCATACACTGCATTCTGCACTAAACTCTGTACTGATAAACTGCTCACGGCATTCATACACTGTACTCATATACTGCATTCTGCACTGATAAACTGCTCACGGCATTCATACACTGTACTCATACACTGCATTCTGCACCTTTAAACTGTTCACAGTGTACTGATGCATTTCCCTTTTTGTGTACTTTTCAGCCTCCTTTCCAGATTCCCATGGCAGGAGGTGCTCCAGCTAGGCCTTCTATCCATGTTCGGGGGAGAGATGAGGAGGGCAGGATATTTCCTCGCACCAGGGGAGGGCGTACTCATGTTGGGAGTAGTTCGCGAGCTCCAGTCCCGGACGATGATGACGACGAGGAGTTAGAGACGGAGGCAGAGTCATCGGAGGAGGAGACCGGAGACGGTTCTAGCTCGGGCTCTGATGACGACGCTGATGATGCTCCTGGACCCTCGTCCAGGAAGAGGACCAGGACGGACTGACAGCCCTTGGAGTCGCTGGACATAGACGCAGATTTTTGCTATCTTTTCTTTCTTTCCTTGTACTTTTCCTTTTGTTGGTAGATAGATTACCTTGTACTGCCACAGGCAGATTTTTGTTTCCTTCGAAACTTGTACATTTGAAAAGCTAAGTAAATGAAACAGACTTTTTATCTGAAAAAGTGTTTACATTTATACATTTCATGCATTGCATCGTATCTCATCATGTTACACCTCAATGTGAATGGAATTGATTGGTTGTCTGAAAATTAAACACTTGCACTGTAATAATCAGATAACTAAACAGCCGACGGCGAAATAACCCAAGCAACCCACTGCCTGATTCTGGACACACAGCCCTTACTCTGTTGGGGATTGATCTGTATTCAGCCCATAGCACAGCACTTGATTCATTCTGCACATGGCAAATTCTAAACAAAACAGCCCAATCTGACAAGACGGACCTCAAAGATGGAACCGGTTGGAGTCAAAACACATTCAAATGTAGAGAATGGCACAGCATTCTGAGCATAGATGATTTCTGAAATCGAATGAGGGTTTTCCAAACCGGGATATCGAGCCTACAACTGAACACAGCAGGGAGGACTCAAATATAAAGGTACACGACCTAAACACAACGAGACACGCTCGGGAGAGACTCGAGACCGTCAAATGAAAGAGACACGACACACAGATGCGTTAGCGAAGATGGGGGACCTCGGACCACGAGGAGCCAGTTCAATCTGGGTATTGTTTCCCACCCTTTCTGATTTGTGATTCTCACATCACTCGGCTCTCAAGCTCGGATTTTCTCTCAAAAACCTTTTCTTCACTTTTCTCTCAACTTACACCTCTCTATTCTTCATTCTCTCATTTTTCATCCCTCCCCAGGGCGATTGATGAATGAACAGGAAGTTGCGGGTTCATGCCCAATGCCGTTAGCTCACGGCTATTTCTTCCGGCGGGTAGAGTGCCCTTCTAGCAAATACGTCGATGACGGGGGAAAGACAGAACGCCTGACTCAACTGTGCCCCTAGTTCATCATTTTAACCATTCTTTTCATTTTTGCTTTCTACTAAAATGGTTTTGATCAAAATGAGAGTCGGATTAACGTACTTGTTCGATTTTTTATTCGAAAAGCATGCAAGTCAGGCATGCAAGCACTGAAAATTTTCCTTTTTGGGTCCAAGACAATGGTCCGATTTTGGAAAATGAAATAGTTTTCGAGAAAATAGTCAACCTCAGTAAAAATTTTCAAAAACTATTTTTGCAAACAGCTGATGCTCAACAAGCATAGAACTTACCCTTTGAGATGCGCAACCTCGGATCAGAGGCAATGGAAATTGCCCCTGGTTTGAAGGGGGTGAGGAGGCAACGGAAAGTTGCCCCTAGTTTGAATGGCGGCTCACAGCGGCTTATGGCAATGGAAAGTTGCCCCTTGTTTGGGATGGTGCCGCAGCAATCCGCAGACAGTCTTCATTGGCGATGGTCGAACTCTCAGACACAGAGATGACGAAGACGGTCACAACACATATATGGACACAATCACCTTGAAGGGTGTTGGCCACTGAACTTTGGGATGAAATCGAAACCATTGCATGGACTGAGACGCTTATGAAAGCGTTGGGGGCTGGACTTCATGATGAAGTTGCCTACGTATCCCAAACATGGGAATCAAGCCTTACGTAGTTCCGGTTAAGGTCCACTCGGGTATTTTAACCTTCACTTTTTTTTAGGCTCTCACTTTTGCCAAGGCGCCCAATGCGGGTTTTCGACCTTGCGAGCTTCTTTTCATTTTCTATTTCTTTTTCATTTCTTTTTCTTTTTTTTTCTTCCCTTTTTTTCTTTTGCATTTTTTGTCTTTTTCTTTTCTTTTCTTCCTTTTTTTGTATTTTATTTATTTATTATTTTTTTTTTGCTCTTTTTTTTTTTATTTTTCTCTTGCTCTAACTTTTGCCTGGGCCGCCCTTTCGGGTTTTCGGCCCAGCGAGCCTCTCAAAGGGGTAAAAGTGTAGCAAGTCCATGCCAAATGGTTTTTTGAAATTGAAGCCTCTCTGTGTCTAGGAGAACGGCTGTTGCACTGATTTGCGGAGGAATCCATCACGGTTACTCCACGAGCTTCTTCTGGTGAGATCCACTCCTTCTGATTCGGCTTGGGTGCTTCTTGATCGAAGGCTACTTCAAAACTGGCCACACGGGCCTTTCATGGCGTTTGTCCGTTGAACTTTCTGAACATTCTGAACGGGTTCAAAGTCGGAAAACAAACAGGTTGGATCTTGAGGCTGAGAGCGATCCTAGGCTGCGCGACCTCGAGAGGGATTCCACACAAGTCTTCGCAGGGCTGCGTAAAACATTTGTTTTTGAAAGTTTTTAAGAAAGCGACGAATCGCTCGCGCCGAAGATAGTGCGGAACCAATCTGGATCAGGCCAGGATCCTTCTCAGTACTCACGCCGAAAAGCATGATTTCATTCATTAAAAGGCTCGGCACGCCTTTCTTTCTCTCAAAATGATCAAAATTTTGCAAAACCCGAGGAATTCCTTCCTCTTCGTTTTCATCACCGCAGTGTTCAAAAAGTTTGTTTTTTGGAAAACTTAGGTTAATGCAATGAGTTTGGTACGCAGGAGAGCAGGCGAGATGTACTGTCAGCCCAATCAAATTCTCTGGCACTTATGCTGAAAGCAAGCATGAAGTTGAGATAGCAACAGCTGTTTCAATCGGCTTTGTTGGTGTAACTGGCTCCTCGGCAGAAACAGACTCAAAAACCAAAACAGGTAATTACAGAACAAAACGGTGTTCGAGGCAACAACCCCAGAATCACCTAGTATTATATACAACGGGGACTGACTCGATACAACCAGACAGCCCCTTAAGCAAAAAAGACTGACTCAAGACAAAGAGACAGACTCAAAACAAAAGACTGACTCGATATCCAACCCAGGATTTACAAAACTCGGTCTCACCGATGCTCAAAAATGCGTGCCAGACGCTTCATCAAAAATGTACCGAATGTTGCCCGCAGGCGGTTCACTTTACATACTCGCAGTATCTGAGCCCTTGAAATCCAGCAACTGGGTGGTAACGGGCTTGCCTGAGGTGGGTGGTAGGATAACCTTGTTATCAATCAAATCCTGCACTTCATGACGAAGGCGGGAACATCCATCGGTACTGTGACCGGACTGTTGATGGTACGCGCAGTACAAGGTAGCATCATGAGTGGCGGGGAGATTCTTCGGGAGTGGCCGGGGCTCCAAAGGCTTAAGATGCCCATTCTTCGCCAATATTAACAATGCCCTAGACAAAGGCATGTGGAGGTCGTGAAAGACTCTGCGCCCTCGGGGCAGGTACTTTGCAGTTTGAGGATTCTTGCCAGATGCGCTGGCGAAAGGATCAGCTGGCGCTGCCTTGGCCTTTTGAACTTTTCCCGGTGCAGGGGTGGGAACTACTGGAATCGTCTGGGCATGACGGGGCCCATCCCGGTTTTCTGTCTGGCTTGAACTGCCTTTGATCGGAGTGGGGAAAGCATCATCCACAGCTTTGGTCACTATTGCAGATGTTTGTTGCTTGTTCATCCCTCTGGCCTTCAGAGCCTCGACTGCCCACAGCAGTTGCTCAATGGGGTCGGCGTCTATCTTTGCCTTGTCTTTTCCTTTGGCCTCAGCCTGATCGAGGGTCTGGGTTGGTGCTGACATGTCGTGGCTATAGCCGGAAGCCACCTCTGGCTGGCTGAGCTCTATCACAATCCGCCCCAGTAACGGGGGCTCCTGTGGTACAAAATTCCTGGCATACGGCGCCGCTGGCGGTGAAGCCGACATTCCATAGGCGAGGTCTGCCACAGACCTTTGGAGATCGCCTATCATTCCCATCAATTCGAAGGTGGTGGGCTCACGAGCCTGGTATAACTGGGGAGCCCAGACCGGGTGCACAACAGGCATCCTGGGTGGGTGTGACATACTAATGCTGGCCTCATTCTGCGGAGTGGTCCCCTGCTCCGATACAGCCGTCATAACCACAATTTCTTCTGAACTTGGCGTCGCCATAAATCCTGCCTCAGCAAAGGAGGGACACTGGCTATTCTGTTTCAACTCTGCAACTCTCTAAACTGAAAGGAAAACAGACAGCATTTCAGCCCAAACTGATCGAACACGGGTGTAGCCAAACAACTGTACCCTACTGCTGATCACTGTTCCCAGAAGTCACTGTTCCTGAAAGCTAAACCGATACCCGCGGATAACTGATTCTCACAACTGATACTGATACCGGTATTTCCAGGTTTGATACTCAAACTTGCGAACTGACATGTGCGTTCCTGTAGAGCAACACTCTAAAAGCACATAGCAAGTAAAGAGAACAAAACACCCCTATGTTGGGGCAGGGTTTCCCTGTCCTATTTTGTCAGGAGCTAGGGTTTCACTATGCACACAGCGGTTTCAAACAACTTAGCATCGGGTAAGCAACCTGTCCTAGCTTGGAATGGTCACTATGGATCCGAATATGCACTAGGTCGAATGGTCAAAAGGGGTGCCCCGGTAAAACCGGGGTTTGTGTTCCCATACTGTCAGAGCCCATAGCCGGTCAGCCTTATGGACATGCCGTGACAAGACAAGCCTCCGGCAAACCGTTCAGGAATGGCAGATGGCAAACACTGTGTTCCTAGGCGCACCAATGCACATGCAATGCAAAGAAACACATAAATGAAGTCAAAATGGGATATCACGAGTTCAAGTCAAGCTCTCTAAACTCCCCAGCAGAGTCGCCAGGAACTGTAACAGCGCCCGCGTGGGACCTCGTGCTACAGTTCGGACTCGATTTGTGTCACGGTTCTTAATCTGAACCAAAGTGTCCAAATCTGGCAAATCGTTTTGAGAAACTGATTTTTGAAAAAGTAGTGCCAAACATGGACTGCTTTGCCAGATACAGAGTCGCCACCTAAATATTTTTAAAATGGGGAAATTTAGGAAACCCTGACTCGGTGCCGAAGGCCACATGTCCGTCATCACCGGAGTTGTCTCGGCTCGGGAGCTTGGGTACGATCGGGGAAGGTCAGCTATGAGCACCCCCTTTCGCCCGGTCCGAAGACCGGCCTCTACTAACCGTGATATCCAATTTTGAAAACATTATGTGTTCTTAAACCAATTATTAGCCTAGAATTACTATGTTGTGCGCGCAGCAAACAAGTATAGACCAAATCGCTCAAATTGGAACAAAAACATTTCATGTTTGTTTTGAAATTGGTTTGCTACTCGCAAGTAGGCTAAAACGCAGATTTTGCCACCCTCAAATGGGCTTTTAGAAAAGATGATTTTGCCACTACCTAGTGGGCTTAAAACTCACAGTTTTATTGCATTATTCCAATTTAGGTAATTCAACCTCCATCCACAGGCATTCAAGCAGTTATATCACATAAGCAGCTAGCCTCATGGTAATCATGCTATCATGGCAACATTCACACGCATGCGATATGCTAAAGCATAAAAGCTTACCTAGTACTCCGAGCCAAAACAGAAACTAGTCAGTAATCATATGCATGATCCTAGTTCATGTTAAAAATGGCTAATGCAACACATACAAAATGTTACTAGAACAGGCTCGGCTATCCTAAACATGTCATGTGAAAATGCACAATTATCACGTATTCAGTTTGGGAATTGAAGCATTGATGCAATTAGCGTGATGTACCGAGCCTAATGCATGCAATACAAATGCATGGATGCACACATGCATAGCATAAGGTATGCTAATTTAAACGTGCCCTAATACTAACCATTAAAGCGGGTGAGTAAAAGGGAAGAAAGAAGTGAGGTTGGAAGACATACACACACTCACGCACGCTTATTACAGATTTGCCCTCACTCGGAGGGACCGAATAAATATTACAAATTAATTAACTACGCAAGCTAATTAATATTACAAATTACCTAATTTAATTAACAAATTAAATAAATTAATTAAAGCAGGAAAACGTCTCGGGAAACGCGCCACCATGCGCAAGCTGCCTCTGTTTTCCTCCCTTTCCTCCTCTGGAGGCTGTCAAAGCCTCAGGACTGCATCCTTGGACAGAGGGGATCATCACCGGCTGAATGAAATTGCCACCGGCAGTGTTGTATGGCCATCGGCACAAAGTTGAAGCTGTCGGCAGAGAAAATAGTGCCGGTCGGCACATTACACTGCCGGTCGGCAGAGTATTCCTGCAGAACCTGCAACTCACAGCAACAGAGGGCAAAACAAGGCATGGCAGCACAATTCAAGGCATGTATGCACCAACCACGTCTCTTATCATTGTAATGACTCAAAGGGACATGCGCCTCAGTTCTTGGACCACCAATCACGCATTTCCATGCATGATGGCCCAAAGAACCAAGTATGCAACTTCGATTTCAAATGCATGCAAACCAATCAAACAAATTAGGCCCTATTCCTATCACCAATTCAAGGAACAAGGCATGCATGCAAGATGCAATGCAACCTAGGCATACAAGCTAAGGATGCAACATGGCATGGCAAAAAAAAAACTTATGCAAGCATACAAGCATGCATATGGCAATGCAAACTAATGCTAAGATGGTCTTATACATGAATTAGGCAGCTCTAATAAGGCCTAAAACAGTGGCCATAAGTGCTAAAGAGTGAAGGCTAAATGGCATACACACACACATGCACATAAGGACCAACACTTAAGCACAAATCAAACAACATTCAAGCACACTTGAAAGGGGCAAACATGAACAATTAGCATGCATTATAAGCTTTGAAATCATGCTAATACATGGTGCCAAACCCAGCAACAAATCAAGCCAAGCATGCACCAAAAGGCCTAAGTGTTCAAAGCAAATCAATGAGGCATTGAACTACACTTAACAAGACCAAACGAGGCATGCAAAGAAGGACCAAAATCAGAGGTTTAGCATGTTAAAACAAAGCTAAAGGACTACTTAGATGACATCTAAATGGCCCAAATACAAAGGCATACACCATGGCCAAAACATGGAGCATTGCAACACATGCTTTCAAAGCATTAAAGAGACATGCAAGGCAATCAAACAAGCATGGAAATGGGACTGAAATGGCATGTAAGATGATTCCAAATCATCAAAACAATGCAAAGATGGCATGCTACACATGCACATACTCAAGGCCAACAAGCCCAAATACAAAGGAGCTATATAATGCATGCAAAGATCGACCCAAACGATTATGGACAGAGCTAAAACATGGCAAAATAAGCACATAATCTTCACAAATGCAAGCCTAAAACATGCTCCGACAAAGGCTAACAACCTAGAACATGTTAAAGCACAAATAAGGCATTACATGGCAACTATGCTAAACATGCATGGAGTTCCAAAACCAACTTGAAATCATGTTATATCATGGATATATAAGCATGAAAAACAAAACAAACATGCTCAACTCACACTCAAGCATAGGCTTCCTTAAGAGGCCAAAATATGCCCTTTTCAAGGACAACAAGGAGAGGGGGTGGCCCTCTCCTTCTTGGGACTTCAAAGCATCATCTTCACCACTGAAATCCCTCAAGATTTCAGTGGTGAAGAGACCTCAACACCAAAATCCCGGAGCTAGCACAAAATGGCTCAAAAAGAGGCCTTTTGAGGCCTAAGGGTGATCAACAACCCTCAAACAACAAAACACTCTTAATAAACAATAAAGAGGGCTTAAAAACAGAACTTTTTTATGTTATACAATAATCACAAAAACAGCTCTAAGACTAGTAGAAAATCAATGCAAAAAAGGGGGAAAAAGGGACTAGTTTCTCACCCTTGATGCCTTCTTCAACAAAGATGCTCCAATGGCCTCCTTTGGCTCCAAATCAGTCAAGAAACTCAAGAACAACCCCTTAGAACCCTAATCTCAAGAGGAAGGTGAAACACTAGGTGTTTGTGTGCAATAGTAAGACACAAAACACCTAGTGTGCAAAATGAGAGGAAAAGAGAGATAGGTTGTGTATGTCTAACCCTAACCTTAGAAAACCAGAGCTCTCCTCTGTATTTTCTCTTTGCAAGAGGGAGATCCCTCCATACACGTGTATGGAGGGGAGCAAAAGCAATACAGCTGTCCCAAAATATCTGCAAAAGCAGATGAACAGCAATCGGCCGGCAAAAAATGCCATCTTGGCCAAAAGGAGTGCCGGTCGGCAACAAATAGTGCTGGCCGGCAACAAATAGTGCCGGCCGGCAAACTATATTGCCGGTGGCAGCAGACACCAGCCGGTGGCCTCTAGCCACTGCCGGTGATGGGTAGGGATGGTCTACAAGCCCCACCCTGCCTCTTAAAGGCAAGATACAAGTGTTTGGTGCAAAACTAGACACTAAACGGTCGAGTTCGGGGATCCTGAGGCGGGGCGCGCGAGCCGAGACCTCCGGGAACTCCAAACGAACACAAACATGGATAATCACCGAGTGTCCAAACGGTGACGTCCAAGTCTTGAGGACGGTCAAAAATGGGGTGTCTACAGTTGCCCCTCTTTGACAGAACTCGAAAGTCATAACAATGACGGGAGTGAATGTCAAAGCCTAGAGACGACCCATTTTTGACAAGGCCGAAGACTCAGACAAACATGCAAGACAAATAAGATATGCGCCCGAAGGCAGGGGCAAAATGCAAGACAATGCACGGAGCCGAGCATAACTTATGATCATGCAAAGGCAGCTGTAACGAAGCAAACATGCAACAGTTTTAAGCTAGCATACCAAACTACACTACAATGCAGAAAGGATGTAAGAGAATTATGGAATTCTCAATGCGTCTCACTCGGGAGATACAATACCTGTGCGGCTCGTCTGGTTGCACCAGCTTCAAATGAACCGTACATACAATATCGTGCCTGCAAAGAAAACAAACTTAACAGGTACAATATTGTTAGCAACATGAATGATAATGCAAATGTGGATGCAAAACGAAATGCAATATATACAAAACAATGTATAAACAATGCAAATGAAGATGCAATGTAATTGAAACAATGCAAGCTACATGCGAAGCATTTAAATCGTGATCCAATCACGAACGGTTCGAAACCACACCTATGTCAAATAGATTGATGGAGGTAACAAGTCTGTCTACCATAGAACGGTCAACTGAACTATGAGTATTGTAGACAGACGCAAGAACAAGTATTGGGTGGAATTGACATAAGTGGGGAAACGACCCGCTAGAGAAAGGACTACGATCCTAATGCCGGATGCAAAAATTACACTACAATGTAATATATGAATATGGATATAAACAATGTATAAACAATGCAAAAATTACAATGTAAAATTACACTACGATCCTAATGCCGGATGCAAAAATTACAATACAATGTAATATAAAATTACACTACGATCCTAATCCCTACATGCCATGCCACGACCTCGGCCCGCATGCCATGCCACGGCATCGGCCTGCAAGACATGCCACGGCCTCGGCCTGCATGCCTTGCCACGGCGTTGCCCAACATGCCATGCCACTGCCTCGGCCCGCCTGCCATGCCATGCCACGGCCCGCATGTCTTGCCACAGCGTGGCCAAACATGCCATGCCACGGCCTCGGCCCGCATGCCATGCCACATGCCATGCCACGGCCTCGGCCCGCATGCCTTGCTACGGCGTCGACAACATGCCATGCCACAGCCTCGGCCCGCATGACATGCCACGGCCTCGGACCGCATGCCCTGCTACGGCGTCGCCCAACATGCCATGCCACGGCCTCGGCCCGCATGCCATGCCACGGCCTCGGCCCGCATGCCTTGCTACGACGTTGCCCAACATGCCATGCCACGGCCCCGGCCCGCATGCCTTGCCACCGCGTTGCCCAGCATGCCACGCCACTGCGTTGCCCGGCGTGCCATGCCTAAGCCTTGGCCAACATGTCGTGCCACGGCCTCGGCCCGCATGCCATGCCATGCCACGGCCCGCATGTCTTGCCACGGCGTTGCCAAACATGCCATGCCACGGCCTCGGCCCGCATGACATGCCACGGCCTCGGACCGCATGCCTTGCTACGGCGTCGCCCAACATGCCATGCCACGGCCTCGGCCCGCATGCCTTGCTACGACGTTGCCCAACATGCCATGCCACGGCCCCGGCCCGCATGCCTTGCCACAGCGTTGCCCATCATGCCATGCCACCGCGTTGCCCGGCGTGCCATGCCTTAGCCTTGGCCAACATGTCGTGCCACGGCCTCGGCCCGTATGCCATGCCATGCCACGGCCCGCATGTCTTGCCACGGCGTTGCCAAACATGCCATGCCACGGCCTCGGCCCGCAAGACTTGCGACGGCGTCGCCCAACATGCCATGCCACGGCCTCGGCCCGCATGCCATGCCACGGCCTCGGCCTGCATGCCTTGCTACGACGTTGCCCAACTTGCTATGCCACGGCCTCGTCCCGCATGCCATGCCACGGCCTCGGCCCGCATGCCGTGCCACGGCCTCAGCCCGCATGCCGTGCCACGGCCTCGGCCCGCATGCCACGCCACGGCCTCGGCCCGCATGCCTTGCTACGGCGTTGCCCAACATGCCATGCCACGGCCTCTGCCCGCATGCCTTGCCACCGCGTTGCCCAGCATGCCGTGCCACCGCGTTGCCCGGCGCGCCATGCCTTAGCCTTGGCCAACATGTCGAGCCACAGCCTCGGCCCGCATGCCTTGCTACGGCGTCGGCCAACATGCCATGCCACGGCCTCGGCCCGCATGCCATGCCACGGCCTCGGCCCGCTTGACATGCAACGGCCTCGGCCTGCATGCCCTGCCACGGCGTTGCCCAACATGCCATGCCACGGCCTCGGCCCGCACGCCATGCCATGCCACGGCCAGCATGTCTTGCCACGGCATTGCCGAACATGCCATGCCACGGCCTCGGCCCACATGCCTTGCGACGGCGTCGCCCAACATGCCATGCCACGGCCTCGGCCCGCATGCCATGCCACGGCCTTGCCCCGCATGCCTTGCTACGACGTCGCCCAACTTGCTATGCCACGGCCTCGGCCCGCATGCCATGCCACGGCCTCGGCGCGCAAGACAAGCCACGGCCTCGACCCGGATGCCGTGCCACGGCCTCGGCCCGCATGCCATGCCACGGCCTCGGCCCGCATACCTTGCTACGGCGTTGCCCAACATGCCATGCCACGGCCTCTGCCCGCATGCCTTGCCACCTCGTTGCCCAGCATGCCGTGCCACCGCGTTGCCCGGCGTGCCATGCCTTAGCCTTGACCAACGTGTCGATCCACGGCCTCGGCCCGCATGCCTTGCCACGGCGTCGCCCAACATGCCATGCCACGGCCTCGGCCCGCATACCATGCCACGGCCTCGGCCCGCTTGACATGCAACGGCCTCGGCCTGCATGCCATGCCACGGCGTTGCCCAACATGCCATGCCACGGCCTCGGCCCGCATGCCATGCCATGCCACGGCCCGCATGTCTTGCCACGGCGTTGCCAAACATGCCATGCCACGGCCTCGGCCCGCATGCCATGCCACGGCGTCGCCCAACATGCGATGCCACGGCCACGGCCAGCATGCCATGCCACGGCCTCGGCCCGCATGCCATGCCACGGCCTCGGCCCGCATGCCATGCCACGGCCTCGGCCCGCATGCCATGCCACGGCGTTGCCCAACATGCCATGCCACGGCCTTAGCCTGCATGCCTTGCCACCGCGTTGCCCAGCATGCCATGCCACCGCGTTGCCCCGCGTGCCATGCCTTAGCCTTGGCCAACATGACGAGCCACGGCCTGGGCCCGCATGCCATGCCTTACCACGGCCCGCATGTCTTGCCACGGCGTTGCCAAAAATGCCATGACACGGCCTCGGCCCGCATGCCATGCCACGGCCTCGGCCCGCATGACATGCCACGCCTCGACCCGCATGCCTTGCTACGGCGTCGCCCAACATGCCATGCCACGGCCTCGGCCCGCATGCCATGCCACGGCCTCGGCCCGCATGACATGCCACAGGCTCGGCCCGCATGCCTTGCCACGACGTCGCCCAACTTGCCATGCCACGGCCTCGTCCCGCATGCCATGCCACGGCGTCAGCTCACATGACATGCCACGGCCTCGGCCCGCATGCCTTGCTACGGCGTCGCCCAACATGCCATGCCACGGCCTCGGCCCGCATGCCATGCCACGGCCTCGGCCCGCATGACATGCCACGGCCTCGGACCGCATGCCTTGCTACGGCGTCGCCCAACATGCCATGCCACGGCTTCGGCCCGCATGCCTTGCTACGACGTTGCCCAACATGCCATGCCCCGGCCCCGGCCCGCATGCCTTGCCACCGCGTTGCCCGGCATGCCATGCCACCGCGTTGCCCGGCGTGCCATGCCTTAGCCTTGGCCAACATGTCGTGCCACGGCCTCGGCCCGCATGCCATGCCATGCCATGGCCGGCATGTCTTGCCACGGCGTTGCCAAACATGCCATGCCACGGCCTCGGCCCGCATGACATGCCACGGCCTCGGACCGCATGCCTTGCTACGGCGTCGCCCAGCATGCCATGCCACGGCCTCGGCCCGCTTGCCTTGCTACGACGTTGCCCAACATGCCATGCCACGGCCCCGGCCTGCATGCCTTGCCACCGCGTTGCCCAGCATGCCATGCCACCGCGTTGCCTGGCGTGCCATGCCTTAGCCTTGGCCCACATGTCGTGCCACGGCCTCGGCCCGCATGCCATGCCATGCCACGGCCCGCATGTCTTGCCACGACGTTGCCAAACATGCCATGCCACGGCCTCGGCCCGCATGCCTTGCGACGGCGTCGCCCAGCATGCCATGCTACGGCCTCGGCCCGCATGCCTTGCGACGACGTCCCCCAACATGCCATGCCACGGCCTCGGCCTGCATGCCATGCCATGCCACGGCCCCCATGTCTTGCCACGGCATTGCCAAACATGCCACGCCACGGCCTCGGCCCGCATGCCTTGTGAGGGCGTCGCCCAGCATGCCATGCCACGGCCTCGGCCCGCATGCCATGCCACGGCCTCGGCCCGCATGCCTTGCTACGACGTTGCCCAACATGCCATGCCACGGTCCCGGCCCGCATGCCTTGCTACGACGTGGCCCAACATGACATGCCACGGCCTCGGCCCGCATGCCTTGCTACGGCGTCGCCCAACATGCCATGCCACCGCCTCGGCCCGCATGCCTTGCTACGGCGTCGCCCAACATGCCATGCCACGCCTTCGGCCCGCATGCCTTGCTACGGCGTCGCCCAACATGCCATGCCACGGCCTCGGCCCGCAGGCCTTGCTACGGCGTCGCCCAACATGCCATGCCACGGCCTCGGCCCGCATGCCATGCCAAGGCCTCGGCCCGCATGCCTTGCCACGGCGTTGCCCAGCATGCCACGCCACCGCGTTGCCCAGCGGGCCATGCCATGGCCTTGGCCAACATGCCTTGCCACGGCCTCGGCCCGCATGCCATGCCACGGCCTCGGCTCGCATGCCATGCCACGGCCTCGGCCCGCATGCCTTGCCAAGTCGTTGCCCAACATGCCATGCCACGGCCTCGGCCCGCACGCCATGCCATGCCACGGCCAGCATTTCTTGCCACGGCGTTGCCGAACATGCCATGCCACTGCCTCGGCCCGCATGCCTTGCGACGGCGTCGCCCAACATGCCATGCCACGGCCTCGGCCCGCATGCCATGCCACGGCCTCGCCCCGCATGCCTTGCTACGACGTCGCCCAACTTGCTATGCCACGGCCTCGGCCCGCATGCCATGCCACGGCCTCGGCGCGCAAGACATGCCACGGCCTCGGCCCGGATGCCGTGACACGGCCTCGGCCCGCATGCCATGCCACGGCCTCGGCCCGCGTACCTTGCCACGGCGTTGCCCAACATGCCATGCCACGGCCTCTGCCCGCATGCCTTGCCACCGCGTTGCCCAGCATGCCGTGCCACCGCGTTGCCCGGCGTTCCATGCCTTAGCCTTGGCCAACATGTCGATCCACGGCCTCGGCCCGCATGCCTTGCCACGGCGTCGCCCAACATGCCATGCCACGGCCTCGGCCTGCATGCCATGCCACGGCCTCGGCCCGCTTGACATGCAACGGCCTCGGCCTGCATGCCATGCCACGGCGTTGCCCAACATGCCATGCCACGGCCTCGGCCCGCATGCCATGCCATGCCACGGCCCGCATGTCTTGCCACAGCGTTGCCAAACATGCCATGCCACGGCCTCGGCCCGCATGCCATGCCACGGCGTCGCCCAACATGCCATGCCACGGCCACGGCCAGCATGCCATGCCACGGCCTCGGCCCGCATGCCATGCCACGGCCTCGGCCCGCATGCCTTGCTATGGCGTTGCCCAACATGCCATGCCACGGCCTCGGCCCGCAAGCCTTGCCACCGCGTTGCCCAGCATGCCATGCCACCGCGTTGCCCGGCGTGCCATGCCTTAGCCTTGGCCAACATGTCGAGCCATGGCCTGGGCCCGCATGCCATGCCTTACCACGGCCCGCATGTCTTGCCACGGCGTTGCCAAAAATGCCATGACACGGCCTCGGCCTGCATGCCATGCCACGGCCTCGGCCCGCATGACATGCCACGCCTCGACCCGCAGGCCTTGCTACGGCGTCGCCCAACATGCCATGCCACGGCCTCGGCCCGCATGCCATGCCACGGCCTCGGCCCGCATGACATGCCACAGGCTCGGCCCGCATGCCTTGCCACGACGTCGCCCAACTTGCCATGCCACGGCCTCGTCCCGCATGCCATGCCACGGCGTCAGCTCGCATGACATGCCACGTCCTCGGCCCGCATGCCTTGCTACGGCGTCGCCCAACATGCCATGCCACGGCCTCGGCCCGCATGCCATGCCACGGCCTCGGCCCGCATGACATGCCACGGCCTCGGACCGCATGCCTTGCTACGGCGTCGCCCAACATGCCATGCCACGGCTTCGGCCCGCATGCCTTGCTACGACGTTGCCCAACAGGCCATGCCACGGCCCCGGCCCGCATGCCTTGACACCGCGTTGCCCGGCGTGCCATGCCTTAGCCTTGGCCAACATGTCGTGCCACGGCCTCGGCCCGCTTGCCATGCCATGCCACGGCCCGCATGTCTTGCCACGGCGATGCCAAACATGCCATGCCACGGCCTCGGCCCGCATGACATGACACGGCCTCGGACCGCATGCCTTGCTACCGCGTCGCCCAACATGCCATGCCACGGCCTCGGCCCGCTTGCCTTGCTACGACGTTGCCCAACATGCCATGCCACGGCCCCGGCCTGCATGCCTTGCCACCTCGTTGCCCAGCATGCCATGCCACCGCGTTGCCCGGCGTGCCATGCCTTAGCCTTGGCCCACATGTCGTGCCACGGCCCACATGTCGTGCCACGGCCTCGGCCCGCATGCCATACCATGCCACGGCCCGCATGTCTTGCCACGGCGTTGCAAAACATGCCATGCCACGGCCTCGGCCCTCATGCCTTGCGACGGCATCGCCCAGCATGCCATGCTACGGCCTCGGCCCGCATGCCTTGCGACGGCGTCGCCCAACATGCCATGCCACGGCCTCGGCCCGCATGCCATGCCCTGCCACGGCCCCCATGTCTTGCCACGGCATTGCCAAACATGCCACGCCACGGCCTCGGCCCGCATGCCTTGTGACGGCGTCGCCCAGCATGCCATGCCACGGCCTCGGCCCGCATGCCTTGCGACGGCGTCGCCCAGCATGCCATGCCACGGCCTCGGCCCGCATGCCATGCCACGGCCTCGGCCCGCATGCCTTACTACGACGTTGCCCAACATGCCAGGCCACGGCCCCGGCCCGCATGCCTTGCTACGACGTGGCCCAACATGACACGCCACGGCCTCGGCCCGCATGCCTTGCTACGGCGTCGCTCAACATGCCATGCCACAGCCTCGGCCCGCATGCCTTGCTACGGCGTCGCCCAACATGCCATGCCACGGCCTCGGCCCGCAGGCCTTGCTACAGCGTCGCCCAACATGCCATGCCACGGCCTCGGCCCGCATGCCATGCCAAGGCCTCGGCCCGCATGCCTTGCCACGGTGTTGCCCAGCATGCGACGCCACCGCGTTGCCCAGCGGGCCATGCCATGGCCTTGGCCAACATGCCTTGCCACGGCCTCGGCCCGCATGCCATTCCACAGCCTCGGCTCGCATGCCTTGCCAAGTCGTTGCCCAACATGCCATGCCACGGCCTCAGCCCGCATGCCATGCCACGGCCTCGGCCCGCATGCCTTGCGACTGCCTTGGCCAGCGTGCCATGCCACAGCGTGCCATGCCTTTTGCCTTGGCCAACATGCCATGCCACTGCGTTGGCCAGCATGTCGTGCCACCGCTACGGCCAGCATGCCATGCCGGTCCGTTGCCCAGCATGCCACGGCCGTGGCGGCATGGCAAGCCACGGCCTCGGCCAGCATGCCATGCCACGGCCTCGGCCAGCATGCCATGGCACTGTCTTGGTCAGCATGCCATGCCATGGCACCGCCTTGTCCAGCACGCCGTGCCGCAGCGTTGGCCAGCATGCCTTGGCCGGCATGCCATGCCAATGCCTTGGGCCAACATGGCGTGCCACGGGCTGGGCCATGCTGGTCCGTTGCCCGGCATGCCACGGCCGTGGCGGCATGGCAAGCCACGGCCTCGGCTAGCATGCCATGCCACGGCCTCGCCCAGCATGCGATGGCACGGTCTTGGTCAGCATGCCATGCCATGGCACCGCCTTGTGCAGCATTGGCCAGCATGCCTTGGCCGGCATGCCATGCCAATGCCTTGGGCCAACATGGCGTGCCACGGGCTGGGTGAGCATGGCATGCCACGAGCTGGGCGAGCATGCCACGCCATGGCCTTGGCTAGCAGCAAGGCATGCCACGGCCTCGGCGAGCATGCCATGCCATGGGCAAGGCCAAGGCAGTGGGCAAGGCCAAGTCCCTGTGCAAAGCATGGCCAAGGCCAAGGCCAAGGCCGCGGGCAAAGGCCAAGGCCAAGGCCATGGCATGCCACCGCCTTGATCGATCTTTTTGAACATGATTCTTTTATAATCTTACCCAAACCGTGCAACACAATTAAAAATGCACTACAATCAATTTTAAATGTCATTCCCTATTTTTTTGCAATTTTTCTTGAGCTTTTCGAATTTTTAAAGCCCTTATTCGGCAAAAAAAATCAAAATAAAATAAAAAAAATGAAAAAAATAATTTAATAATTTCTATAATTACTAGTGAATCATCCTTTAATTATTGGAATTTTTCCATAATTTTTTGACCATTTTTATTAATTTTTATTATTTTTTAAGTATTAAAATCGAAATAAATTAAAATAAAATATTTCCGGTACCAAAATATTTTTTTTAATTTTTTTTATGGTGTATTAAATTATTTCCTACAACTTTCATGTTGAAAGTTTTGGCAAAAAACCATTACTTTTTAAAAAAACCCCATTATGATTCCTCGAACATGTTTGATGTTTCCTGCTGCCAGATTGAAAAGGGCTTAACAGGCTATTATAAGGGGGGGGCACCTCCCTTGCCCAGGGCAAGGCAGTGGCAGGTATGCCCCATGTTGGGCGCGGCCTGGGCTGCGGCCTTGGGTTACATGCACTGCGGCTCGACCGCGGCCTGGGCTGCGGCCTTGGGCGGCCTGGACCGCGACCTTCGGCGGCGCGGCCTTGGGCGGCCTGGGCGCGGCCTTGGGCGGCCTGGAGCGCGGCCTTCGGCGGCTCGGGCGCGGCCTTGGGCGGCCTGGAGCGCGGCCTTGGGCGCGGCCTTGAGCAGCATGGCGTGGCATGCGGGCGGGCGTGGGCGGCCTGGCATGCTCGCGGCATGGGCAGCACGGCATGGCATGCGCACGGCCTGGGCGGCCTGGCATGCAGACAGCCTGGACGGCCTGGCATGGCACGGCTGCGGCGTGGGCAGCACGGCATGGCATGCGCGCGGCCTGGGCAGTACGGCATGGCATGCAGCCGGCCTGGGCGGCCTGGCATGCAGCCGGCCTGGGCAGCACGGCATGGCATGCGCTCGGCCTGGGCGGCCTGGCATGTAGCCGGCCAGAGCAGCCTGGCCTGGCATGCCCGCGGCGTGGGCAGCGTGGCCTGTGCGAATACCGCGCGCGTGGTCTTTTGACCACGGTGCGCGTGTTGCGCACATGGTCGCGCACGCCTGTGCACGCCTTCGCACGCAACGCACGTCTAGTGATGAGAACCGCAGCCAAGGCAGCCCAGCCCCAAGGCCAAGGCCAGCAGCATGGCATGCCACGGCCAAGGCAGCCCAGCCAAAGCCAGCAGCATGCCATGCCAAGGCCAAGGCCAGCAGCATGCCATGCCAAGGCCAAGGCCAGCAGCATGCCATGCCACGGCCAAGGCAGCCCAGCCAAAGCCAGCAGCATGCCATGCCAAGGCCAAGGCCAGCAGCATGCCATGCCATAGCCAAGGCAGCCCAGCCAAAGCCAGCAGCATGCCACGCAAAGGCCAAGGCCAGCAGCATGTGATGCCACGGCCAAGGCAGCCCAGCCAAAGCCAGCAGCATGCCATGCCAAGGCCTAGGCCAGCAGCATGCCATGCCACGGCCAAGGCAGCCCAGCCAAACCTAGCAGCATGCCATGCCAAGACCTAGGCCAGCAGCGTGCCATGCCACGGCCAAGGCAGCCCAGCCAAAGCCAGCAGCATGCCATGCCAAGGCCAAGGCCAGCAGCAAGCCATGCCACGGCCAAGGCAGCCCAGCCAAAGCCAGCAGCATGCCATGCCAAGGCCAAGGCCAGCAGCATGCCATGCCAAGGCCAAGGCCAGCAGCATGCCATGCCACGGCCAAGGCAGCCCAGCCAAAGCCAGCAGCATGCCATGCCCAGGCCTAGGCCAGCAGCATGCCATGCCACGGCCAAGGCAGCGCAGCCAAAGCTAGCAGCATGCCATGCCAAGGCCAAGGCCAGCAGCATGCCATGCCACGGCCAAGGCAGCCCTGCCAAAGCCAGCAGCAAGCCATGCCAAGGCCAAGGCCAGCAGCATGCCATGCCACGGCCAAGGCAGCCCAGCCAAAGCCAGCCGCATGCCATGCCAAGGCCAAGGCCCGCAGCATGCCATGCCACGGCCAAGGCAGCCCAGCCAAAGCCAGCATCATGCCATGCCAAGGCCTAGGCCAGCAGCATGC
The DNA here is from genome assembly GCF_055761805.1 of Camellia sinensis. NCBI lineage: Eukaryota > Viridiplantae > Streptophyta > Magnoliopsida > Ericales > Theaceae > Camellia > Camellia sinensis. Next base: position 13,463,024 of record NW_028129474.1, read on the forward strand.
GATGCCACGGCCAAGGCAGCCCAGCCAAAGCCAGCAGCATGCCATGCCAAGGCCAAGGCATGCAGCATGCCATGCCACGGCCAAGGCAGCCTAGCCAAAGCCAGCAGCATGCCATGCTAAGGCCAAGGCCAGCAGCATGCCATGCCAAGGCCAAGGCCAACATGCCTTGCCACGGCGTTGCCCAACGTTCCTTTGCCACGGCGTTGCCCAGCATGCCATGCCACGGCGTTGCCCAGCGTGCCATGCCTTGGCCTTGGCCAACTTGCCATGCCATGCCACGGCCCGCATGTCTTGCCATGCCTCGGCCCGCATGCCATGCCATGCCACGGCCGGCATATCTTGCCACAGCGTTGCCAAACATGCCAGGACAAGGCCTCGGCCCGCATGCCATGCCACGGCCACGGCCCGCATGACATGCCACGGCCTCGACCCGCATGCCTTGCTACGGCCTGGCCCAACATGCCATGCCACGGCCTCGGCCCGCATGCCATGCCACGGCCTCGGCACGCATGACATGCCATGGCCTCGGCCCGCATGCCTTGCCACGACGTCGCCCAACTTGCCATGCCACGGCCTCGGCCCGCATGACATGCCACGGCCTTGGCCCGCATGCCTTGCGACGGCGTCGCCCAACATGCCATGCCACGTCCTCGGCCCGCATGCCATGCCACGGCTCGGACCGCATGCCTTGCGACGGCGTCGGCCAACATGCCATGCCACGGCCTCGGCCCGCATACCATGCCACGGCCTCGGCCCGCATGCCTTGCTACGACGTTGCCCAACAAGCCATGCCACGGCCCCGGCCCGCATGCCTTGCCGCCGCGTTGCCCGGCATGCCATGCCACCGCGTTGCCCGGCGTGCCATGCCTTAGCCTTGGCCAACATGTCGTGCCACGGCCTCGGCCCGCATGTCTTGCCACGGCGTTGCCAAACATGCCATGCCACGGCCTCGGCCCGCATGACATGCCACGGCCTCGGACCGCATGCCTTGCTACGGCGTCGCCCAACATGCCATGCCACGGCCTCGGCCCGCATGCCTTGCTACGACGTTGCCCAACATGCCATGCCACGGCCCCGGCCCGCATTCCTTGCCACCGCGTTGCCCATCATGCCATGCCACCACGTTGCCCGGCGTGCCATGCCCTAGCCTTGGCCAACATGTCGTGCCACGGCCTCGGCCCGTATGCCATGCCATGCCACGGCCCGCATGTCTTGCCGCGGCGTTGCCAAACATGCCATGCCACGGCCTCGGCCTGCATGCCTTGCGACGGCGTCGCCCAACATGCCATGACACGGCCTCAGCCCGCATGCCATGCCACGGCCTCGGCCCGCATGCCATGCCACGGCCTCGGCCCGCATGACATGCCACGGCCTCGGCCCGCATGCCTTGCTACGACGTCGCCCAACTTGCCATGCCACGGCCTCGGCGCGCATGACATGCCACGGCCTCGGCCCGCATGCCTTGCTACGGCGTCGCCCAACATGCCATGCCACGGCCTCGGCCCGCATGCCATGCCACGGCCTCGGCCCGCATGACATGCCACGGCCTCGGACCGCATGCCTTGCTACGCCGTCGCACAACATGCCATGCCACGGCCTCGGCCCGCATGCCATGCCACGGCCTCGGCCCGCATGCCATGCTACGACGTTGCCCAACATGCCATGCCACGGCCCCGGCCCGCATGCCTTGCCACCGCGTTGCCCAGTATGCCATGCCACCGCGTTGCCCGGCGTGCCATGCCTTAGCCTTGGCCAACATGTCGCGCCACGGCCTCGGCCCGCATGCCATGCCATGCCACGGCCCGCATGTCTTGCCACGACGTGGCCAAACATGCCATGCCACGGCCTCGGCCCGCATGACATGCCCGGCCTCGGCCCGCATGCCTTGCTACGGCGTCGCCCAACATGCCATGCCACGGCGTCGCCCCGCATGCCATGCCACGGCCTCGCCCCGCGTGACATGCCACGGTCTCGGCCCGCATGCCTTGCCACGACGTCGCCCAACTTGCCATGCCACGGCCTCGGCTCGCATGACATGCCACGGCCTCGGCCCGCGTGCCTTGCTACGGCATCGCCCAACATGCCATGCCACGGCCTCGGCCCGCATGCCTTGCTACGACGTTGCCCAACATGCCATGCCACGGCCCCGGCCCGCATGCCTTGCCACCGCGTTGCCCAGCATGCCATGCCACCGCGTTGCCCGGCGTGCCATGCCTTAGCCTTGGCCAACACGTCGTGCCACGGCCTCGGCCCGCATGCCTTGCTACGGCGTCACCCAACATGCCATGCCACGGCCTCGGCCCGCATGCCATGCCACGCCCTCGGCCCGCATGCCTTGCCACGGCCTCTGCCCGCATGCCTTGCCACCGCGTTGCCCATCATGCCGTGCCATCGCTATGCCCGGCGTGCCATGCCTTAGCCTTGGCCAACATGTCGAGCCACGGCCTCGGCCCGCATGCCATGCTACGGCGTCGCCCAACATGCCATGGCACGGCCTTGGCCCGCATGCCATGCCACGGCCTCGGCCTGCATGACATGCCACGGCCTCGGCCTGCATGCCTTGCCACGGCGTTGCCCAACATGCCATGCCACGGCCTCGGCCCGCCTGCCATGCCATGCCACGGCCTGCATGTCTTGCCACGGCGTGGCCAAACATGCCATGCCACGGCCTCGGCCCGCATGCCATGCCACGGCGTCGCCCAACATGCCATGCCACGGCCACAGCCCGCATGCCATGCCACAGCCTCGACCCGCATGCCATGCCACGGCCTCGGCCCGCATGCCTTGCCACCACGTTGCCCAGCATGCCATGCCACCACGTTGCCCGGCGTGCCATGCCATAGCCTTGGCCAACATGTCGAGCCACGGCCTGGGCCCGCATGCCATGCCATGCCACGGCCCGCATGTCTTGCCACGGCGTTGCCAAACATGCCATGACACGGCCTCGGCCCGCATGCCATGCCACGGCCTCGCTCCGCATGCCATGCCACGGCCTCGGCCCGCATGCCTTGCCACGACGTCGCCCAACTTGCCATGCCACGGCCTCGGCCCGCATGCCATGCCACGGCGTCCGCTCGCATGACATGCCACGGCCTCGGCCCGCATGCCTTGCTACGGCGTCGCCCAACATGCCATGCCACGGCCTCGGCCCGCATGCCATGCCACAGCCTCGGCCCGCATGACATGCCACGGCCTCGAACCGCATGCCTTGCTACGGCGTCGCCCAGCATGCCATGCCACGGCCTCGGCCCGGATGCCTTGCTACGACGTTGCCCAACATGCCATGCCATGGCCCCGGCCCGCATGCCTTGCCACCGCGTTGCCCAGCATGCCACGCCACCGCGTTGCCCGGCATGCCATGCCTAAGCCTTGGCCAACATATCGTGCCACCGCCTCGGCCCGCATGCCATGCCATGCCACGGCCCGCATGTCTTGCCACGGCGTTGCCAAACATGCCATGCCACGGCCTCGGCCCGGATGACATGCCACGGCCTCGGACCGCATGCCTTGTTACGGCGTCGCCCAACATGCCATGCCACGGCCTTGGCCCGCATGCCTTGCTACGACGTTGCCCAACATGACATGCCACGGCCCCGGCCCGCATTCCTTGCCACAGCGTTGCCCAGCATGCCATGCCACCGCGCTGCCCGGCGTGCCATGCCTTAGCCTTGGCCAACATGTCGTGCCACGGCCTCGGCCCGTATGCCATGCCATGCCACGGCCCGCATGTCTTGCCACGGCGTTGCCAAACATGCCATGCCACGGCCTCGGCCAGCATGCCTTGCAACGGCGTCGCCCAACATGCCATGCCACGGCCTCGGCCTGCATGCCATGCCACGGCCTCGGCCCGCATGCCTTGCTACGACGTCGCCCAACTTGCTATGCCACGGCCTCGGCCCGCATGGCATGCCATGGCCCGGCTCGCATGGCATGCCACGGCCTCGGTCCGCATGCCGTGCCACGGCCTCGGCCCGCATGCCATGCCACGGCCTCGGCCTGCATGCCTTGCTACGGCGTTGCCCAACATGCCATGCCACGGCCTCTGCCCGCATGCCTTGCCACCGCGTTGCCCAGCATGCCGTGCCACCGCGTTGCCCGGCGTGCCATGCCTTAGCCTTGGCCAACATGTCGAGCCACGGCCTCAGCCCGTATGCCTTGCTACGGCGTCGCCCAACATGCCATGCCACGGCCTCGGCCCGCATGCCATGCCACGGCCTCGGCCCGCTTGACATGCAACGGCCTCGGCCTGCATGCCTTGCCACGGCGTTGCCCAACATGCCATGCCACGGCCTCGGCTTGCATGACATGCCACGGCCTCGGCCCGCATGCCTTGCTACGGCGTCGCCCAACATGCCATGCCATGGCCTCGGCCCGCATGACATGCCACGGCCTCGGACCGCATGCCTTGCTATGCCGTCGCACAACATGCCATGCCACGGCCAGCATGTCTTGCCACGGCCAAGGCCAGCAGCATGCCATGCCACGGCCAAGGCAGCCCAGCCAAAGGTAGCAGCATGCCATGCCAAGGCCAAGGCCAGCAGCATGCCATGCCAAGGCCAAGGCAGCCCAGCCAAAGCCAGCAGCATGCCATGCCAAGGCCAAGGCCAGCAGCATGCGATGGCACGGCCAAGGCAGCCCAGCCAAAGCCAGCAGCATGCCATGCCAAGGCCTAGGCCAGCAGCATGCCATGCCACGGCCAAGGCAGCCCATCCAAAGCCAGCAGCATGCCAGGCCAAGGCCAAGGCATGCAGCATGCCATGCCAAGGCCAAGGCATGCAGCATGCCATGCCACGGCCAAGGCAGCCTAGCCAAAGCCAGCAGCATGCCATGCCAAGGCCAAGGCCAGCAGCATGCCATGCCAAGGCCATGGCCAGCAACATGCGATGCCACGGCCAAGGCAGCCCAGCCAAAGCCAGCAGCATGCCATGCCAAGGCCAAGGCCAGCAGCATGCCCTGCCACGGCCAAGACAGCCCAGCCAAAGCCAGCAGCACGCCATGCCAAGGCCAAGGCCAGCAGCATGCGATGCCACGGCCAAGGCAGCCCAGCCAAAGCCAGCAGCACGCCATGCCAAGGCCAAGGCCAGCAGCATGCGATGCCACGGCCAAGGCAGCCCAGCCAAAGCCAGCAGCATGCCATGCCAAGGCCTAGGCCAGCAGCATGCCATGCCACGGCGAAGGCAGCCCAGCCAAAGCCAGCAGCATGCCATGCCAAGGCCTAGGCCAGCAGCATGCCACGCCACGGCCAAGGCAGCCCAGCCAAAGCCAGCAGCATGCCATGCCATGGCCAAGGCCAGCAGCATGCCATGCCACGGCCAAGGCAGCCCAGCCAAAGCCAGCAGCATGCCATGCCAAGGCCAAGGCCAGCAGCATGCCATGCCAAGGCCAATGCAGCCCAGCCAAAGCCAGCAGCAGGCCATGCCAAGGCCAAGGCCAGCAGCATGCCATGCCAAGGCCAAGGCAGCCCAGCCAAAGCCCGCAGCATGCCATGCCAAGGCCAAGGCCAGCAGCATGCGATGCCACGGCCAAGGCAGCCCAGCCAAACCCAGCAGCATGCCATGCCAAGGCCTAGGCCAGCAGCATGCCATGCCACGGCCAAGGCAGCCCAGCCAAAGCCAGCAACATGCCATGCCAAGGCCAAGGCCAGCAGCATGCCATGCCACGGCCAAGGTAGCCCAGCCAAAGCCAGCAGCATGCCATGCCAAGGCCTAGGCCAGCAGCATGCCATGCCACGGCCAAGGCAGCCCAGCCAAAGCCAGCAGCATGCCATGCCAAGGCCAAGGCCAAGGCCAGCAGCATGCCATGCCACGGCCAAGGCAGCCCAGCCAAAGCCAGCAGCATGCCATGCCAAGGCCAAGGCCAGCAGCATGCCATGCCAAGGCCAAGGCATCCCAGCCAAAGCCAGCAGCATGCCGTGCCAAGGCCAAGGCAGCCCAGCCAAAGCCAGCAGCATGCCCTGCCAAGGCCAAGGCCAGCAGCATGCCATGCCACGGCCAAGGCAGCCCAGCCAAAGCCAACAGCATGCCATGCCAAGGCCTAGGCCAGCAGCATGCCATGCCACGGCCAAGGCAGCCCAGCCAAAGCTAGCAGCATGCCATGCCAAGGCCAAGGCATGCAGCATGCCATGCCACGGCCAAGGCAGCACAGCCAAAGCCAGCAGCATGCCATGCCAAGGCCAAGGCAGCCCAGCCAAAGCCAGCAGCATGCCGTGCCAAGGCCAAGGCAGCCCAGCCAAAGCCAGCAGCATGCCATGCCAAGGCCAAGGCCAGCATCATGCCATGCCACGGCCAATGCAGCCCTGCCAAAGCCAGCAGCATGCCATGCCAAGGCCAAGGCCAGCAGCATGCCATGCCACGGCCAAGGCAGCCCAGCCAAAGCCAGCAGCATGCCATGCCAAGGCCAAGGCCAGCAGCATGCCATGCCAAGGCCAAGGCCAAGGCCAAGGCAGCCCATCCGAAGCTAGCAACATTCCATGCCAAGGCCAACGCAGCCCAGCCAAAGCCAGCGGCATGCCATGCCAAGGCCAAGGCCAGCCGCATGTCTTGCGACGGCCTTGTCCCGCAGCGTGGCGTGCCTTGGCCTTGGGCTAGAACATCGCATGCCACGCCCTTGGCAAGCAATCCTGTCCCTCGTGTAATTGCCATTTGGTTTGGCTTTCACTTACGTATATGTTGCCCTGCGAAATGCATGTCCCTCGGGTAATAGTCGTTTGGTTGCCTTTGACTTGCGAACACGTTGCTAGTGCTTTCCCCAGTGGAAGCTTGTTGGGAAAAGTATGTCCCTCGGAAGTTGCCTGTTGCGTTTGTTATTTGCATTCGAGCTGTCCGATGCTTGCTCGGTTTCTCTAAGAGTTTTTGCACGCTCGTCGGGCTTTTTAATTATTTATTTACTCATAAAAATTATAATAAAATAAATAAAAAATAAAAAAAATAATTAAAAAAATTACTATAATTACTAGTGCCTCATCTTATAATTGTTGGAATTTTTCTAGAATTTTTTGAGTATTTTTAGTAATTTTTATTATTTTTTAAAGTATTAAAATTGAAATAAATTAAAATAAAATAAAATGAAATAAATTAAATTATTTCATACAACTTTCATGTTGAAAGTTTTGGCAAAAATCCATTACTTTTTAAAAAAACCCCATTATGACTCCTCGAACATGGTTGATGTTTCCTCCTGCCAGATTGAAAAGGGCTTAACCGGCTATTATAAGGGGGGGGCACCTCCCTTCAGGCTGGCCAGCATGGCCAGGCCACAGGCCACGCCTATGCCTAGGCGGGCGCTTGGCACATGCCATCGCTTGGCTTGTGGCATCGAAACTACATAGCCAAGCACGGGATGCGTCGAGTGGCGGCCCTCGGTGGTGGCAGTGGCACGTTGGCCTAGGCCAGCATGCCATGCCACAGCCTTGGCCAGCAACATGGCATGCCAAAGCCTTGGCCAGCAGCATGCCATGCCCTGGCCTTGGCAAGCATGTCATGCCACGGCCTTGGCCAGCAGCATGCCATGCCCCGGCCTTGGCCAGCATGCCATGCCCCAGCCTTGGCCAGCAGCATGCCATGCCACAGACTTGGCCAGCAACATGGCATGCCAAAGCCTTGGCCAGCAGCATGCCATGCCCCGGCCTTGGCAAGCTTGTCATGCCACGGCCATGGCCAGCAGCGTGCCATGCCACGGCCTTGGCCAGCAGCGTGCCATGCCCCGTCCTTGGCCAGCAGCGTGCCATGCCACGACCTTGGCCAGCAGCTTGCCATGCCCCGGCCTTGGCCAGCATGTCATGCCACGGCCTTGGCCAGCAGCATGCCATGCCACGGCCTTGGCCAGCAACATGGCATGCCAAAGCCTTGGCCAGCAGCATGCCCTGCCCCGGCCTTGGCCGGCAGCATGCCATGCCGCGGCCTTGGCCGGCAGCATGCCAAGCCGCGGCCTTTGCCAGCAGCATGGCAAGCCCAAGCCTTGGTCAGCAGCAGCAGCATGCCATGCCAACGCCTTGGCCAGCAGCAAGCCTTGCCACGGCCTTGTCCGGCAGCATGGCATGCCATGCCACGGCCTCGGCCATCAGCATGCCTTGCCATGGCCTCGGCCATCAGCATGCCTTGCCCCGGCCTCGGCCAGCAGCATGTCATGCCACGGCCTTGGCAAGCATGCCATGTCCCTCGGGTAATTGTACAAGTTGCCTTGCGAAAAGCGTATCCCTCGGGTAATTGCCATTTGGTTGGATTTGACGTTCGAACGAGTTGCCTATGCTTTCCTAGTGGAAGCTTGTTGCGAAAAGTATGTCCCTCGAAAGTTGCCTGTTGCGCTTGTTATTTGCATTCGCGCTAACCGGTGCTTGCTCGGCCTCTCTAAATGTTTTCGCGCGTTCGTCGGGCTTCTTAGTCCTTCGGGGGGTGATTCGTTTTGGGGGGTTGGTGCACAGTGTACGTCGTGGCGCGTGAGTTGTGTTCGGTTTGTGCGAGCTGGACGGATCCCTGCCTGTGCAGCGAACTCCACTGGTGCATTCCTCCATGTCCCTCGGGTGATCGCCTTTAGGTTGTCTTCGACTCGCCTTCGGGTTGTCTGTGCTTCCCTAGTGGAAGGTGCCTTGCGAAAAGCATGTCCCTCGGGTAATTGCCGTTTGGTTGGCTTTGACGTTCGAACGAGTTGCCTGTGCTTTCCTAGTGGAAGCTTGTTGCGAAAAGTATGTCCCTCGAAAGTTGCCTGTTGCGCTTGTTATTTGCGTTCGCGCTAACCGGTGCTTGCTCGGCCTCTCTAAATGTTTTCGCGCGTTCGTCGGGCTTCTTGGTCCTTCGGGGGGTGATTCGTTTTGGGGGGCTGGTGCACAGTGTACGTCGTGGCGCGTGAGTTGTGTTCGGTTTGTGCGAGTTGGAAGAATCCCTGCCTGCGCAGCGAACTCCACTGGTGCATTCCTCCATGTCCCTCGGGTAAATGCCTTAAGGTTATCTTCGACTCGCCTTCGAGTTGCCTGTGCTTCCCTAGTGGAAGGTGCCTTGCGAAAAGCATGTCCCTCGGGTAATTGCCGTTTGGTTGGCTTTGACGTTCGAACGAGTTGCCTGTGCTTTCCTAGTGGAAGCTTGTTGCGAAAAGTATGTCCCTCGAAAGTTGCCTGTTGCGCTTGTTATTTGCGTTCGCGCTAACCGGTGCTTGCTCGGCCTCTCTAAATGTTTTCGCGCGTTCGTCGGGCTTCTTGGTCCTTCGGGGGGTGATTCGTTTTGGGGGGCTGGTGCACAGTGTACGTCGTGGCGCGTGAGTTGTGTTCGGTTTGTGCGAGTTGGACGAATCCCTGGCTGCGCAGCGAACTCCACTGGTGCATTCCTCCATGTCCCTCGGGTAAATGCCTTAAGGTTGTCTTTGACTCGCCTTCGAGTTGCCTGCGCTTCCCTAGTGGAAGGTGCCTTGCGAAAAGCGTGTCCCTTGGTTAATTTCCATTTGGATGGCTTTGACTTACGAGCGAGTTGCCTGCGGTTTCCCAGTGGA
>NW_028129474.1:13482500-13492500 GCF_055761805.1 Camellia sinensis
CGGCCCGCTTGACATGCAACGGCCTCGGCCTGCATGCCTTGCCACGGCGTTGCCCAACATGCCATGCCACATCCTCGGCCCGCACGCCATGCCATGCCACGGCCAGCATGTCTTGCCACGGCGTTGCCGAACATGCCATGCCACGGCCTCGGCCCGCATGCCTTGCTACGACGTCGCCCAACTTGCTATGCCACGGCCTCGGCCCGCAAGACATGCCACGGCCTCGGCCCGCATGCCGTGCCACGGCCTCGGCCCGCATGCCGTGCCACGGCCTCGGCCCGCATGCCTTGCTACGGCGTTGCCCAACACGGCCTCGGCCCGCATGCCTTGCTACGGCGTTGCCCAACATGCCATGCCACGGCCTCTGCCCGCATGCCTTGCCACCGCGTTGCCCAGCATGCCGTGCCACCGCGTTGCCCGGCGTGCCATGCCTTAGCCTTGGCCAACATGTCGAGCCACGGCCTCGGCCCGCATGCCTTGCCACGGCGTCGCCCAACATGCCACGCCACGGCCTCGGCCCGCATGCCATGCAACGGCCTCGGCCCGCTTGACATGCAACGGCCTCGGCCTGCATGCCATGCCACGGCGTTGCCCAACATGCCATGCCACGGCCTCGGCCCGCATGCCATGCCATGCCACGGCCCGCATGTCTTGCCACGGCGTTACCAAACATGCCATGCCACGGCCTCGGCCCGCAAGCCATGCCACGGCCTCGGCCCGCATGCCTTGCTACGGCGTTGCCCAACATGCCATGCCACGGCCTCGGCCCGCATGCCTTGCCACCGCGTTGCCCAGCATGCCCTGCCACCGCATTGCCCGGCGTGCCATGCCTCAGCCTTGGCCAACATGTCGAGCCACGGCCTGGGCCCGCATGCCATGCCTTGCCACGGCCCGCATGTCTTGCCACGGCATTGCCAAAAATGCCATGACACGGCCTCGGCCCGCATGCCATGCCACGGCCTCGGCCCGCATGACATGCCACGCCTCGACCCGCATGCCTTGCTACGGCGTCGCCCAACATGCCATGCCACGGCCTCGGCCCGCATGCCATGCCACGGCCTCGGCCCACATGACATGCCACAAGCTCGGCCCGCATGCCTTGCCACGACGTCACCCAACTTGCCATGCCACGGCCTCGTCCCGCATGCCATGCCACGGCGTCGGCTCGCATGACATGCCACGGCCTCGGCCCGCATGCCTTGCTACGACGTCGCCCAACATGCCATGCCACGGCCTTGGCCCGCATGCCATGCCACGGCCTCGGCCCGCATGACATGCCGCGGCCTCGGACCGCATGCCTTGCTACGGCGTCGCCCAACATGCCATGCCACGGCCTCGGCCCGCTTGCCTTGCTACGACGTTGCCCAACATGCCATGCCACGGCCCCGGCCCGCATGCCTTGCCACCGCGTTGCTTGGCATGCCATGCCACCGCGTTGCCCGGCGTGCCATGCCTTAGCCTTGGCCAACATGTCGTGCCACGGCCTCGGACCGCATGCCATGCCATGCCACGGCCCGCATGTCTTGCCACGGCGTTGCCAAACATGCCATGCCACGGCCTCGGCCCGCATGACATGCCACGGCCTCGGACCGCATGCCTTGCTACGGCGTCGCCCAACATGCCATGCCACGGCCTCGGCCCGCTTGCCTTGCTACGACGTTGCCCAACATGCCATGCCACGGCCCCGGCCCGCATGCCTTGCCACCGCGTTGCCCAGCATGCCATGCCACCGCGTTGCCCGGCGTGCCATGCCTTAGCCTTGGCCAACATGTCGTGCCACGGCCTCGGCCTGCATGCCATGCCATGGCACGGCCCGCATGTCTTGCCACGGCGTTGCCAAACATGCCATGCCACGGCCTCGGCCCGCATGCCTTGCGACGGCGTCGCCCAGCATGCCATGCCACGGCCTCGGCCCGCATGCCTTGCGACGGCGTCGCCCAACATGCCATGCCACGGTCTCGGCCCGCATGCCATGCCATGCCACGGCCCGCATGTCTTGCCACGGCGTTGCCAAACATGCCATGCCACGGCCTCGGCCCGCATGCCTTGCGACGGCGTCGCCCAGCATGCCATGCCACGGCCTCGGCCCGCATGCCTTGCGACGGCGTCGCCCAACATGCCATGCCACGGCCTCGGCCCGCATGCCTTGCTACGACGTTGCCCAACATGCCATGCCACGGCCCCGGCCCGCATGCATTGCCACCGCGTTGCCCAACATGACATGCCACGGCCTCGTCCCGCATGCCTTGCTACGGCGTCGCCCAACATGCCATGCCACGGCCTCGGCCCGCATGCCTTGTTACGGCGTCGCCCAACATGCCATGCCACGCCCTCGGCCCGCATGCCTTGCTACGGCGTCGCCCAACATGCCATGCCACGGCCTCGGCCCGCAGGCCTTGCTACGGCGTCGCCCAACATGCCATGCCACGGCCTCGGCCCGCATGCCATGCCAAGGCCTCGGCCCGCATGCCTGGCCACGGCGTTGCCCAGCATGCCACGCCACCGCGTTCCCCAGCGGGCCATGCCATGGCCTTGGCCAACATGCCTTGCCACGGCCTCGGCCCGCATGCCATGCCACGGCCTCGGCTCGCATGCCATGCCACGGGCTGGGCCGGCGTGCCATGCCACGGCCTCAGCCCGCAAGCCATGCCACGGGCTCGGCCCGCGTGCCATGCCACGGGCTCGGCCCGCATGCCTTGCCAAGTCGTTGCCCAACATGCCATGCCACGGCCTCGGCCCGCATGCCATGCCACGGCCTCGGCCCGCATGCCTTGCGACTGCCTTGGCCAGCGTGCCATGCCTTTTGCCTTGGCCAACATGCCATGCCACTGCGTTGGCCAGCATGTCGTGCCACCGCTACGGCCAGCATGCCATGCCGGTCCGTTGCCCAGCATGCCACGGCCGTGGCGGCATGGCAAGCCACGGCCTCGGCCAGCATGCCATGCCACGGCCTCGGCCAGCATGCCATGGCACTGTCTTGGTCAGCATGCCATGCCATGGCACCGCCTTGTCCAGCACGCCGTGCCGCAGCGTTGGCCAGCATGCCTTGGCCGCCATGCCATGCCAATGCCTTGGGCCAACATGGCGTGCCACGGGCTGGGCCATGCCGGTCCGTTGCCCGGCATGCCACGGCCGTGGCGGCATGGCAAGCCACGGCCTCGGCCAGCATGCCATGCCACGGCCTCGCCCAGCATGCGATGGCACGGTCTTGGTCAGCATGCCATGCCATGGCACCGCCTTGTGCAGCGTTGGCCAGCATGCCTTGGCCGGCATGCCATGCCAATGCCTTGGGCCAACATGGCGTGCCACGGGCTGGGCGAGCATGGCATGCCACGGGCTGGGCGAGCATGCCACGCCACGGCCTTGGCTAGCAGCAAGGCATGCCACGGCCTCAGCGAGCATGCCATGCCATGGGCAAGGCCAAGGCAGTGGGCAAGGCCAAGTCCCTGTGCAAGGCATGGCCAAGGCCAAGGCCAAGGCCGCGGGCAAAGGCCAAGGCCATGGCCATGGCATGCCACCGCCTTGATCGATCTTTTTGAACATGATTCTTTTATAATCTTACCCAAACCGTGCAACACAATTAAAAATGCACTACAATCAATTTTAAATGTCATTCCCAATTTTTTTGCAATTTTTCTTGAGCTGTTCGAATTTTTAAAGCCCTTATTTGGCAAAAAAAATCAAAATAAAATAAAAAAAATGAAAAAAATAATTTAATAATTTCTATAATTACTAGTGAATCATCCTTTAATTATTGGAATTTTTCCATAATTTTTTGACCATTTTTATTAATTTTTATTATTTTTTAAGTATTAAAATCGAAATAAATTAAAATAAAATATTTCCGGTACCAAAATATTTTTTTTTAATTTTTTTATGGTGTATTAAATTATTTCCTACAACTTTCATGTTGAAAGTTTTGGCAAAAAACCATTACTTTTTAAAAAAACCCCATTATGATTCCTCGAACATGCTTGATGTTTCCTCCTGCTAGATTGAAAAGGGCTTAACAGGCTATTATAAGGGGGGGGCACCTCCCTTGCCCAGGGCAAGGCAGTGGCAGGTACGCCCCATGTTGGGCGCGGCCTGGGCTGCGGCCTTGGGTTACATGCACTGCGGCTCGACCGCGGCCTAGGCCGCGGCCTTGGGCGGCTCGGCCGCGGCCTTGGGCGGCCTAGACCGTGGCCTTGGGCAGCCTTGGGTGGCCTGGGCGCGGCCTTGGGCGGCCTTGGGCGGCTCGGGCGCGGCCTTGGGCGGCCTGGGACGGCCTGGGCGCAGCCTTGGGCGGCCTGGAGCGCGGCCTTGGGCGGCCTAGGGCGGCTCGGGCGCGGCCTTGGGCGGCCTGGAGCGCGGCCTTGGGCGCGGCCTTGAGCAGCATGGCGTGGCATGCGCGCGGGCGTGGGCGGCCTGGCATGCGCGCGGTATGGGCAGCACGGCATGGCATGCGCATGGCCTGGGCGGCCTGGCATGCAGCCGGCCTGGCACGGCTGCGGCGTGGGCAGCACGGCATGGCATGCGCGCGGCCTGGGTGGCCTGGCATGTAGCCGGCCTGGGCAGCACGGCATGGCATGCGCACGGCCTGGGCGGCCTGGCATGCAGCCGGCCAGAGCTGCCTGGCCTGGCATGCCCGCGGCGTGGGCAGTGTGGCCTGTGCGAATACCGCACGCGTGGTCTTTTGACCACGGTGCGCGTGTTGCGCGCATGGTGACGCACGCCTTTGCACGCCTTCGCACGCAACGCACGTCTAGTGATGAGAACCACAGCCAAGGCAGCCCAGCCCCAAGGCCAAGGCCAGCAGCATGGCATGCCACGACCAAGGCAGCCCAGCCAAAGCCAGCAGCATGCCATGCCAAGGCCAAGGCCAGCAACATGCCATGCCACGGCCAAGGCAGCCCATCCAAAGCCAGCAGCATGCCATGCCAAGGCCAAGGCCAGCAGCATGCCATGCCACGGCCAAGGCAGCCCAGCCAAAGCCAGCAGCATGCCATGCCAAGGCCAAGGCCAGCAGCATGCGATGCCACGGCCAAGGCAGCCCAGCCAAAGCCAGCAGCATGCCATGCCAAGGCCAAGGCCAGCAGCATGCGTTGCCACGGCCAAGGCAGCCCAGCCAAAGCCAGCAGTATGCCATGCCAAGGCCTAGGCCAGCAGCATGCCATGCCACGGCCAAGGCAGCCCAGCCAAAGCCAGCAGCATGCCATGCCAAGGCCAAGGCCAGCAGCATGCCATGCCACGGCCAAGGCAGCCCAGCCAAAGCCAGCAGCATGCCATGCCAAGGCCAAGGCTGCCCAGCCAAAGCCAGCAGCATGCCATCCCAAGGCCAAGGCCAGCAGCATCCCATGCCACGGCCAAGGCAGCCCAGCCAAAGCCAGCAGCATGCCATGCCAAGGCCAAGGCCAGAAGCATGCGATGCCACAGCCAAGGCAGCCCAGCCAAAGCCAGCAGCATGCCATGCCAAGGCCAAGGCCAGCAGCATGCCATGCCACGGCCAAGGTAGCCCAGCCAAAGCCAGCAGCATGCCATGCCAAGGCCAAGGCCAACAGCATGCCATGCCAAGTCCAAGGCCAGCAGCATGCCATGCCAAGGCCAAGGCCAGCAGCATGCCATGCCACGGCCAAGGCAGCCCAGCCAAAGCCAGCAGCATGCCATGCCAAGGCCTAGGCCAGCAGCATGCCATGCCACGGCCAAGGCAGCCCAGCCAAAGCCAGCAGCATGCCATGCCAAGGCCAAGGCCAGCAGCATGCCATGCCACGACCAAGGCGGCCCAGCCAAAGCCAGCAGCAAGCCATGCCAAGGCCAAGGCCAGCAGCATGCCATGCCAAGGCCAAGGCAGCCCAGCCAAAGCCAGCAGCATGCCATGCCAAGGCCAAAGCCAGCAGCATGCCATGCCACGGCCAAGGCAGCCCAGCCAAAGCCAGCAGCATGCCATGCCAAGGCCTAGGCCAGCAGCATGCCATGCCAAGGCCAAGGCCAGCAGCATGCCATGCGACGGCCAAGGCAGCCCAGCCAAAGCCAGCAGCATGCCATGCCAAGGCCAAGGCCAGCAGCATGCCCTGCCACGGCCAAGGCAGCCCAACAAAAGCCAGCAGCATGCCATGCCAAGGCCAAGGCCAGCAGCATGCGATGCCACGGCCAAGGCAGCCCAGCCAAAGCCCGCAGCATGCCATGCCAAGGCAAAGGCCAGCAACATGCCATGCCACGGCCAAGGCTGCCCAGCCAAAGCCAGCAGCATGCCTTGCCAAGGCCAAGGCCAGCAGCATGCGATGCCACGGCCAAGGCAGCCCTGCCGAAGCCAGCAGCATGCCATGCCAAGGCCTAGGCCAGCAGCATGCCATGCCACGGCCAAGGCAGCCCAGCCAAAGCCAGCAGCATGCCATGCCAAGGCCAAGGCCAGCAGCATGCCATGCCACTGCCAAGGCAGCCCAGCCAAAGCCAGCAACATGCCATGCCAAGGCCTAGGCCAGCAGCATGACATGCCACGGCCAAGGCAGCCCAGCCAAAGCCAGCTGCATGCCATGCCAAGGCCAAGGCCAGCAGCATGCCATGCCACACGGCCAAGGCAGCCCAGCCAAAGCCAGCAGCATGCCTTGCCAAGGCCAAGGCCAGCAGCATGCGATGCCACGGCCAAGGCAGCCCAGCCAAAGCCAGCAGCATGCCATGCCAAGGCCTAGGCCAGCAGCATGCCATGCCACGGCCAAGGCAGCCCAGCCAAAGCCAGCAGCATGCCATGCCAAGGCCCAGGCCAGCAGCATGCCATGCCACACGGCCAAGGCAGCCCAGCCAAAGCCAGCAGCATGCCTTGCCAAGGCCAAGGCCAGCAGCATGCCATGCCACGGCCAAGGCAGCCCAGCCAAAGCCAGCAGCATGCCATGCCAAGGCCTAGGCCAGCAGCATGCCATGCCACGGCCAAGGCAGCCCAGCCAAAGCCAGCAGCATGCCATGCCAAGGCCAAGGCCAGCAGCATGCCATGCCACGGCCAAGGCAGCCCAGCCAAAGCCAGCAGCATGCCATGCCAAGCCCTAGGCCAGCAGCATGCCATGCCACGGCCAAGGCAGCCCAGCCAAAGCCAGCAGCATGCCATGCCAAGGCAAAGGCCAGCAGCATGCCATGCCACGGCCAAGGAAGCCCAGGCAAAGCCAGCAGCATGCCATGCCAAGGCCAAGGCCAGCGGCATGCCCTGCCACGGCCAAGGCAGCCCAGCCAAAGCCAGCAGCATGCCATG
Source organism: Camellia sinensis (assembly GCF_055761805.1). Classification (NCBI taxonomy): domain Eukaryota; kingdom Viridiplantae; phylum Streptophyta; class Magnoliopsida; order Ericales; family Theaceae; genus Camellia; species Camellia sinensis. Next base: position 13,489,720 of record NW_028129474.1, read on the forward strand.
CCAAGGCCAAGGCCAGCAGCATGCGATGCCACGGCCGAGGCAGCCCAGCCAAAGCCCGCAGCATGCCATGCCAAGGCCAAGGCCAGCAGCATGCCATGCCACGGCCAAGGCAGCCCAGCCAAAGCCAGCAGCATGCCTTGCCAAGGCCAAGGCCAGCAGCATGCGATGCCACGGCCAAGGCAGCCCAGCCAAAGCCAGCAGCATGCCATGCCAAGGCCTAGGCCAGCAGCATGCCGTGCCACGGCCAAGGTAGCCCCGCCAAAGCCAGCAGCATGCCATGCCAAGGCCAAGGCCAGCAGCATGCCATGCCACGGCCAAGGCAGCCCAGCCAAAGCCAGCAGCATGCCATGCCAAGGCCTTGCCACGGCCAAGGTAGCCCAGCCAAAGCCAGCAGCATGCCGTGCCAAGGCCAAGGCCAGCAGCATGCCATGCCACGGCCAAGGCAGCCCAGCCAAAGCCAGCAGCATGCCATGCCAAGGCCAAGGCCAGCAGCATGCCATGCCAAGGCCAAGGCAGCCCAGCCAAAGCCAGTAGCATGCCATGCCAAGGCCAAGGCAGCCCAGCCAAAGCCAGCAGCATGCCATGCCAAGGCCAAGGCCAGCAGCATGCCATGCCACGGCCAATGCAGCCCTGCCAAAGCCAGCAGCATGCCATGCCAAGGCCAAGGCCAGCAGCATGCCATGCCACGGCCAAGGCAGCCCAGCCAAAGCCAGCAGCATGCCATGCCAAGGCCAAGGCCAGCAGCATGCCATGGCAAGGCCAAGGCCAAGGCCAAGGCAGCCCATCCGAAGCCAGCAACATTCCATGCCAAGGCCAACGCAGCCCAACCAAAGCCAGCGGCATTCCATGCCAAGGCCAAGGCCAGCCGCATGTCTTGCGACGGCCTTGTCCCGCAGCGTGGCGTGCCTTGGCCTTGGGCTAGAACATCGCATGCCACGCCCTTGGCAAGCAATCTTGTCCCTCGTGTAATTGCCATTTGGTTTGGCTTTCACTTACGTATATGTTACCCTGCGAAATGCATGTCCCCCGGGTAATAGCCGTTTGGTTGCCTTTGACTTGTGAACACGTTGCTAGTGCTTTCCCCAGTGGAAGCTTGTTGGGAAAAGTATGTCCCTCGGAAGTTGCCTGTTGCGTTTGTTATTTGCATTCGAGCTGTCCGATGCTTGCTCGGTTTCTCTAAGAGTTTTTGCACGTTCGTCGGGCTTTTTAATTATTTATTTACTCATAAAAATTACAATAAAATAAATAAAAAATAAAAAAAATAATTAAAAAAATTACTATAATTACTAGTGCCTCATCTTATAATTGTTGGAATTTTTCTAGAATTTTTTGAGTATTTTTAGTAATTTTTATTATTTTTTAAGTATTAAAATTGAAATAAATTAAAATAAAATATTCCGGTGGCCAAATATTTTTTTATAATTTTTTTTATGGTGTATTAAATTATTTCATACAACTTTCATGTTGAAAGTTTTGGCAAAAAACCATTACTTTTTAAAAACACCCCATTATGACTCCTCGAACATGGTTGATGTTTCCTCCTGCCAGATTGAAAAGGGCTTAACAGGCTATTATAAGGGGGGGGGGGCACCTTCCTTAAGGCTGGCCAGCATGGCCAGGCCACAGGCCACGCCTATGCCTAGACGGGCGCTTGGCACATGCCATCGCTTGGCTTGTGGCATCGAAACTACATAGCCAAGCACGGGATGCGTCGAGTGGCGGCCCTCGGTGGTGGCGGTGGCACGTTGGCCAAGGCCAGCATGCCATGCCACAGCCTTGGCCAGCAACATGGCATGCCAAAGCCTTGGCCAGCAGCATGCCATGCCCTGGCCTTGGCAAGCATGTCATGCCACGGCCTTGGCCAGCAGCATGCAATGCCCCGGCCTTGGCCAGCAGCATGCCATGCCCCGGCCTTGGCCAGCAGCATGCCATGCCACAGCCTTGGCCAGCAACATGGCATGCCAAAGCCTTGGCCCGCAGCATGCCATGCCCCGGCCTTGGCAAGCTTGTCATGCCACGGCCATGGCCAGCAGCGTGCCATGCCACGGCCTTGGCCAGCAGCGTGCCATGCCCCGGCCTTGGCCAGCAGCATGCCATGCCCCGGCCTTGGCCAGCATGTCATGCCACGGCCTTGGCTAGCAGCGTGCCATGCCACGGCCTTGGCCAGCAACATGGCATGCCACGGCCTTGGCCAGCAGCATGCCCTGCCCCGGCCTTGGCCGGCAGCATGCCAAGCCGCGGCCTTTGCCAGCAGCATGGCAAGCCCAAGCCTTGGTCAGCAGCAGCAGCAAGCCTTGCCACGGCCTTGTCCGGCAGCATGGCATGCCATGCCACGGCCTCGGCCATCAGCATGCCTTGCCACGGCCTCAGCCATCAGCATGCCTTGCCACGGCCTCGGCCATCAGCATGCCTTGCCCCGGCCTCGGCCATCAGCATGCCTTGCCCCGGCCTTGGCCAGCAGCATGTCATGCCACGGCCTTGGCAAGCATGCCAAGCCACGGCCTTGGAAAGCATGCCATGTCCCTCGGGTAATTGTACAAGTTGCCTTGCGAAATGCATGTCCCTCGGTTAAATTGCCATTTGGTTGGCTTTGGCGTGCGAATGAGTTGCCTGTGCTTTCCTTGTGGAAGCTTGTTGCGAGAAGTATGTCCCTCGAAAGTTACCTCGAAAGTATGTCCCTCGGCTTCTCTAAATGTTTTCGCGCGTTCGTCGGGCTTCTTAGTCCTTCGAGGGGTGATTCGTTTTGGGGGGCTGGTGCATAGTGTACGTCGTGGCGCGTGA
>NW_028129474.1:13502500-13510000 GCF_055761805.1 Camellia sinensis
GCAGCCCAGCCAAAGCCAGCAGCATGCCATGCCAAGGCCTAGGCCAGCAGCATGCCATGCCACGGCCAAGGCAGCCCAGCCAAAGCCAGCAGCATGCCATGCCAAGGCCAAGGCCAGCAGCATGCCATCCCACGGCCAAGGCAGCCCAGCCAAAGCCAGCAGCATGCCATGCCAAGGCCAAGGCCAGCAGCATGCCATGCCACGGCCAAGGCAGGCCAGCCAAAGCCAGCAGCATGCCATGCCAAGGCCAAGGCCAGCAGCATGCCATGCCACGGCCAAGGCAGCCCAGCCAAAGCCAGCAGCATGCCATGCCAAGGCCAAGGCGAGCAGCATGCCATGCCACGGCCAAGGCAGCCCAGCCAAAGCCAGCAGCATGCCATGCCAAGGCCAAGGCCAGCAGCTTGGCATGGCACGGCCAAGGCCGCCCAGCCAAAGCCAGCAGCATGCCATGCCAAGGCGAAAGCCAGCAGCATGCCATGCCACGGCCAAGGCAGCCCAGCCAAAGCCCGCAGCATGCCATGCCAAGGCCAAGGCCAGCAGCATGGCATGGCACGGACAAGGAAGCCCAGCCAAAGCCAGCAGCATGCCATGCCAAGGCCAAGGCCAGCAGCATGCGATGCCACGGCCAAGGCAGCCCAGCCAAAGCCAGCAGCATGCCATGCCAAGGCCAAGGCCAGCAGCATGCCATGCCACGGCCAAGGCAGGCCAGCCAAAGCCAGCAGCATGCCATGCCAAGGCCAAGGCCAGCAGCATGCCATGCCACGGCCAAGGCAGCCCAGCCAAAGCCAGCAGCATGCCATGCCAAGGCCAAGGCCAGCAGCATGCCATGCCACGGCCAAGGCAGCCCAGCCAAAGCCAGCAGCATGGCATGCCAAGGCCAAGGCCAGCAGCATGGCATGGCACGGCCAAGGCCGCCCAGCCAAAGCCAGCAGCATGCCATGCCAAGGCGAAAGCTAGCAGCATGCCATGCCACGGCCAAGGCAGCCCAGCCAAAGCCCGCAGCATGCCATGCCAAGGCCAAGGCCAGCAGCATGGCATGGCACGGACAAGGCAGCCCAGCCAAAGCCAGCAGCATGCCATGCCAAGGCCAAGGCCAGCAGCATGCGATGCCACGGCCAAGGCAGCCCAGCCAAAGCCAGCAGCATGCCATGCCAAGGCCTAGGCCAGCAGCATGCCATGCCACGGCCAAGGCAGCCCGGCCAAAGCCAGCAGCATGCCATGCCAAGGCCAAGGCCAGCAGCATGCCATGCCCCGGCCAAGGTAGGCCTGCCAAAGCCAGCAGCATGCCATGCCAAGGCCAAGGCCGGCAGCAAGCCATGCCAAGGCCAAGGCCAGCAGCATGCCATGCCACAGCCAAGGTAGGCCAGCCAAAGCCAGCAGCATGCCATGCCAAGGCCAAGGCCAGCAGCATGCCAGGCCACGGCCAAGGCAGCCCAGCCAAAGCCAGCAGCATGCCATGCCAAGGTCAAGGCCAGCAGCATGCCATGCCACGGCCAAGGCAGCCCAGCCAAAGCCAGCACCATGCCATGCCAAGGCCAAGGCCAGCAGCATGCCATGCCACGGCCAAGGCAGCCCAGCCAAAGCCAGCAGCATGCCATGCCAAGGCCAAGGCCAGCAGCATGCCATGCCACGGCCAAGGTAGGCCAGCCAAAGCCAGCAGCATGCCATGCCAAGGCGAAGGCCAGCAGCATGCGATGCCACGGCCAAGGCAGCCCAGCCAAAGCCAGCAGCATGCCATGCCAAGGCCAAGGCCAGCAGCATGGCATGCCACGGCCAAGGCAGCCCAGCCAAAGCCAGCAGCATGTCATGCCAAGGCCAAGGCCAGCAGCATGCGATGCCACGGCCAAGGCAGCCCAGCCAAAGCCAGCAGCATGCCATGCCAAGGCCTAGGCCAGCAGCATGCCATGCCACGGCCAAGGCAGCCCAGCCAAAGCCAACAGCATGCCATGCCAAGGCCAAGGCCAGCAGCATGCCATGCCACGGCCAAGGCAGCCCAGCCAAAGCCAGCAGCATGCCCTGCCAAGGCCAAGGCCAGCAGCATGCGATGCCACGGCCAAGGCAGCCCAGCCAAAGCCAGCAGCATGCCATGCCACGGCCAAGGCAACCCAGCCAAAGCCAGCAGCATGCCATGCCAAGGCCAAGGCCAGCAGCATGCCATGCCACGGCCAAGGCTGCCCAGCCAAAGCCAGCAGCATGCCATGCCAAGGCCAAGGCCAGCAGCATGCCATGCCACGGCCAAGGCAGCCCAACCAAAGCCAGCAGCATGCCATGCCAGGGCGAAGGCCAGCAGCATGCCATGCCACGGCCAAGGCAGGTCAGCCAAAGCCAGCAGCATGCCATGCCAAGGCCAAGGCCAGCAGCATGCCATGCCACGGCGAAGGCAGGCCAGCCAAAGCCAGCAGCATGCCATCCCAAGGCCAAGGCCAGCAGCATGCCATGCCACGGCCAAGGCAGCCCAGCCAAAGCCAGCAGCATGCCATGCCAAGGCCAAGGCCAGCAGCATGCCATGCCACGGCCAAGGCAGCCCAGCCAAAGCCAGCAGCATGCCATGCCAAGGCCTAGGCCAGCAGCATGCCATGCCACGGCCAAGGCAGCCCAGCCAAAGCCAGCAGCATGGCATGTCAAGGCCAAGGCCAGCAGCATGCCATGCCACGACGAAGGCAGGCCAGCCAATGCCAGCAGCATGCCATGCCAAGGCCAAGGCCAGCAGCATGCCATGCCACGGCCAAGGCAGCCCAGCCAAAGCCAGCAGCATGCCATGCCAAGGCCAAGGCCAGCAGCATGCCATGCCACGGCCAAGGCAGGCCAGCCAAAGCCAGCAGCATGCCATGCCAAGGCGAAGTCCAGCAGCATGCCATGCCACGGCCAAGGCAGCCCAGCCAAAGCCAGCAGCATGCCATGCCAAGGCCAAGGCCAGCAGCATGGCATGCCACGGCCAAGGCAGCCAAGCCAAAGCCAGCAGCATGCCATGCCAAGGCCAAGGCCAGCAGCATGCGATGCCACGGCCAAGGCAGCCCAGCCAATGCCAGCAGCAAGACATGCAAAGGCCTAGGCCAGCAGCTTGCCATGCCACGGCCAAGGCAGCCCGGCCAAAGCCAGCAGCATGCCATGCCAAGGCCAAGGCCAGCAGCATGCCATGCCACGGCCAAGGTAGGCCTGCCAAAGCCAGCAGCATGCCATGCCAAGGCCAAGGCCAGCAGCATGCCATGCCAAGGCCAAGGCCAGCAGCATGCCATGCCACGGCCAAGGCAGGCCAGCCAAAGCGAGCAGCATGCCATGCCAAGGCCAAGGCCAGCAGCATGCCATGCCACGGCCAAGGCTGCCCAGCCAAAGCCAGCAGCATGCCATGCCAAGGCCAATGCCAGCAGCATGCCATGCCACGGCCAAGGCAGGCCAGCCAAAGCCAGCAGCATGCCATGCCAAGGCGAAGGCCAGCAGCATGCCATGCCACGGCCAAGGCAGCCCAGCCAAAGCCAGCAGCATGCCATGCCCTGGCCAAGGCCAGCAGCATGGCATGCCACGGCCAAGGCCGCCCACCCAAAGCCAGCAGCATCCCATGCCAAGGCCAAGGCCAGCAGCATGCGAGGCCACGGCCAAGGCAGCCCAGCCAAAGCGAGCAGCATGCCATGCCAAGGCCTAGGCCAGCAGCATGCCATGCCACGGCCAAGGCAGCCCAGCCAAAGCCAGCGGCATGCCATGCCAAGGCCAAGGCCAGCAGCATGCCATGCCACGGCCAAGGCAGCCAAGCCAAAGCCAGCAGCATGCCATGCCAAGGCCAAGGCCAGCAGCATGCGATGCCACGGCCAAGGCAGCCCAGCCAAAGCCAGCCGCATGCCATGCCAAGGCCAAGGCCAGCAGCATGCGATGCCACGGCCAAGGCAGCCCAGCCAAAGCCAGCAGCATGCCATGCCAAGGCCAAGGCCAGCAGCATGCCATGCCACGGCCAAGGCAGCCCAGCCAAAGCCAGCAGCATGCCATGCCAAGGCCAAGGCCAGCAGCATGCCATGCCACGGCCAAGGCAGCCCAGCCAAAGCCAGCAGCATGCCATGCCAAGGCCTAGGCCAGCAGCATGCCATGCCACGGCCAAGGCAGCCCAGCCAAAGCCAGCAGCATGCCATGCCAAGGCCAAGGCCAGCAGCATCCCATGCCACGGCCAAGGCAGGCCAGCCAAAGCCAGCAGCATGCCATGCCAAGGCGAAGTCCAGCAGCATGCCATGCCACGGCCAAGGCAGCCCAGCCAAAGCCAGCAGCATGCCATGCCAAGGCCAAGGCCAGCAGCATGGCATGCCACGGCCAAGGCGGCCCAGCCAAAGCCAGCAGCATGCCATGCCAAGGCCAAGGCCAGCAGCATGCGATGCCACGGCCAAGGCAGCCCAGCCAATGCCAGCAGCATGCCACGCAAAGGCCTAGGCCAGCAGCTTGCCATGCCACAGCCAAGGCAGCCCGGCCAAAGCCAGCAGCATGCCATGCCAAGGCCAAGTCCAGCAGCATGCCATGCCACAACCAAGGTAGGCCTGCCAAAGCCAGCAGCATGCCATGCCAAGGCCAAGGCCAGCAGCATGCCATGCCACGGCCAAGGCAGGCCAGCCAAAGCGAGCAGCATGCCATGCCAAGGCCAAGGCCAGCAGCATGCCATGCCACGGCCAAGGCAGCCCAGCCAAAGCCAGCAGCATGCCATGCCAAGGCCAAGGCCAGCAGCATGCCATGCCACGGCCAAGGCAGGCCAGCCAAAGCCAGCAGCATGCCATGCCAAGGCGAAGGCCAGCAGCATGCCATGCCACGGCCAAGGCAGCCCAGCCAAAGCCAGGAGCATGCCATGCCAAGGCCAAGGCCAGCAGCATGGCATGCCACGGCCAAGGCAGCCCACCCAAGGCCAGCAGCATGCCATGCCAAGGCCAAGGCCAGCAGCATGCGAGGCCACGGCCAAGGCAGCCCAGCCAAAGCGAGCAGCATGCCATGCCACGGCCAAGGCAGCCCAGCCAAAGCCAGCAGCATGCCATGCCGAGGCCAAGGCCAGCAGCATGCCATGCCACGGGCAAGGCAGCCCAGCCAAAGCCAGCAGCATGCCATGCCAAGGCCTAGGCCAGCAGCATGCCATGCCACGGCGAAGGCAGCCCAGCCAAAGCCAGCAGCATGCCATGCCAAGGCCAAGGCCAGCAGCATGCCATGCCATGGCCAAGGCAGCCCAGCCAAAGCCAGCAGTATGCCATGCCATGGCCAAGGCCAGCAGCATGCGATGCCACGGCCAAGGCAGCCCAGCCAAAGCCAGCAGCATGCCATGCCAAGGCCAAGGCCAGCAGCATGCCATGCCAAGGCCAAGGCCAAGGCCAAGGCCAAGGCCAAGGCAGCCCATCCGAAGCCAGCAAAATTCCATGCCAAGGCCAACGCAGCCCAGCCAAAGCCAGCGGCATGCCATGTCAAGGCCAAGGCCAGCCGCATGTCTTGCCACGGTCTTGTCCCGCAGCGTGGCGTGCCTTGGCCTTGGGCTTGAACATCGCATGCCACGCCCTTGGCAAGTAATCCCGTCCCTCGTGTAATTTCCATTTGGTTTGGCTTTGACTTACGTATATGTTGCCCTGCGAAATGCATGTCCCTCGGGTAATAGCCGATTGGTTGCCTTTGACTTGCGAACACGTTGCTAGTGCTTTCCCCAGTGGAAGCTTGTTGGGAAAAGTATGTCCCTCGGAAGTTGCCTGTTGCGTTTGTTATTTGCATTCGAGCTATCCGATGCTTGCTCGGTTTCTCTAAGAGTTTTTGCACGTTCGTCGGGCTTTTTATTTATTTATTTACTCATAAAAATTATAATAAAATAAATAAAAAATTAAAAAATAATTAAAAAAATTACTATAATTACTAGTGCCTCAGCTTATAATCGTTGGAATTTTTCTAGAATTTTTTGAGTATTTTTAGTAATTTTTATTATTTTTTAAGTATTAAAATTGAAATAAATTAAAATAAAATATTCCGGTGGCCAAATATTTTTTTATAATTTTTTTTATGGTGTATTAAATTATTTCATACAACTTTCATGTTGAAAGTTTTGGCAAAAAACCATTACTTTTTAAAAAAACCCCATTATGACTCCTCGAACATGGTTGATGTTTCCTCCTGCCAGATTGAAAAGGGCTTAACAGGCTATTATAAGGGGGGGGGGCACCTCCCTTAAGGCTGGCCAGCATGGCCAGGCCATAGGCCACGCCTATGCCTAGGCGGGCGCTTGGCACATGCCATCGCTTGGCTAGTGGCATTGGCTTGTGGCATCGAAACTACATAGCCAAGCACAGGATGCGTCGAGTGGCGGCCCGCGGTGGTGGCGGTGGCACGTTGGCCTAGGCCAGCATGCCATGCCACAGCCTTGGCCAGCAACATGGCATGCCAAAGCCTTAGCAAGCAGCATGCCATGCCCTGGCCTTGGCAAGCACGTCATGCCACGGCCTTGGCCAGCAGCATGCCATGTCACGGCCTTGGCCAGCAGCACGCCATGCCCCGGCCTTGGCCAGCATGTCATGCCACGGCCTTGGCCAGCAGCATGCCATGCCACAGCCTTGGCCAGCAACACGGCATGCCAAAGCCTTGGCCAGCAGCACGCCATGCCCCGGCCTTGGCAAGCTTGTCATGCCACGGCCATGGCCAGCAGCGTGCCATGCCCCGGCCTTGGCCAGCAGCGTGCCATGCCACGACCTTGGCCAGCAGCTTGCCATGCCCCGGCCTTGGCCAGCATGACATGCCACGGCCTTGGCCAGCAGCATGCCCTGCCCCGGCCTTGGCCGGCAGCATGCCATGCCGCGGCCTTGGCCGGCAGCATGCCATGCCGCGGCCTTTGCCAGCAGCATGGTAAGCCCAAGCCTTGGTCAGCAGCAGCATGCCATGCCAACGCCTTGGCCAGCAGCATGCCTTGCCACGGCCTCGTCCAGCAGCATGGCATGCCACACCACGGCCTCGGCCATCAGCATGCCTTGCCACGGCCTTGTCCAGCAGCATGGCATGCCCCAGCCTTGGCCAGCAGCATGTCATGCCACGGCCTTGGCCAGCAGCATGTCATGCCACGGCACGGCCTCGGCCATCAGCATGCCTTGCCACGGCCTCGGCCATTAGCATGCCTTGCCACGGCCTCGCCCATCAGCATGGCATGCCCCGGCCTTGGCCAGCAGCATGTCATGCCACGATATTGGCAAGCATGCCAAGCCACGGCCTTGGCAAGCATGCCATGTCCCTCGGGTAATTGTACAAGTTGCCTTGCGAAATGCATGTCCCTCGGTTAAATTGCCATTTGGTTGGCTTTGGCGTGCGAACGAGTTGCCTATGCTTTCCTTGTGGAAGCTTGTTGCGAGAAGTATGTCCCTCGAAAGTTGCCTGTTGCGTTTGTTATTTGCATTCGCGCTAACTGGTGCTTGCTCGGCCTCTCTAAATGTTTTCGCGCGTTCGTCGGGCTTCTTAGTCCTTCGGGGGGTGATTCGTTTTGGGGGGCTGGTGCACAGTGTACGTCGTGGCGCGTGAGTT
>NW_028129474.1:13520000-13535000 GCF_055761805.1 Camellia sinensis
GGCCTCGGCCCGCATGCCTTGCTACGGCGTCACCCAACATGCCATGCCACGGCCTCGGCCCGCATGCCATGCCACGGCCTCGGCCCGCATGACATGCCACGGCCTCGGACCGCATTCCTTGCTACGGCGTCGCCCAACATGCCATGCCACGGCCTCGGCCCGCATGCCATGCCACGGCCTCGGCCCGCATGACATGCCACGGCCTCGGACCGCATTCCTTGCTACGGCGTCGCCCAACATGCCATGCCACGGCCTCGGCCCGCATGCCATGCCACGGCCTCGGCCCGCATGCCTTGCTACGACGTTGCCCTACATGCCATGCCACGGCCCCGGCCGGCATGCCTTGCCACCGCGTTGCCCAGCATGCCAAGCCACCGCGTTGCCCGGCGTGCCATGCCTTAGCCTTGGCCAACATGTCGTACCACGGCCTCGACCCGCATGCCATGCCATGCCACGGCCCGCATGTCTTGCCACGGCGTTTCGAAACATGCCATGCCACGGCCTCGGCCCGCATGACATGCCACGGCCTCGGACCGCATGCCTTGCTACGGCGTTGCCCAACATGCCATGCCACGGCCTCGGCCCGCATGCCTTGCTACGACGTTGCCCAACATGCCATGCCACGGCCCCGGCCCGCATGCCCTGCCACCGCGTTGCCCAGCATGCCATGCCCCAGCGTTGCCCGGCGTGCCATGCCTGGCCACGGCCCGCATGTCTTGCCACGGCCTCGGCCCGCATGCCATGCCTTGCCACGGCCCGCATGTCTTGCCACGGCGTTGCCAAACATGCCATGCCACGGCCTCGGCCCGCATGCCTTGCGACGGCGTCGCCCAACATGCCATGTCACGGCCTCGGCGCGCATGCCATGCCACGGCCTCGGCCCGCATGCCTTGCTACGACGTTGCCAAACATGACATGCCACGGCCTCGGCCCGCATGCCTTGCCACGGCGTTGCCCAACATGCCATGCCACGGCCTCGGCCCGCATGCCATGCCATGCCAAGGCCCGCATGTCTTGCCACGGCGTTGCCAAACATGCCATGCCACGGCCTCGGTCCGCATGCCATGCCACGGCGTCGCCCAACATGCCATGCCACGGCCCGCATGCCATGCCACGGCCTCGGCCCGCATGCCTTGCTACGGCGTTGCCCAACATGCCATGCCACGGCCTCGGCCCGCATGCCTTGCCACCGCGTTGCCCAGCATGCCATGCCACCGCGTTGCCCATCGTGCCATGCCTTAGCCTTGGCCAACATGTCGAGCCACGGCCTCGGCCAGCATGCCATGCCATACCACGGCCCGCATGTCTTGCCACGGCGTTGCCAAACATGCAATGACACGGCCTCGGCCCGCATGCCATGCCACGGCCACGGCCCGCATGACATGCCACGGCCTCGGCCCGCATGCCTTGCTACGGCGTCGCCCAACATGCCATGCCACGGCCTCGGCCCGCATTCCATTCCACGGCCTCGGCCCGCATGACGTGCCACGGCCTCGGCCCGCATGCCTTGCCACGGCGTCGCCCAACTTGCCATGCCACGGCCTCGGCCCGCATGCCATGCCACGGCCTCGGCGCGCATGACATGCCACGGCCTCGGCCCGCATGCCTTGCTACGGTGTCGCCCAACATGCCATGCCACGGCCTCGGCCCGCATGACATGCCGCGGCCTCGGACCGCATGCCTTGCGATGGCGTCGCCCAAAATGCCATGCCACGGCCTCGGCCCGCATGCCATGCCACGGCCTCGGCCCGCATGCCTTGCTACGACGTTGCCCAACAAGCCATGCCACGGCCCCGGCCGGCATGCCTTGCCACCGCGTTGCCCAGCATGCCATGCCACCGCGTTGCCTGGCGTGCCATGCCTTAGCCTTGGCCAACATGTCGTGCCACGGCCTCGGCCCGCATACCATGCCATGCCACGGCATTGCCAAACATGCCATGCCACAGCCTCGGCCCGCATGACATGCCACGGCCTCGGACCGCATGCCTTGCTACGGCGTCGCCCAACATGCCATGCCACGGCCTCGGCCCGCATGCCTTGCGACGACGTTGCCCAACATGCCATGCCCCGGCCCCGGCCCGCATGCCTTGCCACCGCGTTGCCCAGCGTGCCATGCCACCGCGTTGCCCGGCGTGCCATGCCTTAGCCTTGGCCAACATGTCGTGCCACGGCCTCGGCCCGTATGCCATGCCATGCCACGGCCTCGGCCCGCATGCCTTGCTACGACGTCGCCCAACTTGCCATGCCACGGCCTCGGCCCGCATGCCTTTCTACGGCGTCGGCCCGCATGCCATGCCACGGCCTCGCCCCGCATGCCTTGCTACGACGTTGCCCAACATGCCATGCCACGGCCCCGGCCCGCATGCCTTGCCACCGCGTTGCCCAGCATGCCATGCCACCGCGTTGCCCGGCGTGCCATGCCTTAGCCTTGGCCAACATGTCGTGCCACGGCCTCGGCCCGCATGCCATGCCATGCCACGGCCCGCATGTCTTGCCACGGCGTTGCCAAACATGCCATGCCACGGCCTCGGCCCACATGACATGCCACGGCCTCGGCCCGCATGCCTTGCTACGGCGTCGCCCAACATGCCATGCCACGGCCTCGGCCCGCATGCCATGCCACGGCCTCAGCCCGCGTGACATGCCACGGCCTCGGCCCGTATGCCTCGCCACGACGTCGCCAAACTTTCCATGCCACGGCCTCGGCCCGCATGCCATCCTACGGCGTCGCCCAACATGCCATGCCACGGCCTCGGCCCGCATGCCTTGCTACGACGTTGCCCAACATGCCATGCCATGGCCCCGGCCCGCATGCCTTGGCACCACGGTGCCCAGCATGCCATGCCGCCGCGTTGCCCGGCGTCCCATGCCTTAGCCTTGGCCAACACGTCGTGCCATGGCCTAGGCCCGCATGCCTTGCTACGGCGTCGCCCAACATGCCATGCCACGGCCTCGGCCCGCATGCCATGCCACGGCCTCGGCCCGCATGCCTTTCTACGGCGTTGCCCAACTTGCCATGCCACGGCCTCTGCCCGCATGCCTTGCCACCGCGTTGCCCAGCATGCCGTGCCACCGCGTTGCCCGGCGTGCCATGCCTTAGCCTTGGCCAACATGTCGAGCCACGGCCTTGGCCCGCAAGCCTTGCTACGGCGTCGCCCAACATGCCATGCCACGGCCACGGCCCGCATGCCATGCCATGCCACGGCCCGCATGTCTTGCCACGGCGTTGCCAAACATGCCATGCCACGGCCTCGGCCCGCATGCCTTGCCACGGCGTCGCCCAACATGCCATGCCACGGCCAAGGCCCGCATGCCATGCCACGGCCTCGGCCCGCATGCCATGCCACGGCCTCGGCCCGCATGCCTTGCCACCGCGTTGCCCGGCGTGCCATGCCACCGCGTTGCCCGGCGTGCCATGCCTTAGCCTTGGCCAACATGTCGAGCCACGGCCTGGGCCCGCATGCCATGCCATGCCACGGCCCGCATGTCTTGCCACGGCGTTGCCAAACATGCCATGACACGGCCTGGGCCCGCATGACATGCCACGGCCTCGGCCCGCATGCCTTGCTACGGCGTCGCCCAACATGCCATGCCACAGCCTCGGCCCGCATGCCATGCCACGGCCTCGGCCCGCATGACATGCCACCGCCTTGGCCCGCATGCCTTGCCACGGCGTCGCCCAACTTGCCATGCCACGGCCTCGGCCCGCATGCCATGCCACGGCCTCGGCTCGCATGACATGCCACGGCCTCGGCCCGCATGCCTTGCTACGACATCGCCCAACATGCCACGCCACGGCCTCGGCCCGCATGCCAAGCCACGGCCTCGGCCCGCATGCCTTGCTACGACGTTGCCCAACATGCCATGCCACTGCCCCGGCCCGCATGCCTTGCCACCGCGTTGCCCAGCATGCCATGCCACCGCGTTGCCCGGCGTCCCATGCCTTAGCCTTGGCCAACATGTCGTGCCACGTGCAATGCCATGCCACGGCCCGCATGTCTTGCCACGGCGTTGCCAAACATGCCATGCCCCGCCCTCGGCCCGCATGACATGCCACGGCCTCGGACCGCATGCCTTGCTACGGCGTCGCCCAACATGCCATGCCACGGCCCCGACCCGCATGCCTTGCTACGACGTTGCCCTACATGCCATGCCACGGCCCCGGCCCGCATGCCTTGCCACCGCGTTGCCCAGCATGCCATGCCACCGCGTTGCCCGGCGTGCCATGCCTTAGCCTTGGCCAACATGTCGTGCCACGGCCTCGGCCCGCATGCCATGCCATGCCATGGCCCGCATGTCTTGCCACGGCGTTGCCAAACATGCCATGCCACGGCCTCGGCCCGGATGACATGCCATGGCCTCGGACCGCATGCCTTGCTACGGCGTCGCCCAACATACCATGCCACGGCCTCGGCCCGCATGCCTTGCTACGACGTTGCCCAACATGCCATGCCACGGCCCCGGCCCGCATGCCTTGCCGCCGCGTTGCCCAGCATGCCATGCCCCCGCGTTGCCCGGCGTGCCATGCCTTAGCCTTGGCAAACATGTCGTGCCACGGCCTCGGCCCGCATGCCATGCCATGCCACGGCCCGCATGTCTTGCCACGGCGCTGCCAAACATGCCATGCCATGGCCTCGGCCCGCATGCCTTGCGACGGCGTCGCCCAACATGCCATGCCACGGCCTCGGCCCGCATGCCATGCCACGGCCTCGGCCCGCATGCCTTGCTACGACGTTGCCCCACATGCCATGCCACGGCCCCGGCCCGCATGCCTTGCTACGACGTGGCCCAACATGACATGGCACGGCCTCGGCCCGCATGCCTTGCTACGGCGTCACCCAACATGCCATGCCACGGCCTCGGCCCGCAGGCCTTGCTACGGCGTCGCCCAACATGCCATGCCACGGCCTCGGCCCGCATGCCATGCCAAGGCCTCGGCCCGCATGCCTTGCCACGGCGTTGCCCAGCATGCCACGCCACCGCGTTGCCCAGCGGGCCATGCCATGGCCTTCGCCAACATGCCTTGCCACGGCCTCGGCCCGCATGCCATGCCACAGCGTTGCCCCGCATGCCAAGGACGGAATGGCATGCCACGGCCTCGGCCCGCATGCCATGCCATGCCACGGCCTCGGCTCGCATGCCATGCCATGGGCTCGGCCGGCGTGCCATGCCACGGCCTCGGCCCCCAAGCCATGCCACGGGCTCGGCCCGCGTGCCATGCCATGGGCTCGGCCTGCATGCCTTGCCAAGTCGTTGCCCAACATGCCATGCCACGGCCTCGGCCCGCATGGCTTGCGACTGCCTTGGCCATCGTGCCATGCCACAGCGTGCCATGCCTTAGCCTTGGCCAACATGCCATGCCATTGCCTTGGCCAGCATGTCGTGCCACCGCTACGGCCAGCATGCCATGCCGGTCCGTTGCCCAGCAAGCCACGGCCGTGGCGGCATGGCAAGCCACGGCCTCGGCCAGCATGCCATGGCACTGTCTTGGTCAGCATGCCATGCCATGGCACCGCCTTGTCCAGCATGCCGTGCCGCAGCGTTGGCCAGCATGCCTTGGCCGGCATGCCATGCCAATGCCTTGGGCCAACATGGCGTGCCACGGGCTGGGCCATGCCGGTCCGTTGCCCGGCATGCCACGGCCGTGGCGGCATGGCAAGCCACGGCCTCGGCCAGCATGCCATGCCACGGCCTCGCCCAGCATGCCATGGCACAGTCTTTGGTCAGCATACCATGCCATGCCATGGTACCGCCTTGTGCAGCGTTGGCCAGCATGCCTTGGCCGGCATGCCATGCCAATGCCTTGGGCCAACATGGCGTGCCACGGGCTGGGCAAGCATGCCACGCCACGGCCTTGGCTGGCAGCAAGGCATGCCACGGCCTCGGCGAGCATGCCATGCCATGGCCAAGGCCAAGGCCAAGGCCAAGGCAGTGGGCAAGGCCAAGTCCCTGTGCAAGGCATGGCCATGGCCAAGGCCAAGGCCGCGGGCAAAGGCCAAGGCCAAGGCAGTGGGCAAGGCCAAGTCCCTGTGCAAGGCATGGCCAAGGCCAAGGCCAAGGCCGCGGGCAAAGGCCAAGGCCAAGGCAGTGGGCAAGGCCAAGTCCCTGTGCAAGGCATGGCCAAGGCCAAGGCCAAGGCCGCAGGCAAAGGCCAAGGCCAAGGCAGTGGGCAAAGCCAATTCCCTGTGCAAGGCATGGCCAAGGCCAAGGCCAAGGCCGCGGGCAAAGGCCAAGGCCAAGGCCAAGGCCAAGGCAGTGGGCAAGGCCAAGGCAGTGGGCAAGGCCAAGTCCCTGTGCAAGGCATGGCCAAGGCCAAGGCCAAGGCCGCGGGCAAAGGCCAAGGCCAAGGCCATGGCATGCCACCGCCTTGATCGATCTTTTTGAACATGATTCTTTTATAATCTTACCCAAACCGTGCAACACAAATAAAAATGCACTACAATCAATTCTAAATGTCATTCCCTATTTTTTTGCAATTTTTCTTGAGCTTTTCGAATTTTTAAAGCCCTTATTTGGCAAAAAAAATCAAAATAAAATAAAAAAAAATGAAAAAAATAATTTAATAATTTCTATAATTACTAGTGAATCATCCTTTAATTATTGGAATTTTCCCATAATTTTTTGACCATTTTTATTAATTTTTATTATTTTTTAAGTATTAAAATCGAAATAAATTAAAATAAAATATTTCCGGTACCAAAATATTTATTTTAATTTTTTTTATGGTGTATTAAATTATTTCCTACAACTTTCATGTTGAAAGTTTTTGCAAAAAACCATTACTTTTTAAAAAAACCCCATTATGACTCCTCGAACATGCTTGATGTTTCCTCTTGCCAGATTGAAAAGGGCTTAACAGGCTATTATAAGGGGGGGGCACCTCCCTTGCCCAGGGCAAGGCAGTGGCAGGTACGCCCCATGTTGGGCGCGGCCTGGGCTGCGGCCTTGGGTTACATGCACTGCGGTTCGACCGCGGCCTGGGTTGCGGCCTTGGGCGGCTCGGCCGCGGCCTTGGGCGGCCTGGACCGCGGCCTTGGGCGGCCTTGGGCGGCTCGGGCGCGGCCTTGGGCGGCCTGGGCGCGGCCTTACGCGGCTTTGGGCGGCCTGGGGCGGCCTGGGCGCGGCCTGGAGCGCGGCCTTGCGCGGCCTTGGGCGGCCTGGGTGCGGCCTTGGGCGGCCTGGGGCGGCCTGGGCGCGGCCTTGGGCGGCCTGGAGCGCGGCCTTGGGCGGCCTGGGCGCGGCCTTGGGCGGCTCGGGCGTGGCCTTGTGCCGCCTTGCACGGCCTTGGGCGGCCTGGGGCGGCCTGGGCGCGGCCTTGGGCGGCCTGGGCGCGGCCTTGGGCGGCTCGGGCGCGGCCTTGGGCGGCCTAGACCGCGGCCTTGGGCGCGGCCATGAGCAGCATGGCGTGGCAAGCGCGCGGGCGTGGGCGGCCTGGCATCAGCGCGACATGGGCAGCACGGCATGGCATGCGCACGGCCTTGGCGGCCTGGCATGCAGCCGGCCTGGCACGGCCGCGGCGTGGGCAGCACGGCATGGCATGCGCGCGGCCTGGGCGGCCTGGCATGCAGCCGGCCTGGGCAGCACGGCATGGCATGCGCACGGCCTGGGCGGCCTGGCATGCAGCCGGCCTGGGCAGCACGGCATGGCATGCACACGGCCTGGGCGGCCTGGCATGCAGCCGGCCAGGGCAGACTGGCCTGGCATGCCCGCGGCGTGGGCAGCGTGGCCTGTGCGAATACAGCGCGCGTGGTCTTTTGACCACGGTGCGCGTGTTGCGCGCATGGTCGCGCACGCCTTTGCACGCCTTTGCGAGCAACGCACGTCTAGTGATGAGAACCGCAGCCAAGGCAGCCCAGCCCCAAGGCCAAGGCCAGCAGCATGGCATGCCACGGCCAAGGCAGCCCAGCCAAAGCCAGCAGCATGCAATGCCAAGGCCTAGGCCAGAAGCATGCCATGCCACGGCCAAGGCAGCCCAGCCAAAGCCAGCAGCATGCAATGCCAAGGCCAAGGCCAGCAGCATGCCATGCCACGGCCAAGGCAGCCCAGCCAAAGCCAGCAGCATGCCGTGCCAAGGCCAAGGCCAGCAGCATGCCGTGCCAAGGCCAAGGCCAGCAGCATGCCATGCCACGGCCAAGGCAGGCCAGCCAAAGCCAGCAGCATGCCGTGCCTAGGCCAAGGCCAGCAGCATGCCATGCCACGGCCAAGGCAGCCCAGCCAAAGCCAGCAGCATGTCGTGCCAAGGCCAAGGCCAGCAGCATGCCATGCCACGGCCAAGGCAGCCCAGCCAAAGCCAGCAGCATGCCTTGCCAAGGCGAAGGCCAGCAGCATGCCATGCCACGGCCAAGGCAGCCCAGCCAAAGCCCGCAGCATGCCATGGCAAGGCCAAGGACAGCAGCATGGCATGCCACGGCCAAGGCAGCCCAGCCAAAGCCAGCAGCATGCCATGCCAAGGCCAAGGCCAGCAGCATGCGATGCCACGGCCATGGCAGCACAGCCCCAAGGCCTGTGCGAATACCGCGCGCGTGGTCTTTTGACCACGGTGCGCGTGTTGCGCGCATGGTCGCGCACGCCTTTGCACGCCTTTGCGAGCAACGCACGTCTAGTGATGAGAACCGCAGCCAAGGCAGCCCAACCCCAAGGCCAAGGCCAGCAGCATGCCATGCCACGGCCAAGGCAGCCCAGCCAAAGCCAGCAGCATGCCGTGCCAAGGCCAAAGCAAGCAGCATGCCATGCCACGGCCAAGGCAGACCAGCCAAAGCCAGCAGCATGCCGTGCCAAGGCCAAGGCCAGCAGCATGCCATGCCACGGCCAAGGCAGCCCAGCCAAAGCCAGCAGCATGCCGTGCCAAGGCCAAGGCCAGCAGCATGCCATGCCACGGCCAAGGCAGCCCAGCCTAAGCCAGCAGCATGCCTTGCCAAGGCCAAGGCCAGCAGCATGCCATGCCACGGCCAAGGCATCCCAGCCAAAGCCAGCAGCCTGCCTTGCCAAGGCGAAGGCCAGCAGCATGCCATGCCACGGCCAAGGCAGCCCAGCCAAAGCTCGCAGCATGCCATGGCAAGGCCAAGGCCAGCAGCATGGCATGCCACGGCCAAGGCAGCCCAGCCAGAGCCAGCAGCATGCCATGCCAAGGCCAAGGCCAGCAGCATGCGATGCCACGGCCAAGGCAGCACAGCCAAAGCCAGCAGCATGCCACGCCAAGGCCTAGGCAAGCAGCATGCCATGCCACGGCCAATGCAGAACGGCCAAAGCCAGCAGCATGCCATGCCAAGGCCAAGGCCAGCAGCATGCCATGCCACGGCCAAGGTAGGCCTGCCAAAGCCAGCAGCATGCCATGCCAAGGCCAAGGCCAGCAGCATGCCATGCCAAGGCAAAAGCCAGCAGCATGCCATGCCAAGGCCAAGGCCAGCAGCATGCCATGCCACGGCCAAGGCAGGCCAGCCAAAGCCAGCAGCATGCCATGCCAAGGCCAAGGCCAGCAGCATGCCATGCCACGGCCAAGGCAGCCCAGCCAAAGCCAGCAGCATGCCATGCCAAGGCGAAGGCCAGCAGCATGCCATGCCACGGCCAAGGGAGCCCAGCCAAAGCCAGCAGCATGGCATGCCATGGCCAAGGCAGCCCAGCCAAAGCCAGCAGCATGCAATGCCAAGGCCAAGTCCAGCAGCATGCGATGCCATGGCCAGGGCAGCCCAGCCAAAGCCAGCAGCATGCCATGCCAAGGCCTAGGCCAGCAGCATGCCATGCCACGGCCACGGCTGCCCAGCCAAAGCCAGCAGCATGCCATGCCAAGGCGAAGGCCAGCAGCATGCCATGACACGGCCAAGGCAGCCCAGCCAAAGCCAGCAGCATGCCATGCCAAGGCCAAGGCCAGCAGCTTGCGATGCCACGGCCAAGGCAGCCCCGCCAAAGCCAGCAGCATGCCATGCCAAGGCCAAGGTCAGCAGCATGCCATGCCACGGCCAAGGCAGGCCAGCCAAAGCCAGCAGCATGCCATGCCAAGGCCAAGGCCAGCAGCATGCCATGGCACGGCCAAGGCAGGCCAGCCAAAGCCAGCAGCATGCCATGCCAAGGCCTAGGCCAGCAGCATGCCATGCCAAGGCCTAGGCCAGCAGCATGCCATGCCAAGGCCAAGGCAGGCCAGCCAAAGCCAGCAGCATGCCATGCCAAGGCCAAGGCCAGCAGCATGCCTTGCCACGGCCAAGGCAGGCCAGCCAAAGCCAGCAGCATGCCATGCCAAGGCAAAGGCCAGCAGCATGCCATGCCACGGCCAAGGCAGGCCAGCCAAAGCCAGCAGCATGCCATGCCAAGGCCTAGGCCAGCAGCATGCCATGCCAAGGCCTAGGCCAGCAGCATGCCATGCCAAGGCCTAGGCCAGCAGCATGCCATGCCAAGGCCAAGGCAGGCCAGCCAAAGCCAGCAGCATGCCATGCCAAGGCCAAGGCCAGTAGCATGCCATGCCACGGCTAAGGCAGCCCAGCCAAAGCCAGCAGCATGCCATGCCAATGCCAAGTCCAGCAGCATGCGATGGCACGGCCAAGACTGCCCGGCCAAAGCCAGCAGCATGCCATGCCACGGCCAAGGCAGGCCAGCCAAAGCCAGCAGCATGCCATGCCAAGGCCAAGGCCAGCAGCATGCCATGCCACGGCCAAGGCAGCCCAGCCAAAGCCAGCAGCATGCCATGCCAAGGCCTAGGCCAGCAGCATGCCTTGCCAAGGCCAAGGCCAGCAGCATGGCATGCCACGGCCAAGGCAGCCCAGCCAAAGCCAGCAGCATGCCATGCCAAGGCCAAGGCCAGCAGCATGCCATGCCACGGCCAAGGCAGCCCAGCCAAAGCCAGCAGCATGCCATGCCAAGGCCTAGGCCAGCAGCATGCCATGCCACGGCCATGGTAGGCCAGCCAAAGCCAGCAGCAAGCCATGCCAAGGCCTAGGCCAGCTGCATGCCATGCCACGGCGAAGGCAGGCCATCCAAAGCCAGCAGCATGCCTTGCCAAGGCCAAGGCCAGCAGCATGCTATGCCACGGCCAAGGCAGGCCAGCCAAAGCCAGCAGCATGCCATGCCAAGGCCAAGGCCAGCAGCATGCCATGCCAAGGCCAAGGCCAGCGGCATGCGATGCCACGGCCAAGGCAGCCCAGCCAAAGCCAGCAGCATGCCATGCCAAGGCCAAGGCCAGCCGCATGCCATGCCACGGCCAAGGCAGCCCAGCCAAAGCCAGCAGCATGCCATGCCAAGGCCAAGGCCTGCAGCATGCCATGCCACGGCCAAGGCAGCCCAGCCAAAGCCAGCAACATGCCATGCCAAGGCCAAGGCCAAGGCCAAGGCAGCCCATCCGAAGCCAGCAACATTCCATGCCAAGGCCAACGCTGCCCAGCCAAAGCCAGCGGCATGCCATGCCAAGGCCAAGGCCAGCCGCATGTCTTGCCACGGCCTTGTCCCGCAGCGTGGCGTGCCTTGGCCTTGGGCTAGAACATCGCATGCCACGCCCTTGGCAAGCAATCCTGTCCCTCGTGTAATTGCCATTTGGTTTGGCTTTGACTTACGTATATGTTGCCCTGCGAAATGCATGTCCCTCGGGTAATAGCCGTTTGGTTGCCTTTGACTTGCGAACACGTTGCTAGTGCTTTCCCCAGTGGAAGCTTGTTGGGAAAAGTATGTCCCTCGGAAGTTGCCTGTTGCGTTTGTTATTTGCATTCGAGCTATCCGATGCTTGCTCGGTTTCTCTAAGAGTTTTTGCACGTTCGTCGGGCTTTTTAATTATTTATTTACTCATAAAAATTATAATAAAATAAATAAAAAATAAAAAAATAATTTAAAAAATTACTGTAATTACTAGTGCCTCATCTTATAATTGTTGGAATTTTTCTAGAATTTTTTGAGTATTTTTAGTAATTTTTATTATTTTTTAAGTATTAAAATTGAAATAAATTAAAATAAAATATTCCGGTGGCCAAATATTTTTTTATAATTTTTTTTATGGTGTATTAAATTATTTCATACAACTTTCATGTTGAAAGTTTTGGCAAAAAACCATTACTTTTAAAAAAAACCCCATTATGACTCCTCGAACATGGTTGATGTTTCCTCCTGCCAGATTGAAAAGGGCTTAACAGGCTATTATAAGGGGGGGGCACCTCCCTTAAGGCTGGCCAGCATGGCCAGCCCACAGGCCACGCCTATGCCTAGGCGGGCGCTTGGGACATGCCATCGCTTGGCTTGTGGCATTGGCTTGTGGCATCGAAACTACATAGCCAAGCACGGGATGCGTCGAGTGGCGGCCCGCGGTGGTGGCGGTGGCACGTTGGCCTAGGCCAGCATGCCATGCCACAGCCTTGGCCAGCAACATGGCATGCCAAAGCCTTGGCCAGCAGCATGCCATGCCCTGGCCTTGGCAAGCATGTCATGCCACGGCCTTGGCCAGCAGCATGCCATGCCACGGCCTTGGCCAGCAGCATGCCATGCCCCGGCCTTGGCCAGCATGTCATGCCACGGCCTTGGCCAGCAGCAGGCCATGCCACAGCCTTGGCCAGCAACACGGCATGCCAAAGCCTTGGCCAGCAGCACGCCATGCCCCAGCCTTGGCAAGCTTGTCATGCCACGGCCATGGCCAGCAGCGTGCCATGCCCCGGCCTTGGCCAGCAGCGTGCCATGCCACGACCTTGGCAAGCAGCTTGCCATGCCCCGGCCTTGGCCAGCATGTCATGCCACGGCCTTGGCCAGCAGCATGCCATGCCACGGCCTTGGCCAGCAGCATGCCATGCCAAAGCCTTGGCCAGCAGCATGCCCTGCCCCGGCCTTGGCCGGCAGCATGCCATGCCGCGGCCTTTGCCAGCAGCATGGCAAGCCCAAGCCTTGGTCAACAGCAGCATGCCATGCCAACGCCTTGGCCAGCAGCATGCCTTGCCACGGCCTCGTCCAGCAGCATGGCATGCCACGCGACGGCCTCGGCCATCAGCATGGCATGCCACGCCACGGCCTCGACCATCAGCATGCCTTGCCACAGCCTTGGCCATCAGCATGCCTTGCCACGGCCTTGTCCAGCAGCATGGCATGCCCCGGCCTTGGCCAGCAGCATGTCATGCCACGGCCTTGGCCAGCAGCATGCCATGCCACGCCACGGCCTCGGCCATCAGCATGCCTTGCAACGGCCTCGGCCATTAGCATGCCTTGCCACGGCCTCGGCCATCAGCATGGCATGCCCCGGCCTTGGCCAGCAGCATGTCATGCCACGGCCTTGGCAAGCATGCCAAGCCACGGCCTTGGCAAGCATGCCATGTCCCTCGGGTAATTGTACAAGTTTCCTTGCGAAATGCATGTCCCTCGGTTAAATTGCCATTTGGTTGGCTTCGGCGTGCGAACGAGTTGCCTGTGCTTTCCTTGTTGAAGCTTGTTGCGAGAAGTATGTCCCTCGAAAGTTGCCTGTTGCGTTTGTTATTTGCATTCGCGCTAACCGGTGCTTGCTCGGCCTCTCTAAATGTTTTTGCGCGTTCGTCGGGCTTCTTAGTCCTTCGGGGGGTGATTCGTTTTGGGGGGCTGGTGCACAGTGTACGTCGTGGCGCGTGAGTTGTGTTCGGTTTGTGCGAGTTGGATGGATCCCTGCCTGTGCAGCGAACTCCACTGGTGCATTCCTCCATGTCCCTCGGGTGATGCCTTTAGGTTGTCTTCGACTCGCCTTCGGGTTGCCTGCGCTTCCCTAGTGGAAGGTGCCTTGCGAAAAGCGTGTCCCTCGGGTAATTGCCATTTGGTTGGCTTTGACGTTCGAACGAGTTGCCTATGCTTTCCTAGTGGAAGCTTGTTGCGAAAAGTATGTCCCTCGAAAGTTGCCTGTTGCGCTTGTTATTTGCATTCGCGCTAACCGGTGCTTGCTCGGCCTCTCTAAATGTTTTCGCGCGTTCGTC
Source organism: Camellia sinensis (assembly GCF_055761805.1). Lineage (NCBI taxonomy): Eukaryota > Viridiplantae > Streptophyta > Magnoliopsida > Ericales > Theaceae > Camellia > Camellia sinensis. The sequence continues at coordinate 13,533,893 of NW_028129474.1, forward strand.
GGGCTTCTTGGTCCTTCAGGGGGTGATTTGTTTTGGGGGGCTGGTGCACAGTGTACGTCGTGGCGCGTGAGTTGTGTTCGGTTTGTGCGAGTTGGACGGATCCCTGCCTGTGCAGCGAACTCCACTGGTGCATTCCTCCATGTCCCTCGGGTGATGCCTTTAGGTTGTCTTCGACTCGCCTTCGGGTTGCCTGCGCTTCCCTAGTGGAAGGTGCCTTGCGAAAAGCGTGTCCCTCGGGTAATTGCCATTTGGTTGGCTTTGACGTTCGAACGAGTTGCCTATGCTTTCCTAGTGGAAGCTTGTTGCGAAAAGTATGTCCCTCGAAAGTTGCCTGTTGCGCTTGTTACTTGCATTCGCGCTAACCGGTGCTTGCTCGGCCTCTCTAAATGTTTTCGCGCGTTCGTCGGGCTTCTTAGTCCTTCGGGGGGTGATTCGTTTTGGGGGGCTGGTGCACAGTGTACGTCGTGGCGCGTGAGTTGTGTTCGGTTTGTGCGAGTTGGACAGATCCCTGCCTGTGCAGCGAACTCCACTGGTGCATTCCTCCATGTCCCTCGGGTGATCGCCTTTAGGTTGTCTTCGACTCGCCTTCGGGTTGTCTGCGCTTCCCTAGTGGAAGGTGCCTTGCGAAAAGCGTGTCCCTCGGGTAATTGCCATTTGGTTGGCTTTCACGTTCGAACGAGTTGCCTGTGCTTTCCTAGTGGAAGCTTGCTGCGAAAAGTATGTCCCTCGAAAGTTGCCTGTTGCGCTTGTTATTTGCGTTCGCGCTAACCGGTGCTTGCTCGGCCTCTCTAAATGTTTTCACGCGTTCGTCGGGCTTCTTGGTCCTTCGGGGGGTGATTCGTTTTGGGGGGCTGGTGCATAGTGTACGTCGTGGCGCGTGAGTTGTGTTCGGTTTGTGCGAGTTGGACGAATCCCTGCCTGTGCAGCGAACTCCACAGGTGCATTCCTCCATGTCCCTCGGGTAAATGCCTTAAGGTTGTCTTCGACTCGCCTTCGAGTTGCATGCGCTTCCCTAGTGGAAGGTGCCTTGCGAAAAGCGTGTCCCTCGGTTAATTGCCATTTGGATGGCTTTTTTGACTTACGAGCGAGATGCCTGCGGTTTCCCAGT
>NW_028129474.1:13542500-13552500 GCF_055761805.1 Camellia sinensis
CCACGGGCTGGGCGAGCGTGGCATGCCACGGGCTGGGCGAGCATGCCACGCAACGGCCTTGGCTAGCAGCAAGGCATGCCACGGCCTCGGCGAGCATGCCATGCCAAGGCCAAGGCAGTGGGCAAGGCCAAGTCCCTGTGCAAGGCATGGACAAGGCCAAGGCCAAGGCCGCGGGCAAAGGCCAAGGCCAAGGCCATGGCATGCCACCGCCTTGATCGATCTTTTTGAACATGATTCTTTTATAATCTTACCCAAACCGTGCAACACAATTAAAAATGCACTACAATCAATTTTAAATGTCATTCCCTATTTTTTTGCAATTTTTCTTGAGCTTTTCGAATTTTTAAAGCCCTTATTTGGCAAAAAAAATCAAAATAAAATAAAAAAAACGAAAAAAATAATTTAATAATTTCTATAATTACTAGTGAATCATCCTTTAATTATTGGAATTTTTCCATAATTTTTTGACCATTTTTATTAATTTTTATTATTTTTTAAGTATTAAAATCGAAATAAATTAAAATAAAATATTTTCGGTAAAAGAATATTTTTTTTTAATTTTTTTTATGGTGTATTAAATTATTTCCTACAACTTTCATGTTGAAAGTTTTGGCAAAAAACCATTACTTTTTAAAAAAACCCCATTATGACTCCTCGAACATGGTTGATGTTTCCTCCTGCCAGATTGAAAAGGGCTTAACAGGCTATTATAAGGGGGGGCACCTCCCTTGCCCAGGGCAAGGCAGTGGCAGGTACGCCCCATGTTGGGCGCGGCCTGGGCTGCGGCCTTGGGTTACATGCACTGCGGCTCGACCGCGGCCTGGGCTGCGGCCTTGGGCGGCTCGGCCGCGGCCTTGGGCGGCCTGGACCGCGGCCTTGCGCGGCCTGGGCGCGGCCTTGGGCGGCCTGGGCGCGGCCTTGGGCGGCTCGGGCGCGGCCTTGGGCGGCCTGGGCGCGGCCTTGGGCGGCCTTGGGCGCGGCCTTGAGCAGCATGGCGTGGCATGCGCGCGGGCGTGGGTGGCCTGGCATGCGCGCGGCATGGGCAGCACGGCATGGCATGCGCACGGCCTGGGTGGCCTGGCATGCAGCCGACCTGGCATGCCCGCGGCGTGGGCAGCACGGCCTGGCATGCGCACGGCATGGCATGCGCACGGCCTGGGCGGCCTGGCATGCCCGCGGCGTGGGCAGCACTGCATGGCATGCGCACGGCCCGGGCGGCCTGGCATGCAGCCGGCCGTGGCAGCACGGCATGGCATGCGCACAGCCTGGGCGGCGTGGCATGCAGCCGGCCAGGGCAGCCTGGCCTGGCATGCCCGCGGCGTGGGCAGCGTGGCCTGTGCGAATACCGCGCGCGTGGTCTTTTGACCACGGTGCGCGTGTTGCGCACATCGTCGCGCACGCCTTTGCACGCTTTCGCACGCAACGCACGTCTAGTGATAAGAACCGCAGCCCCAAGGCCATGGCCAGCAGCATGGCATGCCACGGCGAAGGAAGCCCAGCCAAAGCCAGCAGCATGCCATGCCAAGGCCAGCAGCATGCCATGCCACGGCCAAGGCAGCCCAGCCAAAGCCAGCAGCATGCCATGCCAAGGCCTAGGCCAGCAGCATGCCATGCCACGGCCAAGGCAGGCCAGCCAAAGCCAGCAGCATGCCATGCCAAGGCCTGGGCCAGCAGCATGCCATGCCACGGCGAAGGTAGGCCAACCAAAGCCAGCAGCATGCCTAGCCAAGGCCACGGCCAGAAGCATGCCATGCCACGGCGAAGGCAGCCCAGCCAAAGCCAGCAGCATGGCATGCCAAGGCCAAGGCCAGCAGCATGCCATGCCACGGCCAAGGCAGCCCAGCCAAAGCCAGCAGCATGCCATGCCAAGGCCAAGGCCTGCAGCATGCCATGCCACGGCCAAGGCAGCCCAGCCAAAGCCAGCAGCATGCCATGCCAAGGCCTAGGCCAGCAGCATGCCATGCCACGGCCAAGGCAGGCCAGCCAAAGCCAGCAGCATGCCATGCCAAGGCCAAGGCCAGCAGCATGCCATGCCACTGCCAAGGCAGCCCAGCCAAAGCCAGCAGCATGCCATGCCAAGGCCAAGGCCAGCAGCATGCCATGCCACGGCCAAGGCAGGCCAGCCAAAGCCAGCAGCATGCCATGCCACGGCAAAGGCAGCCCAGCCAAAGCCAGCAGCATGCCATGCCAAGGCCTAGGCCAGCAGCATGGCATGCCACGGCCAAGGCAGGCCAGCCAAAGCCAGCAGCATGCCATGCCAAGGCCTAGGCCAGCAGCATGCCATGCCACGGCCAAGGCAGCCCAGCCAAAGCCAGCAGCATGCCATGCCAAGGCCAAGGCCAGCAGCATGCCATGCCACGGCCAAGGCAGCCCAGCCAAAGCCAGCAGCATGCCATGCCAAGGCCAAGGCCAGCAGCATGCGATGCCACGGCCAAGGCGGCCCAGCCAAAGCCAGCAGCATGCCATGCCAAGGCCAGGGCCAGCAGCATGCCATGCCACGGCCAAGGCAGGCCAGCCAAAGCCAGCAGCCTGCCATGCCAAGGCCACGGCCAGCAGCATGCCATGCCATGGCCAAGGCAGCCCAGCCAAAGCCCGCCCCATGCCATGCCAAGGCCTAGGCCAGCAGCATGCCATGCCACGGACAAGGCAGCCCAGCCAAAGCCAGCAGCATGCCATGCCAAGGCCAAGGCCAGCAGCATGCGATGCCACGGCCAAGGCAGCCCAGCCAAAGCCAGCAGCATGCCATGCCAAGGCCTAGGCCAGCAGCATGCCATGCCACGGCCAAGGCAGCCCAGCCAAAGCCTGCAGCATGCCATGCCAAGGCCAAGGCCAGCAGCATGCGATGCCACGGCCAAGGCGGCCCAGCCAAAGCCAGCAGCATGCCATGCCAAAGCCAGGGCCAGCAGCATGCCATGCCACGGCCAAGGCAGGCCAGCCAAAGCCAGCAGCCTGCCATGCCAAGGCCAAGGCCAGCAGCATGCCATGCCACGGCCAAGGCAGCCCAGCCAAAGCCCGCCGCATGCCATGCCAAGGCCTAGGCCAGCAGCATGCCATGCCACGGACAAGGCAGCCCAGCCAAAGCCAGCAGCATGCCATGCCAAGGCCAAGGCCAGCAGCATGCGATGCCACGGCCAAGGCAGCCCAGCCAAAGCCAGCAGCATGCCATGCCAAGGCCTAGGCCAGCAGCATGCCATGCCACGGCCAAGGCAGCCCAGCCAAAGCCTGCAGCATGCCATGCCAAGGCCAAGGCCAGCAGCATGCGATGCCACGGCCAAGGCGGCCCAGCCAAAGCCAGCAGCATGCCATGCCAAAGCCAGGGCCAGCAGCATGCCATGCCACGGCCAAGGCAGGCCAGCCAAAGCCAGCAGCCTGCCATGCCAAGGCCAAGGCCAGCAGCATGCCATGCCACGGCCAAGGCAGCCCAGCCAAAGCCCGCCGCATGCCATGCCAAGGCCTAGGCCAGCAGCATGCCATGCCACGGACAAGGCAGGCCAGCCAAAGCCAGCAACATGCCATGCCAAGGCCAAGGCCAGCAGCATGCCATGCCACGGCCAAGGCAGCCCAGCCAAAGCCAGCAGCATGCCATGCCGAGGCCTAGGCCAGCAGCATGCCATGCCACGGCGAAGGCAGCCCAGCCAAAGCCAGCAGCATGCCATGCCAAGGCCAAGGCCAGCAGCATGCCATGCCACGGCCAAGGCAGCCCAGCCAAAGCCAGCAGCATGCCATGCCAAGGCCAAGGCCAGCAGCATGCCATGCCACGGCCAAGGCAGCCCAGCCAAAGCCAGCAGCATGCCATGCCAAGGCCTTGGCCAGCAGCATGCCATGCCACGGCCAAGGCAGGCCAGCCAAAGCCAGCAGCATGCCATGCCAAGGCCAAGGCCAGCAGCATGCGATGCCATGCCAAGGCCACGGCCAGCAGCATGCCATGCCACGGCAAAGGCAGCCCAGCCAAAGCCAGCCGCATGCCATGCTAAGGCCTAGGCCAGCAGCATGCCATGCCACGGCCAAGGCAGGCCAGCCAAAGCCAGCAGCATGCCATGCCAAGGCCTAGGCCAGCAGCATGCCATGCCACGGCCAAGGCAGCCCAGCCAAAGCCAGCAGCATGCCATGCCAAGCCCAAGGCCAGCAACATGCCATGCCATGGCCAAGGCAGGCCAGCCAAAGCCAGCAGCATGCCTTGCCAAGGCCAAGGCCAGCAGCATGCCATGCCACGGCCAAGGCAGCCTAGCCAAAGCCCGCAGCATGCCATGCCAAGGCCTAGGCCAGCAGCATGCCATGCCACGGCCAAGGCAGGCCAGCCAAAGCCAGCAGCATGCCATGCCAAGGCCTAGGCCAGCAGCATGCCATGCCACGGTGAAGGCAGGCCACCCAAAGCCAGCAGCATGCCTTGCCAAGGCCAAGGCCAGCAGCATGCCATGCCACGGCCAAGGCAGCCCAGCCAAAGCCAGCAGCATGCCATGCCAAGACCAAGGCCAGCAGCATGCCATGCCACGGCCAAGGCAGGCCAACCAAAGCCATGCCAAGGCCAAGGCCAGCAGCATGCCATGCCACGGCCAAGGCAGCCCAGCCAAAGCCAGCAGCATGCCATGCCAAGGCCAAGGCCAGCAGCATGCCATGCCACGGCAAAGGCAGCCCAGCCAAAGCCAGCCGCATGCCATGCCAAGGCCTAGGCCAGCAGCATGCCATGCCACGGCCAAGGCAGGCCAGCCAAAGCCAGCAGCATGCCATGCCAAGGCCTAGGCCAGCAGCATGCCATGCCACGGCCAAGGCAGCCCAGCCAAAGCCAGCAGCATGCCATGCCAAGGCCAAGGCCAGCAACATGCCATGCCAAGGCCAAGGCAGGCCAGCCAAAGCCAGCAGCATGCCTTGCCAAGGCCAAGGCCAGCAGCAGGCCATGCCACGGCCAAGGCAGCCCAGCCAAAGCCCGCAGCATGCCATGCCAAGGCCTAGGCCAGCAGCATGCCATGCCACAGCCAAGGCAGGCCAGCCAAAGCCAGCAGCATGCCATGCCAAGGCCTAGGCCAGCAGCATGCCATGCCACGGGGAAGGCAGGCCACCCAAAGCCAGCAGCATGCCTTGCCAAGGCCAAGGCCAGCAGCATGCCATGCCACGGCCAAGGCAGCCCAGCCAAAGCCAGCAGCATGCCATGCCAAGGCCAAGGCCAGCAGCATGCCATGCCACGGCCAAGGCAGGCCAGCCAAAGCCAGCAGCATGCCATGCCAAGGCCAAGGCCAGCAGCATGCCATGCCACGGCCAAGGCAGCCCAGCCAAAGCCAGCAGCATGCCATGCCAAGGCCTAGGCCAGCAGCATGCCATGCCACGGCCAAGGCAGGCCAGCCAAAGCCAGCAGCATGCCATGCCAATGCCAAGGCCAAGGCCAGCAGCATGCGATGCCACTGCCAAGGCAGCCCAGCCAAAGCCAGCAGCATGCCATGCCAAGGCCAAGGCCAGCAGCATGCCATGCCACGGCCAAGGCAGGCCAGCCAAAGCCAGCAGCATGCCATGCCACGGCAAAGGCAGCCCAACCAAAGCCAGCAGCATGCTATGCCAAGGCCTAGGCCAGCAGCATGCCATGGCACGGCCAAGGCAGGCCAGCCAAAGCCAGCAGCATGCCATGCCAAGGCCTAGGCCAGCAGCATGCCATGCCACGGCCAAGGCAGCCCAGCCAAAGCCAGCAGCATGCCATGCCAAGGCCAAGGCCAAGGCCAGCAGCATGCCATGCCACGGCCAAGGCAGCCCAGCCAAAGCCAGCAGCATGCCATGCCAAGGCCAAGGCCAGCAGCATGCCATGCCACGGCCAAGGCAGCCCAGCCAAAGCCAGCAGCATGCCATGCCAAGGCCAAGGCCAGCAGCATGCGATGCCACGGCCAAGGCGGCCCAGCCAAAGCCAGCAGCATGCCATGCCAAGGCCAGGGCCAGCAGCATGCCATGCCACGGCCAAGGCAGGCCAGCCAAAGCCAGCAGCCTGCCATGCCAAGGCCACGGCCAGCAGCATGCCATGCCATGGCCAAGGCAGCCCAGCCAAACCCCGCACCATGCCATGCCAAGGCCTAGGCCAGCAGCATGCCATGCCACGGACAAGGCAGCCCAGCCAAAGCCAGCAGCATGCCATGCCAAGGCCAAGGCCAGCAGCATGCGATGCCACGGCCAAGGCAGCCCAGCCAAAGCCAGCAGCATGCCATGCCAAGGCCTAGGCCAGCAGCATGCCATGCCACGGCCAAGGCAGCCCAGCCAAAGCCAGCAGCATGCCATGCCAAGGCCAAGGCCAGCAGCATGCGATGCCACGGCCAAGGCGGCCCAGCCAAAGCCAGCAGCATGCCATGCCAAGGCCAGGGCCAGCAGCATGCCATGCCACGGCCAAGGCAGGCCAGCCAAAGCCAGCAGCCTGCCATGCCAAGGCCAAGGCCAGGAGCATGCCATGCCACGGCCAAGGCAGCCCAGCCAAAGCCCGCCGCATGCCATGCCAAGGCCTAGGCCAGTAGCATGCCATGCCACGGACAAGGCAGCCCAGCCAAAGCCAGCAACATGCCATGCCAAGGCCAAGGCCAGCAGCATGCCATGCCACGGCCAAGGCAGCCCAGCCAAAGCCAGCAGCATGCCATGCCAAGGCCTAGGCCAGCAGCATGCCATGCCACGGCCAAGGCAGCCCAGCCAAAGCCAGCAGCATGCCATGCCAAGTCCTAGGCCAGCAGCATGCCATGCCACAGCGAAGGCAGGCCACCCAAAGCCAGCAGCGTGCCTTGCCAAGGCCAAGGTCAGCAGCATGCCATGCCACGGCCATGGCAGCCCAGCCAAAGCCAGCAGCATGCCATGGCAAGGCCAAGGCCAGCAGCATGCCATGCCACGGCCAAGGCAGCCCAGCCAAAGCCAGCAGCATGCCATGCCAAGGCCTAGGCCAGCAGCATGCCATGCCACGGCCAAGGCAGGCCAGCCAAAGCCAGCAGCATGCCATGCCAAGGCCTGGGCCAGCAGCATGCCATGCCACGGCGAAGGCAGGCCAACCAAAGCCAGCAGCATGCCTAGCCAAGGCCACGGCCAGCAGCATGCCATGCCACGGCGAAGGCAGCCCAGCCAAAGCCAGCAGCATGCCATGCCAAGGCCAAGGCCAGCAGCATGCCATGCCACGGCCAAGGTAGCCCAGCCAATGCCAGCAGCATGCCATGCCAAGGCCAAGGCCAGCAGCATGCCATGCCACGGCCAAGGCAGCCCAGCCAAAGCCAGCAGCATGCCATGCCAAGGCCTAGGCAAGCAGCATGCCATTCCACGGCCAAGGCAGGCCAGCCAAAGCCAGCAGCATGCCATGCCAAGGCCAAGGCCAGCAGCATGCGATGCCACTGCCAAGGCAGCCCAGCCAAAGCCAGCAGCATGCCATGCCAAGGCCAAGGACAGCAGCATGCCATGCCACGGCCAAGGCAGGCCAGCCAAAGCCAGCAGCATGCCATGCCACGGCAAAGGCAGCCCAGCCAAAGCCAGCAGCAGGCTATGCCAAGGCCTAGGCCAGCAGCATGCCATGCCACGGCCAAGGCAGGCCAGCCAAAGCCAGCAGCATGCCATGCCAAGGCCTAGGCCAGCAGCATGCCATGCCACGGCCAAGGCAGCCCAGCCAAAGCCAGCAGCATGCCATGCCAAGGCCAAGGCCAGCAGCATGCCATGCCACGGCCAAGGCAGCCCAGCCAAAGCCAGCAGCATGCCATGCCAAGGCCAAAGCCAGCAGCATGCCATGCCACGGCCAAGGCAGCCCGGCCAAAGCCAGCAGCATGCCATGCCAAGGCCAAGGCCAGCAGCATGCGATGCCACGGCCAAGGCGGCCCAGCCAAAGCCATCAGCATGCCATGCCAAGGCCAGGGCCAGCAGCATGCCATGCCACGGCCAAGGCAGGCCAGCCAAAGCCAGCAGCCTGCCATGCCAAGGCCATGGCCAGCAGCATGCCATGCCATGGCCAAGGCAGCCCAGCCAAACCCCGCACCATGCCATGCCAAGGCCTAGGCCAGCAGCATGCCATGCCACGGACAAGGCAGCCCAGCCAAAGCCAGCAGCATGCCATGCCAAGGCCAAGGCCAGCAGCATGCGATGCCACGGCCAAGGCAGCCCATCCAAAGCCAGCAGCATGCCATGCCAAGGACTAGGCCAGCAGCATGCCATGCCACGGCCAAGGCAGCCCAGCCAAAGCCTGCAGCATGCAATGCCAAGGCCAAGGCCAGCAGCATGCGATGCCACGGCCAAGGCGGCCCAGCCAAAGCCAGCAGCATGCCATGCCAAGGCCAGGGCCAGCAGCATGCCATGCCACGGCCAAGGCAGGCCAGCCAAAGCCAGCAGCCTGCCATGCCAAGGCCAAGGCCAGGAGCATGCCATGCCACGGCCAAGGCAGCCCAGCCAAAGCCCGCCGCATGCCATGCCAAGGCCTAGGCCAGTAGCATGCCATGCCATGGACAAGGCAGCCCAGCCAAAGCCAGCAACATGCCATGCCAAGGCCAAGGCCAGCAGCATGCCATGCCACGGCCAAGGCAGCCCAGCCAAAGCCAGCAGCATGCCATGCCAAGGCCTAGGCCAGCAGCATGCCATGCCACGGCCAAGGCAGCCCAGTCAAAGCCAGCAGCATGCCATGCCAAGTCCTAGGCCAGCAGCATGCCATGCCACTGTGAAGGCAGGCCACCCAAAGCCAGCAGCATGCCTTGCCAAGGCCAAGGCCAGCAGCATGCCATGCCACGGCCATGGCAGCCCAGCCAAAGCCAGCAGCATGCCATGCCAAGGCCAAGGCCAGCAGCATGCCATGCCACGGCCAAGGCAGCCCAGCCAAAGCCAGCAGCATGCCATGCCAAGGCCTAGGCCAGCAGCATGCCATGCCACGGCCAAGGCAGGCCAGCCAAAGCCAGCAGCATGCCATGCCAAGGCCAAGGCCAGCAGCATGCCATGCCACGGCCAAGGCAGCCCAGCCAAAGCCAGCATGGCGTGCCACGGGAAGGCCTAGGCCAGCAGCATGCCATGCCACGGCGAAAACAGGCCAGCCAAAGCCAGCAGCATGCCATGCCAAGGCCTAGGCCAGCAGCATGCCATGCCACGGCCATGGTAGGCCAGCCAAAGCCAGCAGCATGCCATGCCAAGGCCAAGGCCAGCAGCATGCGATGCCACGGCCAAGGCAGCCCAGCCAAAGCCAGCAGCATGCCATGCCAAGGCCAACGCCAGCAGCATGCGATGGCACGGCCAAGGCAGGCCAGCCAAAGCCAGCAGTATGCCATGCCAAGGCCAAGGCCAGCAGCATGCCATGCCACGGCCAAGGCAGGCCAGCCAAAGCCAGCAGCATGCCATGCCAAGGCCAAGGCCAGCAGCATGCGATGCCACGGCCAAGGCAGCCCAGCCAAAGCCAGCAGCATGCCATGCCAAGGCCTAGGCCAGCAGCATGCCATGCCAAGGCCTAGGCCAGCAGCATGGACTCGCCTTTAGGTTGTCTTGGACTCGCCTTCGGGTTGTCTGTGCTTCCCTAGTGGAAGGTGCCTTGCGAGAAGCATGTCCCTCGGGTAATTGCCATTTGGTTGGCTTTGACGTTCGAACGAGTTGCCTGTGCTTTCCTAGTGGAAGCTTGTTGCGAAAAGTATGTCCCTCGAAAGTTGCCTGTTGCGCTTGTTATTTGCGTTCGCGCTAACCGGTGCTTGCTCGGCCTCTCTAAATGTTTTCGCGCGTTCGTCGGGCTTCTTGGTCCTTCGGGGGGTGATTCGTTTTGGGGGGCTGGTGCATAGTGTACGTCGTGGCGCGTGAGTTGTGTTCGGTTTGTGCGAGTTGGACGAATCCCTGCCTGTGCAGCGAACTCCACTGGTGCATTCCTCCATGTCCCTCGGGTAAATGCCTTAAGGTTGTCTTCGACTCGCCTTCGAGTTGCCTGCGCTTCCCTAGTGGAAGGTGCCTTGCGAAAAGCGTGTCCCTCGGTTAATTGCCATTTGGATGGCTTTGACTTACGAGCGAGTTGCCTGCGGTTTCCCAGTGGAAGGTTGTCGTGAAAGTTATG
>NW_028129474.1:13562500-13575000 GCF_055761805.1 Camellia sinensis
CGCATGACATGCCACGGCCTCGGAACGCATGCCTTGCTACGGCGTCGCCCAACATGCCATGCCACGGCCTCGGCCCGCATGCCATGCCACGGCCTCGGCCCGCATGCCTTGCTACGACGTTGCCCAACATGCCATGCCACGGCCCCGGCCCGCATGCCTTGCCACCGCCTTGCCCAGCATGCCATGCCACCGCGTTGCCCGGCGTGCCATGCCTTAGCCTTGGCCAACATGTCGTGCCACGGCCTCGGCCCGCATGCCATGCCATGCCACGGCCCGCATGTCTTGCCACGGCGCTGCCAAACATGCCATGCCACGGCCTCGGCCCGCATGACATGCCACGGCGTCGGCCCGCATGCCTTGCTACGGCGTCGCCAAACATGCCACGCCACGGCCTCGGCCCGCATGCCATGCCACGGCCTCGGCCCGCATGCCATGCCACGGCCTCGGCCCGCGTGACATGCCACGGCCTCGGCCCGCATGCCATGCCACGGCGTCGGCTCGCATGACATGCCACGGCCTCGGCCCGCATGCCTTGCTACGGCGTCGCCCAACATGCCATGCCACGGCGTCGCCCAACATGCCATGCCACGGCCTCGGCCCCCATGACATGCCACGGCCTCGGCACGCGTGCCATGCCACGGCCTCGGCCCGCATGCCTTGCCACGACGTCGCCCAACTTGCCATGCCACGGCCTCGGCCCGCATGCCTTGCTACGGCGTTGCCCAACATGCCATGCCACGGCCTCGGCCCGCATGCCATGCCACGGCCACGGCCCGCATGCCTTGCTACGACGTTGCCCAACATGCCATGCCACGGCCCCGGCCCGCATGCCTCGCCACCGCGTTGCCCAGCATGCCATGCCACCGCGTTGCCCGGCGTGCCATGCCTTAGCCTTGGCCAACATGTCGTTCCGCGGCCTCGGCCCGCATGCCATGCCATGCCACGGCCCGCATGTCTTGCCACGGCGTTGCCAAACATGCCATGCCACGGCCTCGGCCCGCATGACATGCCACGGCGTCGGCCCGCATGCCTTGCTACGGCGTCGCCAAACATGCCACGCCACGGCCTCGGCCCGCATGCCATGCCACGGCCTCGGCCCGCATGCCATGCCACGGCCTCGGCCCGCGTGACATGCCACGGCCTCGGCCCGCATGCCATGCCACGGCGTCGGCTCGCATGACATGCCACGGCCTCGGCCCGCATGCCTTGCTACGGCGTCGCCCAACATGCCATGCCACGGCCTCGGCCCCCATGACATGCCACGGCCTTGGCCCGCGTGCCATGCCACGGCCTCGGCCCGCATGCCTTGCCACGACGTCGCCCAACTTGCCATGCCACGGCCTCGGCCCGTATGCATGCCACGGCCTCGGCTCGCTTGACATGCCACGGCCTCGGCCCGCATGCCTTGGTACGGCGTCGCCCAACATGCCATGCCACGGCCTCGGCCCCCATGACATGCCACGGCCTCGGACCGCATGCCTTGCTACGGCGTCGCCCAACATGCCATGCCACGGCCTCGGCCCGCATGCCATGCCACGGCCTCGGCCCGCGTGACATGCCACGGCCTCGGCCCGCATGCCATGCCACGGCGTCGGCTCGCATGACATGCCACGGCCTCGGCCCGCATGCCTTGCTACGGCGTCGCCCAACATGCCATGCCACGGCCTCGGCCCCCATGACATGCCACGGCCTCGGCCCGCGTGCCATGCCACGGCCTCGGCCCGCATGCCTTGCCACGACGTCGCCCAACTTGCCATGCCACGGCCTCGGCCCGCATGCATGCCACGGCCTCGGCTCGCTTGACATGCCACGGCCTCGGCCCGCATGCCTTGCTACGGCGTCGCCCAACATGCCATGCCACGGCCTCGGCCCCCATGACATGCCACGGCCTCGGACCGCATGCCTTGCTACGGCGTCGCCCAACATGCCATGCCACGGCCTCGGCCCGCATGCCATGCCACGGCCTCAGCGCGCATGCCTTGCTACGACGTTGCCCAACATGCCATGCCACGGCCTCGGCCCGCATGCCTTGCCGCCGCGTTGCCCAGCATGCCATGCCACCGCGTTGCCCGGCGTGCCATGCCTTAGCCTTGGCCAACATGTCGTGCCACGGCCTCGGCCCGCATGCCATGCCATGCCACGGCCCGCATGTCTTGCCACGGCCTCGGACCGCATGCCTTGCTACGGCGTCGCCCACCACGCCATGCCACGGCCTCGGCCCGCATGCGTTGCTACGACGTCGCCCAACATGCCATGCCACGGCCCCGGCCCGCATGCCTTGCCACCGCGTTGCCCAGCATGCCATGCCACCGCGTTGCCCGGCGTGCCATGCCTTAGCCTTGGCCAACATGTCGTGCCACGGCCTCGGCCCGCATGCCATGCCATGCCACGGCCTCGGCCCGCTTGCCTTGCGACGGCGTCGCCCAACATGCCATGCCACGGCCTCGGCCCGCATGCCATGCCGCGGCCTCGGCCCGCATGCCTTGCTACGACGTTGCCCAACATGCCATGCCACGGCCCCGGCCCGCATGCCTTGCTATGACGTGGCCCAACATGCCATGCCCCGGCCTCGGCCCGCATGCCTTGTTACGGCGTCGCCCAACATGCCATGCCACGGCCTCGGCCCGCATGCCATGCCACGGCCTCGGCCCGCATGCCTTGCTACGACGTTGCCCAACATGCCATGCCACGGCCCCGGCCCGCATGCCTTGCCACCGCGTTGCCCAGCATGGCATGCCACCGCGTTGCCCGGCGTGCCATGCCTTAGGCTTGGCCAACATGTCGTGCCACGGCCTCGGCCCGCATGCCATGCCATGCCACGGCCCGCATGTCTTGCCACGGCGTTGCCAAACATGCCATGCCACGGCCTCGGCCCGCATGCCATGCCACGGCGTCGCCCAACATGCCATGCCACGGCCACGGCCCGCATGCCTTGCTACGGCGTTGCCCAACATGCCATGCCACGGCCTCGGCCCGCATGCCTTGCCACCGCGTTGCCCAGCATGCCCTGCCACCGCGTTGCCCGGCGTGCCATGCCTTGGCCTTGGCCAACATGTCGAGCCACGGCCTGGGCCCGCATGCCATGCCATGCCACGGCCCGCATGTCTTGCCACGGCGTTGCCAAACATGCCATGACACGGCCTCGGCCCGCATGACATGCCACGGCCTCGGCCCGCGTGCCTTGCCACGGCGTCGCCCAACATGCCATGCCACGGCCTCGGCCCGCATGCCATGCCACGGCCTCGGCCCGCATGACATGCCACAGCCTCGGCCCGCATGCCTTGCCACGACGTCGCCCAACTTGCCATGCCACGGCCTCGGCCCGCATGCCATGCCACGGCCTCGGCCCGCATGACATGCCACGGCCTCGGCCCGCATGCCTTGCTACGACGTTGCCCAACATGCCATGCCACGGCCCCGGCCCGCATGCCTTGCCACCGCGTTGCCCAGCATGCCATGCCACCGCGTTGCCCGGCGTGCCATGCCTTAGCCTTGGCCAACATGTCCTGCCACGGCCTCGGCCCGCATGCCATGCCCTGCCACGGCCCGCATGTCTTGCCACGGCCTCGGACCGCGTGCCTTGCTACGGCGTCGCCCAACATGCCATGCCACGGCCTCGGCCCGCGTGCCTTGCTACGGCGTCGCCCAACATGCCATGGCACGGTCTTGGTCAGCATGCCATGCCATGGCACCGCCTTGTGCAGCGTTGGCCAGCATGCCTTGGCCGGCATGCCATGCCAATGCCTTGGGCCAACATGGCGTGCCACGGGCTGGGCGAGCATGGCATGCCACGGGCTGGGCGAGCATGCCACGCCACGGCCTTGGCTAGCAGCAAGGCATGCCACGGCCTCGGCGAGCATGCCATGCCATGGCCAAGGCCAAGGCAGTGGGCAAGGCCAAGTCCCTGTGCAAGGCATGGCCAAGGCCAAGGCCAAGGCCAAGGCCGCGGGCAAAGGCCAAGGCCAAGGCCATGGCATGCCACCGCCTTGATCGAACTTTTTGAACATGATTCTTTTATAATCTTATCCAAACCGTGCAACACAATTAAAAATGCACTACAATCAATTTTAAATGTCATTCCCTATTTTTTTGCAATTTTCCTTGAGGTTTTCGAATTTTTAAAGCCCTTATTTGGCAAAAAAAATCAAAATAAAATAAAAAAAATGAAAAAATAATTTAATAATTTCTATAATTACTAGTGAATCATCCTTTAATTATTGGAATTTTTCCATAATTTTTTGACCATTTTTATTAATTTTTATTATTTTTAAAGTATTAAAATCGAAATAAATTAAAATAAAATATTTTCGGTAAAAAAATATTTTTTTTAATTTTTTTTATGGTGTATTAAATTATTTCCTACAACTTTCATGTTGAAAGTTTTGGCAAAAAACCATTACTTTTTAAAAAAACCCCATTATGACTCCTCGAACATGCTTGATGTTTCCTCCTGCCAGATTGAAAAGGGCTTAACAGGCTATTATAAGGGGGGGGCACCTCCCTTGCCCAGGCAAGGCAGTGGCAGGTACGCCCCATGTTGGGCGCGGCCTGGGCTGCGGCCTTGGGTTACATGCACTGCGGCTCGACCGCGGCCTGGGCTGCGGCCTGGGGCGGCTCGGCCGCGGCCTTGGGCGGCCTTGGGCGGCTCGGGCGCTGCCTGGGCGCGGCCTTGCGCGGCCTGGGCGCGGCCTTGGGCGGACTGGACCGCGGCCTTGGGCGCGGCCTAGAGCAGCATGGCGTGGCATGCGCGCGGGCGTGGGCGGCCTGGCATGCGCGCGGCGTGGGCAGCACGGCATGGCATGCGCACGGCCTGGGCGGCCTGGCATGCAGCCGGCGTGGGCAGCACGGCATGGCATCCGCACGGCCTGGGCGGCCTGGCATGCAGCCGGCCTGGCATGCCCGCAGCGTGGGCAGCACGGCATGGCATGCGCACGGCCTGGGCGGCCTGGCATGCAGCCGGCCTGGGCAGCACGGCCTGGCATGCGCACGGCCTGGGCGGCCTGGCATGCAGCCGGCCAGGGCAGCCTGGCCTGGCATGCCCGCGGCGTGGGCAGCGTGGCCTGTGCGAATACCGCGCGCGTGGTCTTTTTGACCACAGTGCGCGTGTTGCGCACATGGTCGCGCACGCCTTTGCACGCCTTCGCACGCAACGCACGTCTAGTGATAACAACCGCAGCCAAGGCAGCCCAGCCCCAAGGCCAAGGCCAGCAGCATGGCATGCCACGGCCAAGGCAGCCCAGCCAAAGCCAGCAGCATGCCATGCCAAGGCCAAGGCCAGCAGCATGCCATGCCACGGCCAAGGCAGCCCAGCCAAAGCCAGCAGCATGCCATGCCAAGCCAAGGCCAGCAGCATGCCATGCCTCGGCCAAGGCAGGCCAGCCAAAGCCAGCAGCATGCCATGCCAAGCCAAGGCCAGCAGCATGCCATGCCAAGGCCAAGGCAGCCCAGCCAAAGCCAGCAGCATGCCATGCCAAGCCAAGGCCAGCAGCATGCCATGCCAAGGCCAAGGCAGGCCAGCCAAAGCCAGCAGCATGCCATGCCAAGGCCAAGGCCAGCAGCATGGCATGCCACGGCCAAGGCAGCCCAGCCAAAGCCAGCAGCATGCCATGCCAAGGCCAAGGCCAGCAGCATGCCATGCCACGGCCAAGGCAGGCCAGCCAAAGCCAGCAGCATGCCATGCCAAGCCAAGGCCAGCAGCATGCCATGCCACGGCCAAGGCAGGCCAGCCAAAGCCAGCAGCATGCCATGCCAAGCCAAGGCCAGCAGCATGCCATGCCACGGCCAAGGCAGGCCAGCCAAAGCCAGCAGCATGCCATGCCAAGCCAAGGCCAGCAACATGCCATGCCACGGCCAAGGCAGGCCAGCCAAAGCCAGCAGCATGCCATGCCAAGGCCAAGGCCAGCAGCATGCCATGCCAAGGCCAAGGCCAGCAGCATGCCATGCCTCGGCCAAGGCAGGCCAGCCAAAGCCAGCAGCATGCCATGCCAAGCCAAGGCCAGCAGCAAGCCATTCCAAGGCCAAGGCAGCCCAGCCAGAGCCAGCAGCATGCCATGCCAAGGCCAAGGCCAGCAGCATGCCATGCCACGGCCAAGGCAGCCCAGCCAAAGCCAGCAGCACGCCATGCCAAGGCCAAGGCCAGCAGCATGGCATGCCACGGCTAAGGCAGCCCAGCCAAAGCCAGCAGCATGCCATGCCAAGGCCAAGGCCAGCAGCATGCCATGCCACGGCCAAGGCAGCCCAGCCAAAGCCAGCAGCATGCCATGCCAAGCCAAGGCCAGCAGCATGCCATGCCTCGGCCAAGGCAGGCCAGCCAAAGCCAGCAGCATGCCATGCCAAGCCAAGGCCAGCAGCATGCCATGCCAAGGCCAAGGCAGCCCAGCCAAAGCCAGCAGCATGCCATGCCAAGCCAAGGCCAGCACAATGCCATGCCAAGGCCAAGGCAGGCCAGCCAAAGCCAGCAGCATGCCATGCCAAGGCCAAGGCCAGCAGCATGCCATGCCACGGCCAAGGCAGCCCAGCCAAAGCCAGCAGCATGCCATGCCAAGGCCAAGGCCAGCAGCATGCCATGCCACGGCCAAGGCAGGCCAGCCAAAGCCAGCAGCATGCCATGCCAAGCCAAGGCCAGCAGCATGCCATGCCAAGGCCAAGGCAGGCCAGCCAAAGCCAGCAGCATGCCATGCCAAGGCCAAGGCCAGCAGCATGCCATGCCACGGCCAAGGCAGCCCAGCCAAAGCAAGCAGCATGCCATGCCAAGGCCAAGGCCAGCAGCATGCCATGCCACCGCCAAGGCAGCCCAGCCAAAGCCGGCAGCATGCCATGCCAAGGCCAAAGCCAGCAGCATGCCATGCCAAGGCCAAGGCCAGCAGCATGCCATGCCAAGGCCAAGGCCAGCAGCATGCTATGCCACGGCCAAGGCCAGCAGCATGCCATGCCAAGCCATGGGCAGCAGCATGCCATGCCAAGGCCAAGGCAGCCCAGCCAAAGCCAGCAGCATGCCATGCCAAGGCCAAGGCCAGCAGCATGCCATGCCAAGGCCAAGGCAGCCCAGCCAAAGCCAGCAGCATGCCATGCCAAGGCCAAGGCCAGCAGCATGCCATGCCACGGCCAAGGCAGCCCAGACAAAGCCAGCAGCATGCCATGCCAAGGCCAAGGCCAGCAGCATGCCATGCCACGGCCAAGGCAGGCCAGCCAAAGCCAGCAGCATGCCATGCCAAGCCAAGGCCAGCAGCATGCCATTCCAAGGCCAAGGCAGGCCAGCCAAAGCCAGCAGCATGCCATGCCAAGGCCAAGGCCAGCAGCATGCCATGCCACGGCCAAGGCAGCCCAGCCAAAGCAAGCAGCATGCCATGCCAAGGCCAAGGCCAGCAGCATGCCATGCCACGGCCAAGGCAGGCCAGCCAAAGCCAGCAGCATGCCATGCCAAGGCCAAGGCCAGCAGCATGCCATGCCTCGGCCAAGGCAGGCCAGCCAAAGCCAGCAGCATGCCATGCCAAGCCAAGGCCAGCAGCATGCCATGCCAAGGCCAAGGCAGCCCAGCCAGAGCCAGCAGCATGCCATGCCAAGGCCAAGGCCAGCAGCATGCCATGCCACGGCCAAGGCAGCCCAGCCACAGCCAGCAGCATGCCATGCCAAGGCCAAGGCCAGCAGCATGGCATGCCACGGCCAAGGCAGCCCAGCCAAAGCCAGCAGCATGCCATGCCAAGGCCAAGGCCAGCAGCATGCCATGCCACGGCCAAGGCAGCCCAGCCAAAGCCAGCAGCATGCCATGCCAAGCCAAGGCCAGCAGCATGCCATGCCTCGGCCAAGGCAGGCCAGCCAAAGCCAGCAGCATGCCATGCCAAGCCAAGGCCAGCAGCATGCCATGCCAAGGCCAAGGCAGCCCAGCCAAAGCCAGCAGCATGCCATGCCAAGCCAAGGCCAGCACAATGCCATGCCAAGGCCAAGGCAGGCCAGCCAAAGCCAGCAGCATGCCATGCCAAGGCCAAGGCCAGCAGCATGCCATGCCACGGCCAAGGCAGCCCAGCCAAAGCCAGCAGCATGCCATGCCAAGGCCAAGGCCAGCAGCATGCCATGCCACGGCCAAGGCAGGCCAGCCAAAGCCAGCAGCATGCCATGCCAAGCCAAGGCCAGCAGCATGCCATGCCAAGGCCAAGGCAGGCCAGCCAAAGCCAGCAGCATGCCATGCCAAGGCCAAGGCCAGCAGCATGCCATGCCACGGCCAAGGCAGCCCAGCCAAAGCAAGCAGCATGCCATGCCAAGGCCAAGGCCAGCAGCATGCCATGCCACGGCCAAGGCAGCCCAGCCAAAGCCGGCAGCATGCCATGCCAAGGCTAAAGCCAGCAGCATGCCATGCCAAGGCCAAGGCCAGCAGCATGCCATGCCAAGGCCAAGGCCAGCAGCATGCTATGCCACGGCCAAGGCCAGCAGCATGCCATGCCAAGCCATGGGCAGCAGCATGCCATGCCAAGGCCAAGGCAGCCCAGCCAAAGCCAGCAGCATGCCATGCCAAGGCCAAGGCCAGCAGCATGCCATGCCAAGGCCAAGGCCAGCAGCATGCCATGCCACGGCCAAGGCAGGCCAGCCAAAGCCAGCAGCATGCCATGCCAAGCCAAGGCCAGCAGCATGCCATTCCAAGGCCAAGGCAGGCCAGCCAAAGCCAGCAGCATGCCATGCCAAGGCCAAGGCCAGCAGCATGCCATGCCACGGCCAAGGCAGCCCAGCCAAAGCAAGCAGCATGCCATGCCAAGGCCAAGGCCAGCAGCATGCCATGCCACGGCCAAGGCAGGCCAGCCAAAGCCAGCAGCATGCCATGCCAAGGCCAAGGCCAGCAGCATGCCATGCCTCGGCCAAGGCAGGCCAGCCAAAGCCCGCAGCATGCCATGCCAAGCCAAGGCCAGCAGCATGCCATGCCAAGGCCAAGGCAGCCCAGCCAGAGCCAGCAGCATGCCATGCCAAGGCCAAGGCCAGCAGCATGCCATGCCACGGCCAAGGCAGCCCAGCCACAGCCAGCAGCATGCCATGCCAAGGCCAAGGCCAGCAGCATGGCATGCCACGGCCAAGGCAGCCCAGCCAAAGCCAGCAGCATGCCATGCCAAGGCCAAGGCCAGCAGCATGCCATGCCACGGCCAAGGCAGCCCAGCCAAAGCCAGCAGCATGCCATGCCAAGCCAAGGCCAGCAGCATGCCATGCCTCGGCCAAGGCAGGCCAGCCAAAGCCAGCAGCATGCCATGCCAAGCCAAGGCCAGCAGCATGCCATGCCAAGGCCAAGGCAGCCCAGCCAAAGCCAGCAGCATGCCATGCCAAGCCAAGGCCAGCACAATGCCATGCCAAGGCCAAGGCAGGCCAGCCAAAGCCAGCAGCATGCCATGCCAAGGCCAAGGCCAGCAGCATGCCATGCCACGGCCAAGGCAGCCCAGCCAAAGCCAGCAGCATGCCATGCCAAGGCCAAGGCCAGCAGCATGCCATGCCACGGCCAAGGCAGGCCAGCCAAAGCCAGCAGCATGCCATGCCAAGCCAAGGCCAGCAGCATGCCATGCCAAGGCTAAGGCAGGCCAGCCAAAGCCAGCAGCATGCCATGCCAAGGCCAAGGCCAGCAGCATGCCATGCCAAGGCCAAGGCCAGCAGCATGCCATGCCACGACCAAGGCAGCCCAGCCAAAGCAAGCAGCATGCCATGCCAAGGCCAAGGCCAGCAGCATGCCATGCCACGGCCAAGGCAGCCCAGCCAAAGCCAGCAGCATGCCATGCCAAGGCCAAGGCCAGCAGCATGCCATGCCACGGCCAAGGCAGCCCAGCCAAAGCCAGCAGCATGCCATGCCAAGGCCAAGGCCAGCAGCATGCCATGCCACGGCCAAGGCAGGCCAGCCAAAGCCAGCAGCATGCCATGCCAAGCCAAGGCCAGCAGCATGCCATGCCAAGGCCAAGGCAGCCCAGCCAAAGCCAGCAGCATGCCATGCCAAGGCCAAGGCCAGCAGCATGCCATGCCACGGCCAAGGCAGCCCAGCCAAAGCCAGCAGCATGCCATGCCAAGGCCAAGGCCAGCAGCATGCCATGCCACGGCCAAGGCCAAGGCCAAGGCAGCCCATCTGAAGCCAGCAACATTCCATGCCAAGGCCAACGCTGCCCAGCCAAGGCCAGCGACATGCCATGCCAAGGCCAAGCCCAGCCGCATGTCTTGCCACGGCCTTGTCCCGCAGCGTGGCGTGCCTTGGCCTTGGGCTAGAACATCGCATGCCACGCCCTTGGCAAGCAATCCCGTCCCTCGTGTAATTGCCATTTGGTTTGGCTTTGACTTACGTATATGTTGCCCTGCGAAATGCATGTCCCTCGGGTAATAGCCGTTTGGTTGCCTTTGACTTGCGAACACGTTGCTAGTGCTTTCCCCAGTGGAAGCTTGTTGGGAAAAGTATGTCCCTCGGAAGTTGCCTGTTGCATTCGAGCTATCCGATGCTTGCTCGGTTTCTCTAAGAGTTTTCGCACGTTCGTTGGGCTTTTTAATTATTTATTTACTCATAAAAATTATAATAAAATAAATAAAAAATAAAAAAATAATTGAAAAAATTACTATAATTACTAGTGCCTCATCTTATAATTGTTGGAATTTTTCTAGAATTTTTTGAGTATTTTTAGTAATTTTTATTATTTTTTAAGTATTAAAATTGAAATAAATTAAAATAAAATATTCCGGTGGCCAAATATTTTTTTATAATTTTTTTTATGGTGTATTAAATTATTTCATACAACTTTCATGTTGAAAGTTTTGGCAAAAAACCATTACTTTTTAAAAAAACCCCATTATGACTCCTCAAACATGGTTGATGTTTCCTCCTGCCAGATTGAAAAGGGCTTAACAGGCTATTATAAGGGGGGGGCACCTCCCTTAAGGCTGGCCAGCATGGCCAGGCCACAGGCCACGCCTATGCCTAGGCGGGCGCTTGGCACATGCCATCGCTTGGCTTGTGGCATTGGCTTGTGGCATCGAAACTACATAGCCAAGCACGGGATGCGTCGAGTGGCGGCCCGCGGTGGTGGCGGTGGCACGTTGGCCTAGGCCAGCATGCCATGCCACAACCTTGGCCAGCAACATGGCATGCCAAAGCCTTGGCCAGCAGCATGCCATGCCCTGGCCTTGGCAAGCATGTCATGCCACGGCCTTGGCCAGCAGCATGCCATGCCACGGCCTTGGCCAGCAGCATGCCATGCCCCGGCCTTCGCCAGCATGTCATGCCACGGCCTTGGCCAGCAACATGGCATGCCAAAGCCTTGGCCAGCAGCGTGCCATGCCCCGGCCTTGGCAAGCTTGTCATGCCACGGCCATGGCCAGCAGCGTGCCATGCCCCGGCCTTGGCCAGCAGCGTGCCATGCCACGACCTTGGCCAGCAGCTTGCCATGCCCCGGCCTTGGCCAGCATGCCATGCCACGGCCTTGGCCAGCAGCATGCCATGCCACGGCCTTGGCCAGCAACATGCCATGCCAAAGCCTTGGCCGGCAGCATGCCCTGCCCCGGCCTTGGCCGGCTGCATGGCAAGCCCAAGCCTTGGTCAGCAGCAGCATGCCATGCCAACGCCTTGGCCAGCAGCATGCCTTGCCACGGCCTCGTCCAGCAGCATGGCATGCCACGCCACGGCCTCGGCCATCAGCATGCCTTGCCACGGCCTCGGCCATCAGCATGCCTTGCCACGGCCTCGGCCAGCAGCATGGCATGCCCCGGCCTTGGCCAGCAGCATGTCATGCCACGGCCTTGGCAAGCATGCCAAGCCACGGCCTTGGCAAGCATGCCATGTCCCTCGGGTAATTGTACAAGTTGCCTTGCGAAATGCATGTCCCTCGGTTAAATTGCCATTTGGTTGGCTTTGGCGTGCGAACGAGTTGCCTGTGCTTTCCTTGTGGAAGCTTGTTGCGAGAAGTATGTCCCTCGAAAGTTGCCTGTTGCGTTTGTTATTTGCATTCGCGCTAACCGGTGCTTGCTCGGCCTCTCTAAATGTTTTCGCGCGTTCGTCGGGCTTCTTAGTCCTTCGGGGGGTGATTCGTTTTGGGGGGCTGGTGCACAGTGTACGTCGTGGCGCGTGAGTTGTGTTCGGTTTGTGCGAGTTGGACGGATCCCTGCCTGTGCAGCGAACTCCACTGGTGCATTCCTCCATGTCCCTCGGGTGATGCCTTTAGGTTGTCTTCGACTCGCCTTCGGGTTGCCTGCGCTTCCCTAGTGGAAGGTGCCTTGCGAAAGGCGTGTCCCTCGGGTAATTGCCATTTGGTTGGCTTTGACGTTCGAACGAGTTGCCTATGCTTTCCTAGTGGAAGCTTGTTGCGAAAAGTATGTCCCTCGAAAGTTGCCTGTTGCGCTTGTTATTTGCATTCGCGCTAACCGGTGCTTGCTCGGCCTCTCTAAATGTTTTCGCGCGTTCGTCGGGCTTCCTGGTCCTTCGGGGGGTGATTCATTTTGGGGGGCTGGTGCACAGTGTACGTCGTGGCGCGTGAGTTGTGTTCGGTTTGTGCGAGTTGGAC
>NW_028129474.1:13585000-13600000 GCF_055761805.1 Camellia sinensis
CCATGCCACGGCCTCGGCCCGCATGACATGCCACGGCCTCGGAACGCCTGCCTTGCTACGGCGTCGCCCAACATGCCATGCCACGGCCTCGGCCCGCATGCCATGCCACGGCCTCGGCCCGCATGCCTTGCTATGACGTTGCCCAACATGCCATGCCACGGCCCCGGCCCGCATGCCTTGCCACCGCGTTGCCCAGCATGCCATGCCACCGCGTTGCCCGGCGTGCCATGCCTTAGCCTTGGCCAACATGTCGTGCCACGGCCTCGGCCCGCATGCCATGCCATGCCACGGCCCGCATGTCTTGCCACGGCCTCGGACCGCATGCCTTGCTACGGCGTCTCCCACCACGCCATGCCACGGCCTCGGCCCGCATGCGTTGCTACGACGTTGCCCAACATGCCATGCCACGGCCCCGGCCCGCATGCCTTGCCACCGCGTTGCCCAGCATGCCATGCCACCGCGTTGCCCGGCGTGCCATGCCTTAGCCTTGGCCAACATGTCGTGCCACGGCCTCGGCCCGCATGCCATGCCATGCCACGGCCCGCATGTCTTGCCACGGCGTTGCCAAACATGCCATGCCACGGCCTCGGCCCGCATGCCATGCCATGCCACGGCCCGCATGTCTTGCCACGGCGTTGCCAAACATGCCATGCCACGGCCTCGGCCCGCATGCCTTGCGACGGCGTCGCCCAACATGCCATGCCACGGCCTCGGCCCGCATGCCATGCCACGGCCTCGGCCCGCATGACATGCCACGGCCTCGGCCCGCATGCCTTGCTACGGCGTCGCCCAACATGCCATGCCACGGCCTCGGCCCGCATGCCATGCCACGGCCTCGGCGCGCATGACATGCCACAGCCTCGGCCCGCATGCCTTGCCACGACGTCGCCCAACTCGCCATGCCACGGCCTCGGCCCGCATGCCATGCCACGGCCTCGGCTCGCATGACATGCCACGGCCTCGGCCCGCATGCCTTGCTACGGCGTCGCCCAACATGCCATGCCACGGCCTCGGCCCGCATGACATGCCACGGCCTCGGAACGCATGCCTTGCTACGGCGTCGCCCAACATGCCATGCCACGGCCTCGGCCCGCATGCCATGCCACGGCCTCGGCCCGCATGCCTTGCTACGACGTTGCCCAACATGCCATGCCACGGCCCCGGCCCGCATGCCTTGCCACCGCCTTGCCCAGCATGCCATGCCACCGCGTTGCCCGGCGTGCCATGCCTTAGCCTTGGCCAACATGTCGTGCCACGGCCTCGGCCCGCATGCCATGCCATGCCACGGCCCGCATGTCTTGCCACGGCGTTGCCAAACATGCCATGCCACGGCCTCGGCCCGCATGACATGCCACGGCGTCGGCCCGCATGCCTTGCTACGGCGTCGCCAAACATGCGACGCCACGGCCTCGGCCCGCATGCCATGCCACGGCCTCGGCCCGCATGCCATGCCACGGCCTCGGCCCGTGTGACATGCCACGGCCTCGGCCCGCATGCCATGCCACGGCGTCGGCTCGCATGACATGCCACGGCCTCGGCCCGCATGCCTTGCTACGGCGTCGCCCAACATGCCATGCCACGGCGTCGCCCAACATGCCATGCCACGGCCTCGGCCCCCATGACATGCCACGGCCTCGGCCCGCGTGCCATGCCACGGCCTCGGCCCGCATGCCTTGCCACGACGTCGCCCAACTTGCCATGCCACGGCCTCGGCCCGCATGCCTTGCTACGGCGTCGCCCAACATGCCATGCCACGGCCTCGGCCCGCATGCCATGCCACGGCCACGGCCCGCATGCCTTGCTACGACGTTGCCCAACATGCCATGCCACGGCCCCGGCGCGCATGCCTCGCCACCGCGTTGCCCAGCATGCCATGCCACCGCGTTGCCCGGCGTGCCATGCCTTAGCCTTGGCCAACATGTCGTTCCGCGGCCTCGGCCCGCATGCCATGCCATGCCACGGCCCGCATGTCTTGCCACGGCGTTGCCAAACATGCCATGCCACGGCCTCGGCCCGCATGACATGCCACGGCGTCGGCCCGCATGCCTTGCTACGGCGTCGCCAAACATGCCACGCCACGGCCTCGGCCCGCATGCCATGCCACGGCCTCGGCCCGCGTGACATGCCACGGCCTCGGCCCGCATGCCATGCCACGGCGTCGGCTCGCATGACATGCCACGGCCTCGGCCCGCATGCCTTGCTACGGCGTCGCCCAACATGCGATGCCACGGCCTCGGCCCCCATGACATGCCACGGCCTCGGCCCGCGTGCCATGCCACGGCCTCGGCCCGCATGCCTTGCCACGACGTCGCCCAACTTGCCATGCCACGGCCTCGGCCCGCATGCATGCCACGGCCTCGGCTCGCTTGACATGCCACGGCCTCGGCCCGCATGCCTTGCTACGGCGTCGCCCAACATGCCATGCCACGGCCTCGGCCCCCATGACATGCCACGGCCTCGGACCGCATGCCTTGCTACGGCGTCGCCCAACATGCCATGCCACGGCCTCGGCCCGCATGCCATGCCACGGCCTCGGCCCGCATGCCTTGCTACGACGTTGCCCAACATGCCATGCCACGGCCTCGGCCCGCATGCCTTGCCGCCGCGTTGCCCAGCATGCCATGCCACCGCGTTGCCCGGCGTGCCATGCCTTAGCCTTGGCCAACATGTCGTGCCACGGCCTCGGCCCGCATGCCATGCCATGCCACGGCCCGCATGTCTTGCCACGGCCTCGGACCGCATGCCTTGCTACGGCGTCGCCCACCACGCCATGCCACGGCCTCGGCCCGCATGCGTTGCTACGACGATGCCCAACATGCCATGCCACGGCCCCGGCCCGCATGCCTTGCCACCGCGTTGCCCAGCATGCCATGCCACCGCGTTGCCCGGCGTGCCATGCCTTAGCCTTGGCCAACATGTCGTGCCACGGCCTCGGCCCGCATGCCATGCCATGCCACGGCCTCGGCCCGCTTGCCTTGCGACGGCGTCGCCCAACATGCCATGCCACGGCCTCGGCCCGCATGCCATGCCGCGGCCTCGGCCCGCATGCCTTGCTACGACGTTGCCCAACATGCCATGCCACGGCCCCGGCCCGCATGCCTTGCTATGACGTGGCCCAACATGCCATGCCACGGCCTCGGCCCGCATGCCTTGTTACGGCGTCGCCCAACATGCCATGCCACGGCCTCGGCCCGCATGCCATGCCACGGCCTCGGCCCGCATGCCTTGCTACGACGTTGCCCAACATGCCATGCCACGGCCCCGGCCCGCATGCCTTGCCACCGCGTTGCCCAGCATGGCATGCCACCGCGTTGCCCGGCGTGCCATGCCTTAGCCTTGGCCAACATGTCGTGCCACGGCCTCGGCCCGCATGCCATGCCATGCCACGGCCCGCATGTCTTGCGACGGCGTTGCCAAACATGCCATGCCACGGCCTCGGCCCGCATGCCATGCCACGGCGTCGCCCAACATGCCATGCCACGGCCACGGCCCGCATGACTTGCTACGGCGTTGCCCAACATGCCATGCCACGGCCTCGGCCCGCATGCCTTGCCACCGCGTTGCCCAGCATGCCCTGCCACCGCGTTGCCCGGCGTGCCATGCCTTGGCCTTGGCCAACATGTCGAGCCACGGCCTGGGCCCGCATGCCATGCCATGCCACGGCCCGCATGTCTTGCCACGGCGTTGCCAAACATGCCATGACACGGCCTCGGCCCGCATGACATGCCACGGCCTCGGCCCGCGTGCCTTGCCACGGCGTCGCCCAACATGCCATGCCACGGCCTCGGCCCGCATGCCATGCCACGGCCTCGGCCCGCATGACATGCCACAGCCTCGGCCCGCATGCCTTGCCACGACGTCGCCCAACTTGCCATGCCACGGCCTCGGCCCGCATGCCATGCCACAGCCTCGGCCCGCATGACATGCCACGGCCTCGGCCCGCATGCCTTGCTACGACGTTGCCCAACATGCCATGCCACGGCCCCGGCCCGCATGCCTTGCCACCGCGTTGCCCAGCATGCCATGCCACCGCGTTGCCCGGCGTGCTATGCCTTAGCCTTGGCCAACATGTCCTGCCACGGCCTCGGCCCGCATGCCATGCCCTGCCACGGCCCGCATGTCTTGCCACGGCCTCGGACCGCATGCCTTGCTACGGCGTCGCCCAACATGCCATGCCACGGCCTCGGCCCGCATGCCTTGCTACGGCGTCGCCCAACATGCCAGGGCACGGTCTTGGTCAGCATGCCATGCCATGGCACCGCCTTGTGCAGCGTTGGCCAGCATGCCTTGGCCGGCATGCCATGCCAATGCCTTGGGCCAACATGGCGTGCCACGGGCTGGGCGAGCATGGCATGCCACGGGCTGGGCGAGCATGCCACGCCACGGCCTTGGCTAGCAGCAAGGCATGCCACGGCCTCGGCGAGCATGCCATGCCATGGCCAAGGCCAAGGCAGTGGGCAAGGCCAAGTCCCTGTGCAAGGCATGGCCAAGGCCAAGGCCAAGGCCAAGGCCGCGGGCAAAGGCCAAGGCCAAGGCCATGGCATGCCACCGCCTTGATCGAACTTTTTGAACATGATTCTTTTATAATCTTATCCAAACCGTGCAACACAATTAAAAATGCACTACAATCAATTTTAAATGTCATTCCCTATTTTTTTGCAATTTTCCTTGAGGTTTTCGAATTTTTAAAGCCCTTATTTGGCAAAAAAAATCAAAATAAAATAAAAAAAATGAAAAAATAATTTAATAATTTCTATAATTACTAGTGAATCATCCTTTAATTATTGGAATTTTTCCATAATTTTTTGACCATTTTTATTAATTTTTATTATTTTTAAAGTATTAAAATCGAAATAAATTAAAATAAAATATTTTCGGTAAAAAAATATTTTTTTTAATTTTTTTTATGGTGTATTAAATTATTTCCTACAACTTTCATGTTAAAAGTTTTGGCAAAAAACCATTACTTTTTAAAAAAACCCCATTATGACTCCTCGAACATGCTTGATGTTTCCTCCTGCCAGATTGAAAAGGGCTTAACAGGCTATTATAAGGGGGGGGCACCTCCCTTGCCCAGGCAAGGCAGTGGCAGGTACGCCCCATGTTGGGCGCGGCCTGGGCTGCGGCCTTGGGTTACATGCACTGCGGCTCGACCGCGGCCTGGGCTGCGGCCTGAGGCGGCTCGGCCGCGGCCTTGGGCGGCTCGGGCGCGGCCTGGGCGCGGCCTTGGGCGCGGCCTTGGGCGGCCTGGGCGCGGCCTTGCGCGGCCTGGGCGCGGCCTTGGGCGGACTGGACCGCGGCCATGGGCGCGGCCTAGAGCAGCATGGCGTGGCATGCGCGCGGGCGTGGGCGGCCTGGCATGCGCGCGGCGTGGGCAGCACGGCATGGCATGCGCACGGCCTGGGCGGCCTGGCATGCAGCCGGCGTGGGCAGCACGGCATGGCATGCGCACGGCCTGGGCGGCCTGGCATGCAGCCGGCCTGGCATGCCCGCAGCGTGGGCAGCACGGCATGGCATGCGCACGGCCTGGGCGGCCTGGCATGCAGCCGGCCTGGGCAGCACGGCCTGGCATGCGCACGGCCTGGGCGGCCTGGCATGCAGCCGGCCAGGGCAGCCTGGCCTGGCATGCCCGCGGCGTGGGCAGCGTGGCCTGTGCGAATACCGCGCGCGTGGTCTTTTTGACCACGGTGCGCGTGTTGCGCGCATGGTCGCGCACGCCTTTGCACGCCTTCGCACGCAACGCACGTCTAGTGATAACAACCGCAGCCAAGGCAGCCCAGCCCCAAGGCCAAGGCCAGCAGCATGGCATGCCACGGCCAAGGCAGCCCAGCCAAAGCCAGCAGCATGCCATGCCAAGGCCAAGGCCAGCAGCATGCCATGCCACGGCCAAGGCAGGCCAGCCAAAGCCAGCAGCATGCCATGCCAAGCCAAGGCCAGCAGCATGCCATGCCACGGCCAAGGCAGGCCAGCCAAAGCCAGCAGCATGCCATGCCAAGCCAAGGCCAGCAGCATGCCATGCCAAGCCAAGGCCAGCAGCATGCCATGCCAAGGCCAAGGCAGCCCAGCCAGAGCCAGCAGCATGCCATGCCAAGGCCAAGGCCAGCAGCATGCCATGCCACGGCCAAGGCAGCCCAGCCAAAGCCAGCAGCATGCCATGCCAAGGCCAAGGCCAGCAGCATGGCATGCCACGGCCAAGGCAGCCCAGCCAAAGCCAGCAGCATGCCATGCCAAGGCCAAGGCCAGCAGCATGCCATGCCACGGCCAAGGCAGCCCAGCCAAAGCCAGCAGCATGCCATGCCAAGCCAAGGCCAGCAGCATGCCATGCCTCGGCCAAGGCAGGCCAGCTAAAGCCAGCAGCATGCCATGCCAAGCCAAGGCCAGCAGCATGCCATGCCAAGGCCAAGGCAGCCCAGCCAAAGCCAGCAGCATGCCATGCCAAGCCAAGGCCAGCACAATGCCATGCCAAGGCCAAGGCAGGCCAGCCAAAGCCAGCAGCATGCCATGCCAAGGCCAAGGCCAGCAGCATGCCATGCCACGGCCAAGGCAGCCCAGCCAAAGCCAGCAGCATGCCATGCCAAGGCCAAGGCCAGCAGCATGCCATGCCACGGCCAAGGCAGGCCAGCCAAAGCCAGCAGCATGCCATGCCAAGCCAAGGCCAGCAGCATGCCATGCCAAGGCCAAGGCAGGCCAGCCAAAGCCAGCAGCATGCCATGCCAAGGCCAAGGCCAGCAGCATGCCATGCCACGGCCAAGGCAGCCCAGCCAAAGCAAGCAGCATGCCATGCCAAGGCCAAGGCCAGCAGCATGCCATGCCACGGCCAAGGCAGCCCAGCCAAAGCCGGCAGCATGCCATGCCAAGGCCAAAGCCAGCAGCATGCCATGCCAAGGCCAAGGCCAGCAGCATGCCATGCCAAGGCCAAGGCCAGCAGCATGCTATGCCACGGCCAAGGCCAGCAGCATGCCATGCCAAGCCATGGGCAGCAGCATGCCATGCCAAGGCCAAGGCAGCCCAGCCAAAGCCAGCATCATGCCATGCCAAGGCCAAGGCCAGCACCATGCCATGCCAAGGCCAAGGCAGCCCAGCCAAAGCCAGCAGCATGCCATGCCAAGGCCAAGGCCAGCAGCATGCCATGCCACGGCCAAGGCAGCCCAGCCAAAGCCAGCAGCATGCCATGCCAAGGCCAAGGCCAGCAGCATGCCATGCCAAGCCAAGGCCAGCAGCATGCCATTCCAAGGCCAAGGCAGGCCAGCCAAAGCCAGCAGCATGCCATGCCAAGGCCAAGGCCAGCAGCATGCCATGCCACGGCCAAGGCAGCCCAGCCAAAGCAAGCAGCATGCCATGCCAAGGCCAAGGCCAGCAGCATGCCATGCCACGGCCAAGGCAGCCCAGCCAAAGCCAGCAGCATGCCATGCCAAGGCCAAGGCCAGCAGCATGCCATGCCACGGCCAAGGCAGCCCAGCCAAAGCCAGCAGCATGCCATGCCAAGGCCAAGGCCAGGAGCATGCCATGCCACGGCCAAGGCAGGCCAGCCAAAGCCAGCAGCATGCCATGCCAAGCCAAGGCCAGCAGCATGCCATGCCAAGGCCAAGGCAGCCCAGCCAAAGCCAGCAGCATGCCATGCCAAGGCCAAGGCCAGCAGCATGCCATGCCACGGCCAAGGCAGCCCAGCCAACGCCAGCAGCATGCCATGCCAAGCCAAGGCCAGCAGCATGCCATGCCACGGCCAAGGCAGGCCAGCCAAAGCCAGCAGCATGCCATGCCAAGCCAAGGCCAGCAGCATGCCATGCCACGGCCAAGGCAGGCCAGCCAAAGCCAGCAGCATGCCATGCCAAGCCAAGGCCAGCAGCATGCCATGCCACGGCCAAGGCAGGCCAGCCAAAGCCAGCAGCATGCCATGCCAAGGCCAAGGCCAGCAGCATGCCATGCCTCGGCCAAGGCCGGCCAGCCAAAGCCAGCAGCATGCCATGCCAAGCCAAGGCCAGCAGCATGCCATGCCAAGGCCAAGGCAGCCCAGTCAAAGCCAGCAGCATGCCATGCCAAGGCCAAGGCCACCAGCATGCCATGCCACGGCCAAGGCAGCCCAGCCAAAGCCAGCAGCATGCCATGCCAAGGCCAAGGACAGCAGCATGCCATGCCACGGCCAAGGCAGGCCAGCCAAAGCCAGCAGCATGCCATGCCAAGCCAAGGCCAGCAGCATGCCATGCCACGGCCAAGGCAGGCCAGCCAAAGCCAGCAGCATGCCATGCCAAGCCAAGGCCAGCAGCATGCCATGCCACGGCCAAGGCAGCCCAGCCAAAGCCAGCAGCATGCCATGCCAAGCCAAGGCCAGCAGCATGCCATGCCACGGCCAAGGCAGGCCAGCCAAAGCCAGCAGCATGCCATGCCAAGCCAAGGCCAGCAGCATGCCATGCCAAGGCCAAGGCAGCCCAGCCAAAGCCAGCAGCATGCCATGCCAAGGCCAAGGCCAGCAGCATGCCATGCCACGGCCAAGGCAGCCCAGCCAAAGCCAGCAGCATGCCATGCCAAGGCCAAGGCCTACAGCATGGCATGCCACGGCCAAGGCAGCCCAGCCAAAGCCAGCAGCATGCCATGCCAAGGCCAAGGCCAGCAGCATGCCATGCCACGGCCAAGGCCAGCAGCATGCCATGCCAAGCCAAGGCCAGCAGCATGCCATGCCAAGGCCAAGGCAGCCCAGCCAAAGCCAGCAGCATGCCATGCCAAGGCCAAGGCCAGCAGCATGCCATGCCACGGCCAAGGCAGCCCAGCCAAAGCCAGCGGCATGCCATGCCAAGGCCAAGGCCAGCAGCATGCCATGCCACGGCCAAGGCAGGCCAGCCAAAGCCAGCGGCATGCCATGCCAAGGCCAAGGCCAGCAGCATGCCATGCCACGGCCAAGGCAGGCCAGCCAAAGCCAGCGGCATGCCATGCCAAGGCCAAGGCCAGCAGCATGCCATGCCACGGCCAGGGCAGGCCAGCCAAAGCCAGCTGCATGCCATGCCAAGCCAAGGCCAGCAGCATGCCATGCCAAGGCCAAGGCAGCCCAGCCAAAGCCAGCAGCATGCCATGCCAAGGCCAAGGCCAGCAGCATGCCATGCCACGGCCAAGGGAGCCCAGCCAAAGCGAGCGGCATGCCATGCCAAGGCCAAGGCCAGCAGCATGCCATGCCACGGCCAAGGCAGGCCAGCCAAAGCCAGCAGCATGCCATGCCAAGGCCAAGGCCAGCAGCATGCCATGCCACGGCCAAGGCAGGCGAGCCAAAGCCAGCAGCATGCCATGCCAAGGCCAAGGCCAGCAGCATGCCATGCCACGGCCAAGGCAGGCCAGCCAAAGCCAGCAGCATGCCATGCCAAGCCAAGGCCAGCAGCATGCCATGCCAAGGCCAAGGCAGCCCAGCCAAAGCCAGCAGCATGCCATGCCAAGGCCAAGGCCAGCAGCATGCCATGCCACGGCCAAGGCAGCCCAGCCAAAGCCAGCAGCATGCCATGCCAAGGCCAAGGCCAGCAGCATGCCATGCCACGGCCAAGGCAGCCCAGCCAAAGCCAGCAGCATGCCATGCCAAGGCCAAGGCCAGCAGCATGGCATGCCACGGCCAAGGCAGCCCAGCCAAAGCCAGCAGCATGCCATGCCAAGGCCAAGGCCAGCAGCATGCCATGCCACGGCCAAGGCAGGCCAGCCAAAGCCAGCAGCATGCCATGCCAAGGCCAAGGCCAGCAGCATGCCATGCCACGGCCAAGGCCAGCAGCATGCCATGCCAAGCCATGGGCAGCAGCATGCCATGCCAAGGCCAAGGCAGCCCAGCCAAAGCCAGCAGCATGCCATGCCAAGCCAAGGCCAGCAGCATGCCATGCCAAGGCCAAGGCAGCCCAGTCAAAGCCAGCAGCATGCCATGCCAAGGCCAAGGCCACCAGCATGCCATGCCACGGCCAAGGCAGCCCAGCCAAAGCCAGCAGCATGCCATGCCAAGGCCAAGGACAGCAGCATGCCATGCCACGGCCAAGGCAGGCCAGCCAAAGCCAGCAGCATGCCATGCCAAGCCAAGGCCAGCAGCATGCCATGCCACGGCCAAGGCAGGCCAGCCAAAGCCAGCAGCATGCCATGCCAAGCCAAGGCCAGCAGCATGCCATGCCACGGCCAAGGCAGCCCAGCCAAAGCCAGCAGCATGCCATGCCAAGCCAAGGCCAGCAGCATGCCATGCCACGGCCAAGGCAGGCCAGCCAAAGCCAGCAGCATGCCATGCCAAGCCAAGGCCAGCAGCATGCCATGCCAAGGCCAAGGCAGCCCAGCCAAAGCCAGCAGCATGCCATGCCAAGGCCAAGGCCAGCAGCATGCCATGCCACGGCCAAGGCAGCCCAGCCAAAGCCAGCAGCATGCCATGCCAAGGCCAAGGCCTGCAGCATGGCATGCCACGGCCAAGGCAGCCCAGCCAAAGCCAGCAGCATGCCATGCCAAGGCCAAGGCCAGCAGCATGCCATGCCATGGCCAAGGCCAGCAGCATGCCATGCCAAGCCAAGGCCAGCAGCATGCCATGCCAAGGCCAAGGCAGCCCAGCCAAAGCCAGCAGCATGCCATGCCAAGGCCAAGGCCAGCAGCATGCCATGCCACGGCCAAGGCAGCCCAGCCAAAGCCAGCGGCATGCCATGCCAAGGCCAAGGCCAGCAGCATGCCATGCCACGGCCAAGGCAGGCCAGCCAAAGCCAGCGGCATGCCATGCCAAGGCCAAGGCCAGCAGCATGCCATGCCACGGCCAAGGCAGGCCAGCCAAAGCCAGCGGCATGCCATGCCAAGGCCAAGGCCAGCAGCATGCCATGCCACGGCCAGGGCAGGCCAGCCAAAGCCAGCTGCATGCCATGCCAAGCCAAGGCCAGCAGCATGCCATGCCAAGGCCAAGGCAGCCCAGCCAAAGCCAGCAGCATGCCATGCCAAGGCCAAGGCCAGCAGCATGCCATGCCACGGCCAAGGGAGCCCAGCCAAAGCGAGCGGCATGCCATGCCAAGGCCAAGGCCAGCAGCATGCCATGCCACGGCCAAGGCAGGCCAGCCAAAGCCAGCAGCATGCCATGCCAAGGCCAAGGCCAGCAGCATGCCATGCCACGGCCAAGGCAGGCGAGCCAAAGCCAGCAGCATGCCATGCCAAGGCCAAGGCCAGCAGCATGCCATGCCACGGCCAAGGCAGGCCAGCCAAAGCCAGCAGCATGCCATGCCAAGCCAAGGCCAGCAGCATGCCATGCCAAGGCCAAGGCAGCCCAGCCAAAGCCAGCAGCATGCCATGCCAAGGCCAAGGCCAGCAGCATGCCATGCCACGGCCAAGGCAGCCCAGCCAAAGCCAGCAGCATGCCATGCCAAGGCCAAGGCCAGCAGCATGCCATGCCACGGCCAAGGCAGCCCAGCCAAAGCCAGCAGCATGCCATGCCAAGGCCAAGGCCAGCAGCATGGCATGCCACGGCCAAGGCAGCCCAGCCAAAGCCAGCAGCATGCCATGCCAAGGCCAAGGCCAGCAGCATGCCATGCCACGGCCAAGGCAGGCCAGCCAAAGCCAGCAGCATGCCATGCCAAGGCCAAGGCCAGCAGCATGCCATGCCACGGCCAAGGCCAGCAGCATGCCATGCCAAGCCATGGGCAGCAGCATGCCATGCCAAGGCCAAGGCAGCCCAGCCAAAGCCAGCAGCATGCCATGCCAAGGCCAAGGCCAGCAGCATGCCATGCCACGGCCAAGGCAGCCCAGCCAAAGCCAGCAGCATGCCATGCCAAGGCCAAGGCCAGCAGCATGCCATGCCACGGCCAAGGCAGGCCAGCCAAAGCCAGCAGCATGCCATGCCAAGCCAAGGCCAGCAGCATGCCATGCCAAGGCCAAGGCAGGCCAGCCAAAGCCAGCAGCATGCCATGCCAAGGCCAAGGCCAGCAGCATGCCATGCCACGGCCAAGGCAGCCCAGCCAAAGCAAGCAGCATGCCATGCCAAGGCCAAGGCCAGCAGCATGCCATGCCACGGCCAAGGCAGCCCAGCCAAAGCCAGCAGCATGCCATGCCAAGGCCAAGGCCAGCAGCATGCCATGCCACGGCCAAGGCAGCCCAACCAAAGCCAGCAGCATGCCATGCCAAGGCCAAGGCCAGCAGCATGGCATGCCACGGCCAAGGCAGGCCAGCCAAAGCCAGCAGCATGCCATGCCAAGCCAAGGCCAGCAGCATGCCATGCCAAGGCCAAGGCAGCCCAGCCAAAGCCAGCAGCATGCCATGCCAAGGCCAAGGCCAGCAGCATGCCATGCCACGGCCAAGGCAGCCCAGCCAAAGCCAGCAGCATGCCATGCCAAGGCCAAGGCCAGCAGCATGCCTTGCCACGGCCAAGGCCAAGGCCAAGGCAGCCCATCCGAAGCCAGCAACATTCCATGCCAAGGCCAACGCTGCCCAGCCAAGGCCAGCGACATGCCATGCCAAGGCCAAGCCCAGCCGCATGTCTTGCCACGGCCTTGTCCCGCAGCGTGGCGTGCCTTGGCCTTGGGCTAGAACATCGCATGCCACGCCCTTGGCAAGCAATCCCGTCCCTCGTGTAATTGCCATTTGGTTTGGCTTTGACTTACGTATATGTTGCCCTGCGAAATGCATGTCCCTCGGGTAATAGCCGTTTGGTTGCCTTTGACTTGCGAACACGTTGCTAGTGCTTTCCCCAGTGGAAGCTTGTTGGGAAAAGTATGTCCCTCGGAAGTTGCCTGTTGCATTCGAGCTATCCGATGCTTGCTCGGTTTCTCTAAGAGTTTTCGCACGTTCGTTGGGCTTTTTAATTATTTATTTACTCATAAAAATTATAATAAAATAAATAAAAAATAAAAAAATAATTGAAAAAATTACTATAATTACTAGTGCCTCATCTTATAATTGTTGGAATTTTTCTAGAATTTTTTGAGTATTTTTAGTAATTTTTATTATTTTTTAAGTATTAAAATTGAAATAAATTAAAATAAAATATTCCGGTGGCCAAATATTTTTTTATAATTTTTTTTATGGTGTATTAAATTATTTCATACAACTTTCATGTTGAAAGTTTTGGCAAAAAACCATTACTTTTTAAAAAAACCCCATTATGACTCCTCAAACATGGTTGATGTTTCCTCCTGCCAGATTGAAAAGGGCTTAACAGGCTATTATAAGGGGGGGGCACCTCCCTTAAGGCTGGCCAGCATGGCCAGGCCACAGGCCACGCCTATGCCTAGGCGGGCGCTTGGCACATGCCATCGCTTGGCTTGTGGCATTGGCTTGTGGCATCGAAACTACATAGCCAAGCACGGGATGCGTCGAGTGGTGGCCCGCGGTGGTGGCGGTGGCACGTTGGCCTAGGCCAGCATGCCATGCCACAGCCTTGGCCAGCAACATGGCATGCCAAAGCCTTGGCCAGCAGCATGCCATGCCCTGGCCTTGGCAAGCATGTCATGCCACGGCCTTGGCCAGCAGCATGCCATGCCACGGCCTTGGCCAGCAGCATGCCATGCCCCGGCCTTCGCCAGCATGTCATGCCACGGCCTTGGCCAGCAACATGGCATGCCAAAGCCTTGGCCAGCAGCGTGCCATGCCCCGGCCTTGGCAAGCTTGTCATGCCACGGCCATGGCCAGCAGCGTGCCATGCCCCGGCCTTGGCCAGCAGCGTGCCATGCCACGACCTTGGCCAGCAGCTTGCCATGCCCCGGCCTTGGCCAGCATGCCATGCCACGGCCTTGGCCAGCAGCATGCCATGCCACGGCCTTGGCCAGCAACGTGCCATGCCAAAGCCTTGGCCGGCAGCATGCCCTGCCCCGGCCTTGGCCGGCAGCATGGCAAGCCCAAGCCTTGGTCAGCAGCAGCATGCCATGCCAACGCCTTGGCCAGCAGCATGCCTTGCCACGGCCTCGTCCAGCAGCATGGCATGCCACGCCACGGCCTCGGCCATCAGCATGCCTTGCCACGGCCTCGGCCATCAGCATGCCTTGCCACGGCCTCGGCCATCAGCATGCCTTGCCACGGCCTCGGCCAGCAGCATGGCATGCCCCGGCCTTGGCCAGCAGCATGTCATGCCACGGCCTTGGCAAGCATGCCAAGCCACGGCCTTGGCAAGCATGCCATGTCCCTCGGGTAATTGTACAAGTTGCCTTGCGAAATGCATGTCCCTCGGTTAAATTGCCATTTGGTTGGCTTTGGCGTGCGAACGAGTTGCCTGTGCTTTCCTTGTGGAAGCTTGTTGCGAGAAGTATGTCCCTCGAAAGTTGCCTGTTGCGTTTGTTATTTGCATTCGCGCTAACCGGTGCTTGCTCGGCCTCTCTAAATGTTTTCGCGCGTTCGTCGGGCTTCTTAGTCCTTCGGGGGGTGATTCGTTTTGGGGGGCTGGTGCACAGTGTACGTCGTGGCGCGTGAGTTGTGTTCGGTTTGTGCGAGTTGGACGGATCCCTGCCTGTGCAGCGAACTCCACTGGTGCATTCCTCCATGTCCCTCGGGTGATGCCTTTAGGTTGTCTTCGACTCGCCTTCGGGTTGCCTGCGCTTCCCTAGTGGAAGGTGCCTTGCGAAAGGCGTGTCCCTCGGGTAATTGCCATTTGGTTGGCTTTGACGTTCGAACGAGTTGCCTATGCTTTCCTAGTGGAAGCTTGTTGCGAAAAGTATGTCCCTCGAAAGTTGCCTGTTGCGCTTGTTATTTGCATTCGCGCTAACCGGTGCTTGCTCGGCCTCTCTAAATGTTTTCGCGCGTTCGTCGGGCTTCCTGGTCCTTCGGGGGGTGATTCGTTTTGGGGGGCTGGTGCACAGTGTACGTCGTGGCGCGTGAGTTGTGTTCGGTTTGTGCGAGTTGGACGGATCCCTGCCTATGCAGCGAACTCCACTGGTGCATTCCTCCATGTCCCTCGGGTGATGCCTTTAGGTTGTCTTCGACTCGCCTTCGGGTTGCCTGCGCTTCCCTAGTGGAAGGTGCCTTGCGAAAAGCGTGTCCCTCGGGTAATTGCCATTTGGTTGGCTTTGACGTTCGAACGAGTTGCCTATGCTTTCCTAG
>NW_028129474.1:13610000-13630000 GCF_055761805.1 Camellia sinensis
CATGCCTTGCCACCGCGTTGCCCAGCATGCCATGCCACCGCGTTGCCCGGCGTGCCATGCCTTAGCCTTGGCCAACATGTCGTGCCACGGCCTCGGCCCGCATGCCATGCCATGCCACGGCCCGCATGTCTTGCCACGGCCTCGGACCGCATGCCTTGCTACGGCGTCTCCCACCACGCCATGCCACGGCCTCGGCCCGCATGCGTTGCTACGACGTTGCCCAACATGCCATGCCACGGCCCCGGCCCGCATGCCTTGCCACCGCGTTGCCCAGCATGCCATGCCACCGCGTTGCCCGGCGTGCCATGCCTTAGCCTTGGCCAACATGTCGTGCCACGGCCTCGGCCCGCATGCCTTGCTACGACTATGCCCAACATGCCATGCCACGGCCTCGGCCCGCATGCCTTGCCGCCGCGTTGCCCAGCATGCCATGCCACCGCGTTGCCCGGCGTGCCATGCCTTAGCCTTGGCCAACATGTCGTGCCACGGCCTCGGCCCGCATGCCATGCCATGCCACGGCCCGCATGTCCTGCCACGGCCTCGGACCGCATGCCTTGCTACGGCGTCGCCCACCACGCCATGCCACGGCCTCGGCCCGCATGCGTTGCTACGACGTTGCCCAACATGCCATGCCACGGCCCCGGCCCGCATGCCTTGCCACCGCGTTGCCCAGCATGCCATGCCACCGCGTTGCCCGGCGTGCCATGCCTTAGCCTTGGCCAACATGTCGTGCCACGGCCTCGGCCCGCATGCCATGCCATGCCACGGCCTCGGCCCGCTTGCCTTGCGACGGCGTCGCCCAACATGCCATGCCACGGCCTCGGCCCGCATGCCATGCCGCGGCCTCGGCCCGCATGCCTTGCTACGACGTTGCCCAACATGCCATGCCACGGCCCCGGCCCGCATGCCTTGCTATGACGTGGCCCAACATGCCATGCCACGGCCTCGGCCCGCATGCCTTGTTACGGCGTCGCCCAACATGCCATGCCACGGCCTCGGCCCGCATGCCATGCCACGGCCTCGGCCCGCATGCCTTGCTACGACGTTGCCCAACATGCCATGCCACGGCCCCGGCCCGCATGCCTTGCCACCGCGTTGCCCAGCATGGCATGCCACCGCGTTGCCCGGCGTGCCATGCCTTAGCCTTGGCCAACATGTCGTGCCACGGCCTCGGCCCGCATGCCATGCCATGCCACGGCCCGCATGGCTTGCCACGGCGTTGCCAAACATGCCATGCCACGGCCTCGGCCCGCATGCCATGCCACGGCGTCGCCCAACATGCCATGCCACGGCCACGGCCCGCATGCCTTGCTACGGCGTTGCCCAACATGCCATGCCACGGCCTCGGCCCGCATGCCTTGCCACCGCGTTGCCCAGCATGCCCTGCCACCGCGTTGCCCGGCGTGCCATGCCTTGGCCTTGGCCAACATGTCGAGCCACGGCCTGGGCCCGCATGCCATGCCATGCCACGGCCCGCATGACATGCCACGGCGTCGGCCCGCATGCCTTGCTACGGCGTCGCCAAACATGCCACGCCACGGCCTCGGCCCGCATGCCATGCCACGGCCTCGGCCCGCATGCCATGCCACGGCCTCGGCCCGTGTGACATGCCACGGCCTCGGCCCGCATGCCATGCCACGGCGTCGGCTCGCATGACATGCCACGGCCTCGACCCGCATGCCTTGCTACGGCGTCGCCCAACATGCGATGCCACGGCCTCGGCCCCCATGACATGCCACGGCCTCGGCCCGCGTGCCATGCCACCGCGACGGCCTCGGCCCGCATGCCTTGCCACCGCGTTGCCCAGCATGCCATGCCACCGCGTTGCCCGGCGTGCCATGCCTTACCCTTGGCCAACATGTCGAGCCACGGCCTCGGCCCGCATGCCTTGCTACGGCGTCGCCCAACATGCCATGCCACGGCCTCGGCCCGCATGCCATGCCACGGCCTCGGCCCGCATGCCTTGCTACGGCGTTGCCCAACATGCCATGCCACGGCCTCGGCCCGCATGCCTTGCCACCGCGTTGCCCAGCATGCCATGCCACCGCGTTGCCCGGCGTGCCATGCCTTCGCCTTGGCCAACATGTCGAGCCACGGCCTCGGCCCGCATGCCTTGCTACGGCGTCGCCCAACATGCCATGCCACGGCCTCGGCCCGCATGCCATGCCACGGCCTCGGCCCGCATGCCATGCCACGGCCTCGGCCCGCATGACATGCCACGGCCTCGGCCCGCATGCCTTGCCACGACGTTGCCCAACATGCCATGCCATGCCACGGCCTCGGCCCGCATGCCATGCCATGCCACGGCCCGCATGTCTTGCCACGGCGTTGCCAAACATGCCATGCCACGGCCTCGGCCCGCATGCCTTGCGACGGCGTCGCCCAACATGCCATGCCACGGCCTCGGCCCGCATGACATGCCACGGCCTCGGCCCGCATGCCTTGCTACGGCGTCGCCAACATGCCATGCCACGGCCTCGGCCAGCATGCCATGCCACGGCCTCGGCGCGCATGACATGCCACAGCCTCGGCCCGCATGCCTTGCCACGACGTCGCCCAACTCGCCATGCCACGGCCTCGGCCCGCATGCCATGCCACGGCCTCGGCTCGCATGACATGCCACGGCCTCGGCCCGCATGCCTTGCTACGGCGTCGCCCAACATGCCATGCCACGGCCTCGGCCCGCATGACATGCCACGGCCTCGGAACGCATGCCTTGCTACGGCGTCGCCCAACATGCCATGCCACGGCCTCGGCCCGCATGCCATGCCACGGCCTCGGCCCGCATGCCTTGCTACGACGTTGCCCAACATGCCATGCCACGGCCCCGGCCCGCATGCCTTGCCACCGCGTTGCCCAGCATGCCATGCCACCGCGTTGCCCGGCGTGCCATGCCTTAGCCTTGGCCAACATGTCATGCCACGGCCTCGGCCCGCATGCCATGCCATGCCACGGCCCGCATGTCTTGCCACGGCCTCGGACCGCATGCCTTGCTACGGCGTCTCCCACCACGCCATGCCACGGCCTCGGCCCGCATGCGTTGCTACGACGTTGCCCAACATGCCATGCCACGGCCCCGGCCCGCATGCCTTGCCACCGCGTTGCCCAGCATGCCATGCCACCGCGTTGCCCGGCGTGCCATGCCTTAGCCTTGGCCAACATGTCGTGCCACGGCCTCGGCCCGCATGCCATGCCATGCCACGGCCCGCATGTCTTGCCACGGCGTTGCCAAACATGCCATGCCACGGCCTCGGCCCGCATGCCATGCCATGCCACGGCCCGCATGTCTTGCCACGGCGTTGCCAAACATGCCATGCCACGGCCTCGGCCCGCATGACTTGCGACGGCGTCGCCCAACATGCCATGCCACGGCCTCGGCCCGCATGCCATGCTACGGCCTCGGCCCGCATGACATGCCACGGCCTCGGCCCGCATGCCTTGCTACGGCGTCGCCCAACATGCCATGCCACGGCCTCGGCCCGCATGCCATGCCACGACCTCGGCGCGCATGACATGCCACAGCCTCGGCCCGCATGCCTTGCCACGACGTCGCCCAACTCGCCATGCCACGGCCTCGGCCCGCATGCCATGCCACGGCCTCGGCTCGCATGACATGCCACGGCCTCGGCCCGCATGCCTTGCTACGGCGTCGCCCAACATGCCATGCCACGGCCTCGGCCCGCATGACATGCCACGGCCTCGGAACGCATGCCTTGCTACGGCGTCGCCCAACCTGCCATGCCACGGCCTCGGCCCGCATGCCATGCCACGGCCTCGGCCCGCATGCCTTGCTACGACGTTGCCCAACATGCCATGCCACGGCCCCGGCCCGCATGCCTTGCCACCGCCTTGCCCAGCATGCCATGCCACCGCGTTGCCCGGCGTGCCATGCCTTAGACTTGGCCAACATGTCGTGCCACGGCCTCGGCCCGCATGCCATGCCATGCCACGGCCCGCATGTCTTGCCACGGCGTTGCCAAACATGCCATGCCACGGCCTCGACCCGCATGACATGCCACGGCGTCGGCCCGCATGCCTTGCTACGGCGTCGCCAAACATGCCACACCACGGCCTCGGCCCGCATGCCATGCCACGGCCTCGGCCCGCATGCCATGCCACGGCCTCGGCCCGCGTGACATGCCACGGCCTCGGCCCGCATGCCATGCCACGGCGTCGGCTCGCATGACATGCCACGGCCTCGGCCCGCATGCCTTGCTACGGCGTCGCCCAACATCCCATGCCACGGCGTCGCCCAACATGCCATGCCACGGCCTCGGCCCCCATGACATGCCACGGCCTCGGCCCGCGTGCCATGCCACGGCCTCGGCCCGCATGCCTTGCCACGACGTCGCCCAACTTGCCATGCCACGGCCTCGGCCCGCATGCCTTGCTACGGCGTCGCCCAACATGCCATGCCACGGCCTCGGCCCGCATGCCATGCCACGGCCACGGCCCGCATGCCTTGCTACGACGTTGCCCAACATGCCATGCCACGGCCCCGGCCCGCATGCCTCGCCACCGCGTTGCCCAGCATGCCATGCCACCGCGTTGCCCGGCGTGCCATGCCTTAGCCTTGGCCAGCATGTCGTTCCGCGGCCTCGGCCCGCATGCCATGCCATGCCACGGCCCGCATGTCTTGCCACGGCGTTGCCAAACATGCCATGCCACGGCCTCGGCCCGCATGACATGCCACGGCGTCGGCCCGCATGCCTTGCTACGGCGTCGCCAAATATGCCACGCCACGGCCTCGGCCCGCATGCCATGCCACGGCCTCGGCCCGCATGCCATGCCACGGCCTCGGCCCGCGTGACAGGCCACGGCCTCGGCCCGCATGCCATGCCACGGCGTCGGCTCGCATGACATGCCACGGCCTCGGCCCGCATGCCTTGCTACGGCGTCGCCCAACATGCGATGCCACGGCCTCGGCCCCCATGACATGCCACGGCCTCGGCCCGCGTGCCATGCCACGGCCTCGGCCCGCATGCCTTGCCACGACGTCGCCCAACTTGCCATGCCACGGCCTCGGCCCGCATGCATGCCACGGCCTCGGCTCGCTTGACATGCCACGGCCTCGGCCCGCATGCCTTGCTACGGCGTCGCCCAGCATGCCATGCCACGGCCTCGGCCCCCATGACATGCCACGGCCTCGGACCGCATGCCTTGCTACGGCGTCGCCCAACATGCCATGCCACGGCCTCGGCCCGCATGCCTTGCTACGACTATGCCCAACATGCCATGCCACGGCCTCGGCCCGCATGCCTTGCCGCCGCGTTGCCCAGCATGCCATGCCACCGCGTTGCCCGGCGTGCCATGCCTTAGCCTTGGCCAACATGTCGTGCCACGGCCTCGGCCCGCATGCCATGCCATGCCACGGCCCGCATGTCCTGCCACGGCCTCGGACCGCATGCCTTGCTACGGCGTCGCCCACCACGCCATGCCACGGCCTCGGCCCGCATGCGTTGCTACGACGTTGCCCAACATGCCATGCCACGGCCCCGGCCCGCATGCCTTGCCACCGCGTTGCCCAGCATGCCATGCCACCGCGTTGCCCGGCGTGCCATGCCTTAGCCTTGGCCAACATGTCGTGCCACGGCCTCGGCCCGCATGCCATGCCATGCCACGGCCTCGGCCCGCTTGCCTTGCGACGGCGTCGCCCAACATGCCATGCCACGGCCTCGGCCCGCATGCCATGCCGCGGCCTCGGCCCGCATGCCTTGCTACGACGTTGCCCAACATGCCATGCCACGGCCCCGGCCCGCATGCCTTGCTATGACGTGGCCCAACATGCCATGCCACGGCCTCGGCCCGCATGCCTTGTTACGGCGTCGCCCAACATGCCATGCCACGGCCTCGGCCCGCATGCCATGCCACGGCCTCGGCCCGCATGCCTTGCTACGACGTTGCCCAACATGCCATGCCACGGCCCCGGCCCGCATGCCTTGCCACCGCGTTGCCCAGCATGGCATGCCACCGCGTTGCCCGGCGTGCCATGCCTTAGCCTTGGCCAACATGTCGTGCCACGGCCTCGGCCCGCATGCCATGCCATGCCACGG
The DNA here is from genome assembly GCF_055761805.1 of Camellia sinensis. Taxonomy (NCBI): domain Eukaryota; kingdom Viridiplantae; phylum Streptophyta; class Magnoliopsida; order Ericales; family Theaceae; genus Camellia; species Camellia sinensis. The sequence continues at coordinate 13,616,054 of NW_028129474.1, forward strand.
CCCGCATGGCTTGCCACGGCGTTGCCAAACATGCCATGCCACGGCCTCGGCCCGCATGCCATGCCACGGCGTCGCCCAACATGCCATGCCACGGCCACGGCCCGCATGCCTTGCTACGGCGTTGCCCAACATGCCATGCCACGGCCTCGGCCCGCATGCCTTGCCACCGCGTTGCCCAGCATGCCCTGCCACCGCGTTGCCCGGCGTGCCATGCCTTGGCCTTGGCCAACATGTCGAGCCACGGCCTGGGCCCGCATGCCATGCCATGCCACGGCCCGCATGACATGCCACGGCGTCGGCCCGCATGCCTTGCTACGGCGTCGCCAAACATGCCACGCCACGGCCTCGGCCCGCATGCCATGCCACGGCCTCGGCCCGCATGCCATGCCACGGCCTCGGCCCGTGTGACATGCCACGGCCTCGGCCCGCATGCCATGCCACGGCGTCGGCTCGCATGACATGCCACGGCCTCGGCCCGCATGCCTTGCTACGGCGTCGCCCAACATGCGATGCCACGGCCTCGGCCCCCATGACATGCCACGGCCTCGGCCCGCGTGCCATGCCACGGCCTCGGCCGGCATGCCTTGCCACGACGTCGCCCAACTTGCCATGCCACGGCCTCGGCCCGCATGCATGCCACGGCCTCGGCTCGCTTGACATGCCACGGCCTCGGCCCGCATGCCTTGCTACGGCGTCGCCCAACATGCCATGCCACGGCCTCGGCCCCCATGACATGCCACGGCCTCGGACCGCATGCCTTGCTACGGCGTCGCCCAACATGCCATGCCACGGCCTCGGCCCGCATGCCATGCCACGGCCTCGGCCCGCATGCCTTGCTACGACGTTGCCCAACATGCCATGCCACGGCCTCGGCCCGCATGCCTTGCCGCCGCGTTGCCCAGCATGCCATGCCACCGCGTTGCCCGGCGTGCCATGCCTTAGCCTTGGCCAACATGTCGTGCCACGGCCTCGGCCCGCATGCCATGCCATGCCACGGCCCGCATGTCCTGCCACGGCCTCGGACCGCATGCCTTGCTACGGCGTCGCCCACCACGCCATGCCACGGCCTCGGCCCGCATGCGTTGCTACGACGTTGCCCAACATGCCATGCCACGGCCCCGGCCCGCATGCCTTGCCACCGCGTTGCCCAGCATGCCATGCCACCGCGTTGCCCGGCGTGCCATGCCTTAGCCTTGGCCAACATGTCGTGCCACGGCCTCGGCCCGCATGCCATGCCATGCCACGGCCTCGGCCCGCTTGCCTTCCGACGGCGTCGCCCAACATGCCATGCCACGGCCTCGGCCCGCATGCCATGCCGCGGCCTCGGCCCGCATGCCTTGCTACGACGTTGCCCAACATGCCATGCCACGGCCCCGGCCCGCATGCCTTGCTATGACGTGGCCCAACATGCCATGCCACGGCCTCGGCCCGCATGCCTTGTTACGGCGTCGCCCAACATGCCATGCCACGGCCTCGGCCCGCATGCCATGCCACGGCCTCGGCCCGCATGCCTTGCTACGACGTTGCCCAACATGCCATGCCACGGCCCCGGCCCGCATGCCTTGCCACCGCGTTGCCCAGCATGGCATGCCACCGCGTTGCCCGGCGTGCCATGCCTTAGCCTTGGCCAACATGTCGTGCCACGGCCTCGGCCCGCATGCCATGCCATGCCACGGCCCGCATGGCTTGCCACGGCGTTGCCAAACATGCCATGCCACGGCCTCGGCCCGCATGCCATGCCACGGCGTCGCCCAACATGCCATGCCACGGCCACGGCCCGCATGCCTTGCTACGGCGTTGCCCAACATGCCATGCCACGGCCTCGGCCCGCATGCCTTGCCACCGCGTTGCCCAGCATGCCCTGCCACCGCGTTGCCCGGCGTGCCATGCCTTGGCCTTGGCCAACATGTCGAGCCACGGCCTGGGCCCGCATGCCATGCCATGCCACGGCCCGCATGACATGCCACGGCGTCGGCCCGCATGCCTTGCTACGGCGTCGCCAAACATGCCACGCCACGGCCTCGGCCCGCATGCCATGCCACGGCCTCGGCCCGCATGCCATGCCACGGCCTCGGCCCGTGTGACATGCCACGGCCTCGGCCCGCATGCCATGCCACGGCGTCGGCTCGCATGACATGCCACGGCCTCGGCCCGCATGCCTTGCTACGGCGTCGCCCAACATGCGATGCCACGGCCTCGGCCCCCATGACATGCCACGGCCTCGGCCCGCGTGCCATGCCACGGCCTCGGCCGGCATGCCTTGCCACGACGTCGCCCAACTTGCCATGCCACGGCCTCGGCCCGCATGCATGCCACGGCCTCGGCTCGCTTGACATGCCACGGCCTCGGCCCGCATGCCTTGCTACGGCGTCGCCCAACATGCCATGCCACGGCCTCGGCCCCCATGACATGCCACGGCCTCGGACCGCATGCCTTGCTACGGCGTCGCCCAACATGCCATGCCACGGCCTCGGCCCGCATGCCATGCCACGGCCTCGGCCCGCATGCCTTGCTACGACGTTGCCCAACATGCCATGCCACGGCCTCGGCCCGCATGCCTTGCCGCCGCGTTGCCCAGCATGCCATGCCACCGCGTTGCCCGGCGTGCCATGCCTTAGCCTTGGCCAACATGTCGTGCCACGGCCTCGGCCCGCATGCCATGCCATGCCACGGCCCGCATGTCTTGCCACGGCCTCGGACCGCATGCCTTGCTACGGCGTCGCCCACCACGCCATGCCACGGCCTCGGCCCGCATGCGTTGCTACGACGTTGCCCAACATGCCATGCCACGGCCCCGGCCCGCATGCCTTGCCACCGCGTTGGCCAGCATGCCATGCCACCGCGTTGCCCGGCGTGCCATGCCTTAGCCTTGGCCAACATGTCGTGCCACGGCCTCGGCCCGCATGCCATGCCATGCCACGGCCTCGGCCCGCTTGCCTTGCGACGGCGTCGCCCAACATGCCATGCCACGGCCTCGGCCCGCATGCCATGCCGCGGCCTCGGCCCGCATGCCTTGCTACGACGTTGCCCAACATGCCATGCCACGGCCCCGGCCCGCATGCCTTGCTATGACGTGGCCCAACATGCCATGCCACGGCCTCGGCCCGCATGCCTTGTTACGGCGTCGCCCAACATGCCATGCCACGGCCTCGGCCCGCATGCCATGCCACGGCCTCGGCCCGCATGCCTTGCTACGACGTTGCCCAACATGCCATGCCACGGCCCCGGCCCGCATGCCTTGCCACCGCGTTGCCCAGCATGGCATGCCACCGCGTTGCCCGGCGTGCCATGCCTTAGCCTTGGCCAACATGTCGTGCCACGGCCTCGGCCCGCATGCCATGCCATGCCACGGCCCGCATGTCTTGCCACGGCGTTGCCAAACATGCCATGCCACGGCCTCGGCCCGCATGCCATGCCACGGCGTCGCCCAACATGCCATGCCACGGCCACGGCCCGCATGCCTTGCTACGGCGTTGCCCAACATGCCATGCCACGGCCTCGGCCCGCATGCCTTGCCACCGCGTTGCCCAGCATGCCCTGCCACCGCGTTGCCTGGCGTGCCATGCCTTGGCCTTGGCCAACATGTCGAGCCACGGCCTGGGCCCGCATGCCATGCCATGCCACGGCCCGCATGTCTTGCCACGGCGTTGCCAAACATGCCATGACACGGCCTCGGCCCGCATGACATGCCACGGCCCGCGTGCCTTGCCACGGCGTCGCCCAACATGCCATGCCACGGCCTCGGCCCGCATGCCATGCCACGGCCTCGGCCCGCATGACATGCCACAGCCTCGGCCCGCATGCCTTGCCACGACGTCGCCCAACTTGCCATGCCACGGCCTCGGCCCGCATGCCATGCCACAGCCTCGGCCCGCATGACATGCCACGGCCTCGGCCCGCATGCCTTGCTACGACGTTGCCCAACATGCCATGCCACGGCCCCGGCCCGCATGCCTTGCCACCGCGTTGCCCAGCATGCCATGCCACCGCGTTGCCCGGCGTGCCATGCCTTAGCCTTGGCCAACATGTCCTGCCACGGCCTCGGCCCGCATGCCATGCCCTGCCACGGCCCGCATGTCTTGCCACGGCCTCGGACCGCATGCCTTGCTACGGCGTCGCCCAACATGCCATGCCACGGCCTCGGCCCGCATGCCTTGCTACGGCGTCGCCCAACATGCCATGGCACGGTCTTGGTCAGCATGCCATGCCATGGCACCGCCTTGTGCAGCGTTGGCCAGCATGCCTTGGCCGGCATGCCATGCCAATGCCTTGGGCCAACATGGCGTGCCACGGGCTGGGCGAGCATGGCATGCCACGGGCTGGGCGAGCATGCCACGCCACGGCCTTGGCTAGCAGCAAGGCATGCCACGGCCTCGGCGAGCATGCCATGCCATGGCCAAGGCCAAGGCAGTGGGCAAGGCCAAGTCCCTGTGCAAGGCATGGCCAAGGCCAAGGCCAAGGCCAAGGCCGCGGGCAAAGGCCAAGGCCAAGGCCATGGCATGCCACCGCCTTGATCGAACTTTTTGAACATGATTCTTTTATAATCTTATCCAAACCGTGCAACACAATTAAAAATGCACTACAATCAATTTTAAATGTCATTCCCTATTTTTTTGCAATTTTCCTTGAGGTTTTCGAATTTTTAAAGCCCTTATTTGGCAAAAAAAATCAAAATAAAATAAAAAAAATGAAAAAATAATTTAATAATTTCTATAATTACTAGTGAATCATCCTTTAATTATTGGAATTTTTCCATAATTTTTTGACCATTTTTATTAATTTTTATTATTTTTAAAGTATTAAAATCGAAATAAATTAAAATAAAATATTTTCGGTAAAAAAATATTTTTTTTAATTTTTTTTATGGTGTATTAAATTATTTCCTACAACTTTCATGTTGAAAGTTTTGGCAAAAAACCATTACTTTTTAAAAAAACCCCATTATGACTCCTCGAATATGCTTGATGTTTCCTCCTGCCAGATTGAAAAGGGCTTAACAGGCTATTATAAGGGGGGGGCACCTCCCTTGCCCAGGCAAGGCAGTGGCAGGTACGCCCCATGTTGGGCGCGGCCTGGGCTGCGGCCTTGGGTTACATGCACTGCGGCTCGACCGCGGCCTGGGCTGCGGCCTGGGGCGGCTCGGCCGCGGCCTTGGGCGGCTCGGGCGCGGCCTGGGCGCGGCCTTGGGCGGCCTGGGCGCGGCCTTGCGCGGCCTGGGCGCGGCCTTGGGCGGACTGGACCGCGGCCTTGGGCGCGGCCTAGAGCAGCATGGCGTGGCATGCGCGCGGGCGTGGGCGGCCTGGCATGCGCGCGGCGTGGGCAGCACGGCATGGCATGCGCACGGCCTGGGCGGCCTGGCATGCAGCCGGCGTGGGCAGCACGGCATGGCATGCGCACGGCCTGGGCGGCCTGGCATGCAGCCGGCCTGGCATGCCCGCAGCGTGGGCAGCACGGCATGGCATGCGCACGGCCTGGGCGGCCTGGCATGCAGCCGGCCTGGGCAGCACGGCCTGGCATGCGCACGGCCTGGGCGGCCTGGCATGCAGCCGGCCAGGGCAGCCTGGCCTGGCATGCCCGCGGCGTGGGCAGCGTGGCCTGTGCGAATACCGCGCGCGTGGTCTTTTTGACCACGGTGCGCGTGTTGCGCGCATGGTCGCGCACGCCTTTGCACGCCTTCGCACGCAACGCACGTCTAGTGATAACAACCGCAGCCAAGGCAGCCCAGCCCCAAGGCCAAGGCCAGCAGCATGGCATGCCACGGCCAAGGCAGCCCAGCAAAAGCCAGCAGCATGCCATGCCAAGGCCAAGGCCAGCAGCATGCCATGCCACGGCCAAGGCAGCCCAGCCAAAGCCAGCAGCATGCCATGCCAAGCCAAGGCCAGCAGCATGCCATGCCTCGGCCAAGGCAGGCCAGCCAAAGCCAGCAGCATGCCATGCCAAGCCAAGGCCAGCAGCATGCCATGCCAAGGCCAAGGCAGCCCAGCCAAAGCCAGCAGCATGCCATGCCAAGCCAAGGCCAGCAGCATGCCATGCCAAGGCCAAGGCAGGCCAGCCAAAGCCAGCAGCATGCCATGCCAAGGCCAAGGCCAGCGGCATGGCATGCCACGGCCAAGGCAGCCCAGCCAAAGCCAGCAGCATGCCATGCCAAGGCCAAGGCCAGCAGCATGCCATGCCACGGCCAAGGCAGGCCAGCCAAAGCCAGCAGCATGCCATGCCAAGCCAAGGCCAGCAGCATGCCATGCCACGGCCAAGGCAGGCCAGCCAAAGCCAGCGGCATGCCATGCCAAGCCAAGGCCAGCAGCATGCCATGCCACGGCCAAGGCAGGCCAGCCAAAGCCAGCAGCATGCCATGCCAAGCCAAGGCCAGCAGCATGCCATGCCACGGCCAAGGCAGGCCAGCCAAAGCCAGCGGCATGCCATGCCAAGCCAAGGCCAGCAGCATGCCATGCCACGGCCAAGGCAGGCCAGCCAAAGCCAGCAGCATGCCATGCCAAGGCCAAGGCCAGCAGCATGCCATGCCTCGGCCAAGGCAGGCCAGCCAAAGCCAGCAGCATGCCATGCCAAGCCAAGGCCAGCAGCATGCCATGCCAAGGCCAAGGCAGCCCAGCCAGAGCCAGCAGCATGCCATGCCAAGGCCAAGGCCAGCAGCATGCCATGCCACGGCCAAGGCAGCCCAGCCACAGCCAGCAGCATGCCATGCCAAGGCCAAGGCCAGCAGCATGGCATGCCACGGCCAAGGCAGCCCAGCCAAAGCCAGCAGCATGCCATGCCAAGGCCAAGGCCAGCAGCATGCCATGCCACGGCCAAGGCAGCCCAGCCAAAGCCAGCAGCATGCCATGCCAAGCCAAGGCCAGCAGCATGCCATGCCTCGGCCAAGGCAGGCCAGCCAAAGCCAGCAGCATGCCATGCCAAGCCAAGGCCAGCAGCATGCCATGCCAAGGCCAAGGCAGCCCAGCCAAAGCCAGCAGCATGCCATGCCAAGCCAAGGCCAGCACAATGCCATGCCAAGGCCAAGGCAGGCCAGCCAAAGCCAGCAGCATGCCATGCCAAGGCCAAGGCCAGCAGCATGCCATGCCACGGCCAAGGCAGCCCAGCCAAAGCCAGCAGCATGCCATGCCAAGGCCAAGGCCAGCAGCATGCCATGCCACGGCCAAGGCAGGCCAGCCAAAGCCAGCAGCATGCCATGCCAAGCCAAGGCCAGCAGCATGCCATGCCAAGGCCAAGGCAGGCCAGCCAAAGCCAGCAGCATGCCATGCCAAGGCCAAGGCCAGCAGCATGCCATGCCACGGCCAAGGCAGCCCAGCCAAAGCAAGCAGCTTGCCATGCCAAGGCCAAGGCCAGCAGCATGCCATGCCACGGCCAAGGCAGCCCAGCCAAAGCCGGCAGCATGCCATGCCAAGGCCAAAGCCAGCAGCATGCCATGCCAAGGCCAAGGCCAGCAGCATGCCATGCCAAGGCCAAGGCCAGCAGCATGCTATGCCACGGCCAAGGCCAGCAGCATGCCATGCCAAGCCATGGGCAGCAGCATGCCATGCCAAGGCCAAGACAGCCCAGCCAAAGCCAGCAGCATGCCATGCCAAGGCCAAGGCCAGCAGCATGCCATGCCAAGGCCAAGGCAGCCCAGCCAAAGCCAGCAGCATGCCATGCCAAGGCCAAGGCCAGCAGCATGCCATGCCACGGCCAAGGCAGCCCAGCCAAAGCCAGCAGCATGCCATGCCAAGGCCAAGGCCAGCAGCATGCCATGCCACGGCCAAGGCAGGCCAGCCAAAGCCAGCAGCATGCCATGCCAAGCCAAGGCCAGCAGCATGCCATTCCAAGGCCAAGGCAGGCCAGCCAAAGCCAGCAGCATGCCATGCCAAGGCCAAGGCCAGCAGCATGCCATGCCACGGCCAAGGCAGCCCAGCCAAAGCAAGCAGCATGCCATGCCAAGGCCAAGGCCAGCAGCATGCCATGCCACGGCCAAGGCAGCCCAGCCAAAGCCAGCAGCATGCCATGCCAAGGCCAAGGCCAGCAGCATGCCATGCCACGGCCAAGGCAGCCCAGCCAAAGCCAGCAGCATGCCATGCCAAGGCCAAGGCCAGTAGCATGCCATGCCACGGCCAAGGCAGGCCAGCCAAAGCCAGCAGCATGCCATGCCAAGCCAAGGCCAGCAGCATGCCATGCCAAGGCCAAGGCAGCCCTGCCAAAGCCAGCAGCATGCCATGCCAAGGCCAAGGCCAGCAGCATGCCATGCCACGGCCAAGGCAGCCCAGCCAAAGCCAGCAGCATGCCATGCCAAGGCCAAGGCCAGCAGCATGCCATGCCACGGCCAAGGCAGCCCAGCCAACGCCAGCAGCATGCCATGCCAAGCCAAGGCCAGCAGCATGCCATGCCACGGCCAAGGCAGGCCAGCCAAAGCCAGCAGCATGCCATGCCAAGCCAAGGCCAGCAGCATGCCATGCCACGGCCAAGGCAGGCCAGCCAAAGCCAGCAGCATGCCATGCCAAGCCAAGGCCAGCAGCATGCCATGCCACGGCCAAGGCAGGCCAGCCAAAGCCAGCAGCATGCCATGCCAAGGCCAAGGCCAGCAGCATGCCATGCCTCGGCCAAGGCCGGCCAGCCAAAGCCAGCAGCATGCCATGCCAAGCCAAGGCCAGCAGCATGCCCTGCCAAGGCCAAGGCAGCCCAGTCAAAGCCAGCAGCATGCCATGCCAAGGCCAAGGCCACCAGCATGCCATGCCACGGCCAAGGCAGCCCAGCCAAAGCCAGCAGCATGCCATGCCAAGGCCAAGGACAGCAGCATGCCATGCCACGGCCAAGGCAGGCCAGCCAAAGCCAGCAGCATGCCATGCCAAGCCAAGGCCAGCAGCATGCCATGCCACGGCCAAGGCAGGCCAGCCAAAGCCAGCAGCATGCCATGCCAAGGCCAAGGCCAGCAGCATGCCATGCCACGGCCAAGGCAGCCCAGCCAAAGCCAGCAGCATGCCATGCCAAGCCAAGGCCAGCAGCATGCCATGCCACGGCCAAGGCAGGCCAGCCAAAGCCAGCAGCATGCCATGCCAAGCCAAGGCCAGCAGCATGCCATGCCAAGGCCAAGGCAGCCCAGCCAAAGCCAGCAGCATGCCATGCCAAGGCCAAGGCCAGCAGCATGCCATGCCACAGCCAAGGCAGCCCAGCCAAAGCCAGCAGCATGCCATGCCAAGGCCAAGGCCTGCAGCACGGCATGCCACGCCCAAGGCAGCCCAGCCAAAGCCAGCAGCATGCCATGCCAAGGCCAAGGCCAGCAGCATGCCATGCCACGGCCAAGGCCAGCAGCATGCCATGCCAAGCCAAGGCCAGCAGCATGCCATGCCAAGGCCAAGGCAGCCCAGCCAAAGCCAGCAGCATGCCATGCCAAGGCCAAGGCCAGCAGCATGCCATGCCACGGCCAAGGCAGCCCAGCCAAAGCCAGCGGCATGCCATGCCAAGGCCAAGGCCAGCAGCATGCCATGCCACGGCCAAGGCAGGCCAGCCAAAGCCAGCGGCATGCCATGCCAAGGCCAAGGCCAGCAGCATGCCATGCCACGGCCAAGGCAGGCCAGCCAAAGCCAGCGGCATGCCATGCCAAGGCCAAGGCCAGCAGCATGCCATGCCACGGCCAGGGCAGGCCAGCCAAAGCCAGCTGCATGCCATGCCAAGCCAAGGCCAGCAGCATGCCATGCCAAGGCCAAGGCAGCCCAGCCAAAGCCAGCAGCATGCCATGCCACGGCCAAGGGAGCCCAGCCAAAGCGAGCGGCATGCCATGCCAAGGCCAAGGCCAGCAGCATGCCATGCCACGGCCAAGGCAGCCCAGCCAAAGCCAGCAGCATGCCATGCCAAGGCCAAGGCCAGCAGCATGGCATGCCACGACCAAGGCAGCCCAGCCAAAGCCAGCAGCATGCCATGCCAAGGCCAAGGCCAGCAGCATGCCATGCCACGGCCAAGGCAGGCCAGCCAAAGCCAGCAGCATGCCATGCCAAGGCCAAGGCCAGCAGCATGCCATGCCACGGCCAAGGCCAGCAGCATGCCATGCCAAGCCATGGGCAGCAGCATGCCATGCCAAGGCCAAGGCAGCCCAGCCAAAGCCAGCAGCATGCCATGCCAAGGCCAAGGCCAGCAGCATGCCATGCCACGGCCAAGGCAGCCCAGCCAAAGCCAGCAGCATGCCATGCCAAGGCCAAGGCCAGCAGCATGCCATGCCACGGCCAAGGCAGGCCAGCCAAAGCCAGCAGCATGCCATGCCAAGCCAAGGCCAGCAGCATGCCATGCCAAGGCCAAGGCAGGCCAGCCAAAGCCAGCAGCATGCCATGCCAAGGCCAAGGCCAGCAGCATGCCATGCCACGGCCAAGGCAGCCCAGCCAAAGCAAGCAGCATGCCATGCCAAGGCCAAGGCCAGCAGCATGCCATGCCACGGCCAAGGCAGCCCAGCCAAAGCCAGCAGCATGCCATGCCAAGGCCAAGGCCAGCAGCATGCCATGCCACGGCCAAGGCAGCCCAGCCAAAGCCAGCAGCATGCCATGCCAAGGCCAAGGCCAGCAGCATGCCATGCCACGGCCAAGGCAGGCCAGCCAAAGCCAGCAGCATGCCATGCCAAGCCAAGGCCAGCAGCATGCCATGCCAAGGCCAAGGCAGCCCAGCCAAAGCCAGCAGCATGCCATGCCAAGGCCAAGGCCAGCAGCATGCCATGCCACGGCCAAGGCAGCCCAGCCAAAGCCAGCAGCATGCCATGCCAAGGCCAAGGCCAGCAGCATGCCATGCCACGGCCAAGGCCAAGGCCAGGGCAGCCCATCCGAAGCCAGCAACATTCCATGCCAAGGCCAACGCTGCCCAGCCAAGGCCAGCGACATGCCATGCCAAGGCCAAGCCCAGCCGCATGTCTTGCCACGGCCTTGTCCCGCAGCTTGGCGTGCCTTGGCCTTGGGCTAGAACATCGCATGCCACGCCCTTGGCAAGCAATCCCGTCCCTCGTGTAATTGCCATTTGGTTTGGCTTTGACTTACGTATATGTTGCCCTGCGAAATGCATGTCCCTCGGGTAATAGCCGTTTGGTTGCCTTTGACTTGCGAACACGTTGCTAGTGCTTTCCCCAGTGGAAGCTTGTTGGGAAAAGTATGTCCCTCGGAAGTTGCCTGTTGCATTCGAGCTATCCGATGCTTGCTCGGTTTCTCTAAGAGTTTTCGCACGTTCGTTGGGCTTTTTAATTATTTATTTACTCATAAAAATTATAATAAAATAAATAAAAAATAAAAAAATAATTGAAAAAATTACTATAATTACTAGTGCCTCATCTTATAATTGTTGGAATTTTTCTAGAATTTTTTGAGTATTTTTAGTAATTTTTATTATTTTTTAAGTATTAAAATTGAAATAAATTAAAATAAAATATTCCGGTGGCCAAATATTTTTTTATAATTTTTTTTTATGGTGTATTAAATTATTTCATACAACTTTCATGTTGAAAGTTTTGGCAAAAAATCATTACTTTTTAAAAAAACCCCATTATGACTCCTCAAACATGGTTGATGTTTCCTCCTGCCAGATTGAAAAGGGCTTAACAGGCTATTATAAGGGGGGGGCACCTCCCTTAAGGCTGGCCAGCATGGCCAGGCCACAGGCCACGCCTATGCCTAGGCGGGCGCTTGGCACATGCCATCGCTTGGCTTGTGGCATTGGCTTGTGGCATCGAAACTACATAGCCAAGCACGGGATGCGTCGAGTGGCGGCCCGCGGTGGTGGCGGTGGCACGTTGGCCTAGGCCAGCATGCCATGCCACAGCCTTGGCCAGCAACATGGCATGCCAAAGCCTTGGCCAGCAGCATGCCATGCCCTGGCCTTGGCAAGCATGTCATGCCACGGCCTTGGCCAGCAGCATGCCATGCCACGGCCTTGGCCAGCAGCATGCCATGCCCCGGCCTTCGCCAGCATGTCATGCCACGGCCTTGGCCAGCAACATGGCATGCCAAAGCCTTGGCCAGCAGCGTGCCATGCCCCGGCCTTGGCAAGCTTGTCATGCCACGGCCATGGCCAGCAGCGTGCCATGCCCCGGCCTTGGCCAGCAGCGTGCCATGCCACGACCTTGGCCAGCAGCTTGCCATGCCCCGGCCTTGGCCAGCATGCCATGCCACGGCCTTGGCCAGCAGCATGCCATGCCACGGCCTTGGCCAGCAACATGCCATGCCAAAGCCTTGGCCGGCAGCATGCCCTGCCCCGGCCTTGGCCGGCAGCATGGCAAGCCCAAGCCTTGGTCAGCAGCAGCATGCCATGCCAACGCCTTGGCCAGCAGCATGCCTTGCCACGGCCTCGTCCAGCAGCATGGCATGCCACGCCACGGCCTCGGCCATCAGCATGCCTTGCCACGGCCTCGGCCATCAGCATGCCTTGCCACGGCCTCGGCCATCAGCATGCCTTGCCACGGCCTCGGCCAGCAGCATGGCATGCCCCGGCCTTGGCCAGCAGCATGTCATGCCACGGCCTTGGCAAGCATGCCAAGCCACGGCCTTGGCAAGCATGCCATGTCCCTCGGGTAATTGTACAAGTTGCCTTGCGAAATGCATGTCCCTCGGTTAAATTGCCATTTGGTTGGCTTTGGCGTGCGAACGAGTTGCCTGTGCTTTCCTTGTGGAAGCTTGTTGCGAGAAGTATGTCCCTCGAAAGTTGCCTGTTGCGTTTGTTATTTGCATTCGCGCTAACCGGTGCTTGCTCGGCCTCTCTAAATGTTTTCGCGCGTTCGTCGGGCTTCTTAGTCCTTCGGGGGGTGATTCGTTTTGGGGGGCTGGTGCACAGTGTACGTCGTGGCGCGTGAGTTGTGTTCGGTTTGTGCGAGTTGGACGGATCCCTGCCTGTGCAGCGAACTCCACTGGTGCATTCCTCCATGTCCCTCGGGTGATGCCTTTAGGTTGTCTTCGACTCGCCTTCGGGTTGCCTGCGCTTCCCTAGTGGAAGGTGCCTTGCGAAAGGCGTGTCCCTCGGGTAATTGCCATTTGGTTGGCTTTGACGTTCGAACGAGTTGCCTATGCTTTCCTAGTGGAAGCTTGTTGCGAAAAGTATGTCCCTCGAAAGTTGCCTGTTGCGCTTGTTATTTGCATTCGCGCTAACCGGTGCTTGCTCGGCCTCTCTAAATGTTTTCGCGCGTTCGTCGGGCTTCCTGGTCCTTCGGGGGGTGATTCGTTTTGGGGGGCTGGTGCACAGTGTACGTCGTGGCGCGTGAGTTGTGTTCGGTTTGTGCGAGTTGGACGGATCCCTGCCTGTGCAGCGAACTCCACTGGTGCATTCCTCCATGTCCCTCGGGTGATGCCTTTAGGTTGTCTTCGACTCGCCTTCGGGTTGCCTGCGCTTCCCTAGTGGAAGGTGCCTTGCGAAAAGCGTGTCCCTCGGGTAATTGCCATTTGGTTGGCTTTGACGTTCGAACGAGTTGCCTATGCTTTCCTAGTGGAAGCTTGTTGCGAAAAGTATGTCCCTCGAAAGTTGCCTGTTGCGCTTGTTACTTGCATTCGCGCTAACCGGTGCTTGCTCGGCCTCTCGAAATGTTTTCGCGCGTTCGTCGGGCTTCTTAGTCCTTCGGGGGGTGATTCGTTTTGGGGGGCTGGTGCACAGTGTACGTCGTGGCGCGTGAGTTGTGTTCGGTTTGTGCGAGTTGGACGGATCCCTGCCTGTGCAGCGAACTCCACTGGTGCATTCCTCCATGTCCCTCGGGTGATCGCCTTTAGGTTGTCTTCGACTCGCCTTCGGGTTGTCTGCGCTTCCCTAGTGGAAGGTGCCTTGCGAAAAGCATGTCCCTTGGGTAATTGCCATTTGGTTGGCTTTGACGTTCGAACGAGTTGCCTGTGCTTTCCTAGTGGAAGCTTGTTGCGAAAAGTATGTCCCTCGAAAGTTGCCTGTTGCGCTTGTTATTTGCGTTCGCGCTAACCGGTGCTTGCTCGGCCTCTCTAAATGTTTTCGCGCGTTCGTCGG
>NW_028129474.1:13640000-13652500 GCF_055761805.1 Camellia sinensis
ACGGCCCGCATGCCTTGCTACGGCGTTGCCCAACATGCCATGCCACGGCCTCGGCCCGCATGCCTTGCCACCGCGTTTCCCAGCATGCCCTGCCACCGCGTTGCCCGGCGTGCCATGCCTTGGCCTTGGCCAACATGTCGAGCCACGGCCTGGGCCCGCATGCCATGCCATGCCACGGCCCGCATGTCTTGCCACGGCGTTGCCAAACATGCCATGACACGGCCTCGGCCCGCATGACATGCCACGGCCTCGGCCCGCGTGCCTTGCCACGGCGTCGCCCAACATGCCATGCCACGGCCTCGGCCCGCATGCCATGCCACGGCCTCGGCCCGCATGACATGCCACAGCCTCGGCCCGCATGCCTTGCCACGACGTCGCCCAACTTGCCATGCCACGGCCTCGGCCCGCATGCCATGCCACGGCCTCGGCCCGCATGACATGCCACGGCCTCGGCCCGCATGCCTTGCTACGACGTTGCCCAACATGCCATGCCACGGCCCCGGCCCGCATGCCTTGCCACCGCGTTGCCCAGCATGCCATGCCACCGCGTTGCCCGGCGTGCCATGCCTTAGCCTTGGCCAACATGTCCTGCCACGGCCTCGGCCCGCATGCCATGCCCTGCCACGGCCCGCATGTCATGCCACGGCCTCGGACCGCATGCCTTGCTACGGCGTCGCCCAACATGCCATGCCACGGCCTCGGCCCGCATGCCTTGCTACGGCGTCGCCCAACATGCCATGGCACGGTCTTGGTCAGCATGCCATGCCATGGCACCGCCTTGTGCAGCGTTGGCCAGCATGCCTTGGCCGGCATGCCATGCCAATGCCTTGGGCCAACATGGCGTGCCACGGGCTGGGCGAGCATGGCATGCCACGGGCTGAGCGAGCATGCCACGCCACGGCCTTGGCTAGCAGCAAGGCATGCCACGGCCTCGGCGAGCATGCCATGCCATGGCCAAGGCCAAGGCAGTGGGCAAGGCCAAGTCCCTGTGCAAGGCATGGCCAAGGCCAAGGCCAAGGCCAAAGGCCAAGGCCAAGGCCATGGCATGCCACCGCCTTGATCGAACTTTTTGAACATGATTCTTTTATAATCTTATCCAAACCGTGCAACACAATTAAAAATGCACTACAATCAATTTTAAATGTCATTCCCTATTTTTTTGCAATTTTCCTTGAGGTTTTCGAATTTTTAAAGCCCTTATTTGGCAAAAAAAATCAAAATAAAATAAAAAAAATGAAAAAATAATTTAATAATTTCTATAATTACTAGTGAATCATCCTTTAATTATTGGAATTTTTCCATAATTTTTTGACCATTTTTATTAATTTTTATTATTTTTAAAGTATTAAAATCGAAATAAATTAAAATAAAATATTTTCGGTAAAAAAATATTTTTTTTAATTTTTTTTATGGTGTATTAAATTATTTCCTACAACTTTCATGTTGAAAGTTTTGGCAAAAAACCATTACTTTTTAAAAAAACCCCATTATGACTCCTCGAACATGCTTGATGTTTCCTCCTGCCAGATTGAAAAGGGCTTAACAGGCTATTATAAGGGGGGGGCACCTCCCTTGCCCAGGCAAGGCAGTGGCAGGTACGCCCCATGTTGGGCGCGGCCTGGGCTGCGGCCTTGGGTTACATGCACTGCGGCTCGACCGCGGCCTGGGCTGCGGCCTGGGGCGGCTCGGCCGCGGCCTTGGGCGGCCTTGGGCGGCTCGGGCGCGGCCTGGGCGCGGCCTTGGGCGGCCTGGGCGCGGCCTTGCGCGGCCTGGGCGCGGCCTTGGGCGGACTGGACCGCGGCCTTGGGCGCGGCCTAGAGCAGCATGGCGTGGCATGCGCGCGGGCGTGGGCGGCCTGGCATGCGCGCGGCGTGGGCAGCACGGCATGGCATGCGCACGGCCTGGGCGGCCTGGCATGCAGCCGGCCTGGCATGCCCGCAGCGTGGGCAGCACGGCATGGCATGCGCACGGCCTGGGCGGCCTGGCATGCAGCCGGCCTGGGCAGCACGGCCTGGCATGCGCACGGCCTGGGCGGCCTGGCATGCAGCCGGCCAGGGCAGCCTGGCCTGGCATGCCCGCGGCGTGGGCAGCGTGGCCTGTGCGAATACCGCGCGCGTGGTCTTTTTGACCACGGTGCGCGTGTTGCGCGCATGGTCGCGCACGCCTTTGCACGCCTTCGCACGCAACGCACGTCTAGTGATAACAACCGCAGCCAAGGCAACCCAGCCCCAAGGCCAAGGCCAGCAGCATGGCATGCCACGGCCAAGGCAGCCCAGCCAAAGCCAGCAGCATGCCATGCCAAGGCCAAGGCCAGCAGCATGCCATGCCACGGCCAAGGCAGCCCAGCCAAAGCCAGCAGCATGCCATGCCAAGCCAAGGCCAGCAGCATGCCATGCCTCGGCCAAGGCAGGCCAGCCAAAGCCAGCAGCATGCCATGCCAAGCCAAGGCCAGCAGCATGCCATGCCAAGGCCAAGGCAGCCCAGCCAAAGCCAGCAGCATGCCATGCCAAGCCAAGGCCAGCTGCATGCCATGCCAAGGCCAAGGCAGGCCAGCCAAAGCCAGCAGCATGCCATGCCAAGGCCAAGGCCAGCAGCATGGCATGCCACGGCCAAGGCAGCACAGCCAAAGCCAGCAGCATGCCATGCCAAGGCCAAGGCCAGCAGCATGCCATGCCACGGCCAAGGCATGCCAGCCAAAGCCAGCAGCATGCCATGCCAAGCCAAGGCCAGCAGCATGCCATGCCAAGGCCAAGGCAGGCCAGCCAAAGCCAGCAGCATGCCATGCCAAGCCAAGGCCAGCAGCATGCCATGCCACGGCCAAGGCATGCCAGCCAAAGCCAGCAGCATGCCATGCCAAGCCAAGGCCAGCAGCATGCCATGCCAAGGCCAAGGCAGGCCAGCCAAAGCCAGCAGCATGCCATGCCAAGCCAAGGCCAGCAGCATGCCATGCCACGGCCAAGGCAGGCCAGCCAAAGCCAGCAGCATGCCATGCCAAGCCAAGGCCAGCAGCATGCCATGCCACGGCCAAGGCAGGCCAGCCAAAGCCAGCAGCATGCCATGCCAAGGCCAAGGCCAGCAGCATGCCATGCCTCGGCCAAGGCAGGCCAGCCAAAGCCAGCAGCATGCCATGCCAAGCCAAGGCCAGCAGCATGCCATGCCAAGGCCAAGGCAGCCCAGCCAGAGCCAGCAGCATGCCATGCCAAGGCCAAGGCCAGCAGCATGCCATGCCACGGCCAAGGCAGCCCAGCCAAAGCCAGCAGCATGCCATGCCAAGGCCAAGGCCAGCAGCATGGCATGCCACGGCCAAGGCAGCCCAGCCAAAGCCAGCAGCATGCCATGCCAAGGCCAAGGCCAGCAGCATGCCATGCCACGGCCAAGGCAGCCCAGCCAAAGCCAGCAGCATGCCATGCGAAGCCAAGGCCAGCAGCATGCCATGCCTCGGCCAAGGCAGGCCAGCCAAAGCCAGCAGCATGCCATGCCAAGCCAAGGCCAGCAGCATGCCATGCCAAGGCCAAGGCAGCCCAGCCAAAGCCAGCAGCATGCCATGCCAAGCCAAGGCCAGCACAATGCCATGCCAAGGCCAAGGCAGGCCAGCCAAAGCCAGCAGCATGCCATGCCAAGGCCAAGGCCAGCAGCATGCCATGCCACGGCCAAGGCAGCCCAGCCAAAGCCAGCAGCATGCCATGCCAAGGCCAAGGCCAGCAGCATGCCATGCCACGGCCAAGGCAGGCCAGCCAAAGCCAGCAGCATGCCATGCCAAGCCAAGGCCAGCAGCATGCCATGCCAAGGCCAAGGCAGGCCAGCCAAAGCCAGCAGCATGCCATGCCAAGGCCAACGCCAGCAGCATGCCATGCCACGGCCAAGGCAGCCCAGCCAAAGCAAGCAGCATGCCATGCCAAGGCCAAGGCCAGCAGCATGCCATGCCACGGCCAAGGCAGCCCAGCCAAAGCCGGCAGCATGCCACGCCAAGGCCAAAGCCAGCAGCATGCCATGCCAAGGCCAAGGCCAGCAGCATGCCATGCCAAGGCCAAGGCCAGCAGCATGCTATGCCACGGCCAAGGCCAGCAGCATGCAATGCCAAGCCATGGGCAGCAGCATGCCATGCCAAGGCCAAGGCAGCCCAGCCAAAGCCAGCAGCATGCCATGCCAAGGCCAAGGCCAGCAGCATGCCATGCCAAGGCCAAGGCAGCCCAGCCAAAGCCAGCAGCATGCCATGCCAAGGCCAAGGCCAGCAGCACGCCATGCCACGGCCAAGGCAGCCCAGCCAAAGCCAGCAGCATGCCATGCCAAGGCCAAGGCCAGCAGCATGCCATGCCACGGCCAAGGCAGGCCAGCCAAAGCCAGCAGCATGCCATGCCAGGCCAAGGCCAGCAGCATGCCATTCCAAGGCCAAGGCAGGCCAGCCAAAGCCAGCAGCATGCCATGCCAAGGCCAAGGCCAGCAGCATGCCATGCCACGGCCAAGGCAGCCCAGCCAAAGCAAGCAGCATGCCATGCCAAGGCCAAGGCCAGCAGCATGCCATGCCACGGCCAAGGCAGCCCAGCCAAAGCAAGCAGCATGCCATGCCAAGGCCAAGGCCAGCAGCATGCCATGCCAAGGCCAAGGCCAGCAGCATGCCATGCCAAGCCATGGGCAGCAGCATGCCATGCCAAGGCCAAGGCAGCCCAGCCAAAGCCAGCAGCATGCCATGCCAAGGCCAAGGCCAGCAGCATGCCATGCCAAGGCCAAGGCAGCCCAGCCAAAGCCAGCAGCATGCCATGCCAAGGCCAAGGCCAGCAGCATGCCATGCCACGGCCAAGGCAGCCCAGCCAAAGCCAGCAGCATGCCATGCCGAGGCCAAGGCCAGCAGCATGCCATGCCACGGCCAAGGCAGCCCAGCCAAAGCCAGCAGCATGCCATGCCAAGGCCAAGGCCAGTAGCATGCCATGCCACGGCCAAGGCAGGCCAGCCAAAGCCAGCAGCATGCCATGCCAAGCCAAGGCCAGCAGCATGCCATGCCAAGGCCAAGGCAGCCCAGCCAAAGCCAGCAGCATGCCATGCCAAGGCCAAGGCCAGCAGCATGCCATGCCACGGCCAAGGCAGCCCAGCCAAAGCCAGCAGCATGCCATGCCAAGGCCAAGGCCAGCAGCATGCCATGCCACGGCCAAGGCAGGCCAGCCAAAGCCAGCAGCATGCCATGCCAAGCCAAGGCCAGCAGCATGCCATGCCAAGGCCAAGGCAGGCCAGCCAAAGCCAGCAGCATGCCATGCCAAGGCCAACGCCAGCAGCATGCCATGCCACGGCCAAGGCAGCCCAGCCAAAGCAAGCAGCATGCCATGCCAAGGCCAAGGCCAGCAGCATGCCATGCCACGGCCAAGGCAGCCCAGCCAAAGCCGGCAGCATGCCACGCCAAGGCCAAAGCCAGCAGCATGCCATGCCAAGGCCAAGGCCAGCAGCATGCCATGCCAAGGCCAAGGCCAGCAGCATGCTATGCCACGGCCAAGGCCAGCAGCATGCCATGCCAAGCCATGGGCAGCAGCATGCCATGCCAAGGCCAAGGCAGCCCAGCCAAAGCCAGCAGCATGCCATGCCAAGGCCAAGGCCAGCAGCATGCCATGCCAAGGCCAAGGCAGCCCAGCCAAAGCCAGCAGCATGCCATGCCAAGGCCAAGGCCAGCAGCATGCCATGCCACGGCCAAGGCAGCCCAGCCAAAGCCAGCAGCATGCCATGCCAAGGCCAAGGCCAGCAGCATGCCATGCCACGGCCAAGGCAGGCCAGCCAAAGCCAGCAGCATGCCATGCCAAGCCAAGGCCAGCAGCATGCCATTCCAAGGCCAAGGCAGGCCAGCCAAAGCCAGCAGCATGCCATGCCAAGGCCAAGGCCAGCAGCATGCCATGCCACGGCCAAGGCAGCCCAGCCAAAGCAAGCAGCATGCCATGCCAAGGCCAAGGCCAGCAGCATGCCATGCCACGGCCAAGGCAGCCCAGCCAAAGCCAGCAGCATGCCATGCCAAGGCCAAGGCCAGCAGCATGCCATGCCACGGCCAAGGCAGCCCAGCCAAAGCCAGCAGCATGCCATGCCAAGGCCAAGGCCAGTAGCATGCCATGCCACGGCCAAGGCAGGCCAGCCAAAGCCAGCAGCATGCCATGCCAAGCCAAGGCCAGCAGCATGCCATGCCAAGGCCAAGGCAGCCCAGCCAAAGCCAGCAGCATGCCATGCCAAGGCCAAGGCCAGCAGCATGCCATGCCACGGCCAAGGCAGCCCAGCCAAAGCCAGCAGCATGCCATGCCAAGGCCAAGGCCAGCAGCATGCCATGCCACGGCCAAGGCAGCCCAGCCAACGCCAGCAGCATGCCATGCCAAGCCAAGGCCAGCAGCATGCCATGCCACGGCCAAGGCAGGCCAGCCAAAGCCAGCAGCATGCCTTGCCAAGCCAAGGCCAGCAGCATGCCATGCCACGGCCAAGGCAGGCCAGCCAAAGCCAGCAGCATGCCATGCCAAGCCAAGGCCAGCAGCATGCCATGCCACGGCCAAGGCAGGCCAGCCAAAGCCAGCAGCATGCCATGCCAAGGCCAAGGCCAGCAGCATGCCATGCCTCGGCCAAGGCCGGCCAGCCAAAGCCAGCAGCATGCCATGCCAAGCCAAGGCCAGCAGCATGCCATGCCAAGGCCAAGGCAGCCCAGTCAAAGCCAGCAGCATGCCATGCCAAGGCCAAGGCCACCAGCATGCCATGCCACGGCCAAGGCAGCCCAGCCAAAGCCAGCAGCATGCCATGCCAAGGCCAAGGACAGCAGCATGCCATGCCACGGCCAAGACAGGCCAGCCAAAGCCAGCAGCATGCCATGCCAAGCCAAGGCCAGCAGCATGCCATGCCACGGCCAAGGCAGGCCAGCCAAAGCCAGCAGCATGCCATGCCAAGCCAAGGCCAGCAGCATGCCATGCCACGGCCAAGGCAGGCCAGCCAAAGCCAGCAGCATGCCATGCCAAGCCAAGGCCAGCAGCATGCCATGCCACGGCCAAGGCAGGCCAGCCAAAGCCAGCAGCATGCCATGCCAAGGCCAAGGCCA
The DNA here is from genome assembly GCF_055761805.1 of Camellia sinensis. Taxonomy (NCBI): domain Eukaryota; kingdom Viridiplantae; phylum Streptophyta; class Magnoliopsida; order Ericales; family Theaceae; genus Camellia; species Camellia sinensis. The sequence continues at coordinate 13,647,046 of NW_028129474.1, forward strand.
GCAGCATGCCATGCCTCGGCCAAGGCCGGCCAGCCAAAGCCAGCAGCATGCCATGCCAAGCCAAGGCCAGCAGCATGCCATGCCAAGGCCAAGGCAGCCCAGTCAAAGCCAGCAGCATGCCATGCCAAGGCCAAGGCCACCAGCATGCCATGCCACGGCCAAGGCAGCCCAGCCAAAGCCAGCAGCATGCCATGCCAAGGCCAAGGACAGCAGCACGCCATGCCACGGCCAAGGCAGGCCAGCCAAAGCCAGCAGCATGCCATGCCAAGCCAAGGCCAGCAGCATGCCATGCCACGGCCAAGGCAGGCCAGCCAAAGCCAGCAGCATGCCTTGCCAAGCCAAGGCCAGCAGCATGCCATGCCACGGCCAAGGCAGGCCAGCCAAAGCCAGCAGCATGCCATGCCAAGCCAAGGCCAGCAGCATGCCATGCCAAGGCCAAGGCAGCCCAGCCAAAGCCAGCAGCATGCCATGCCAAGGCCAAGGCCAGCAGCATGCCATGCCACGGCCAAGGCCAGCAGCATGCCATGCCACGGCCAAGGCAGCCCAGCCAAAGCCAGCAGCATGCCATGCCAAGGCCAAGGCCTGCAGCATGGCATGCCACGGCCAAGGCAGCCCAGCCAAAGCCAGCAGCATGCCATGCCAAGGCCAAGGCCAGCAGCATGCCATGCCACGGCCAAGGCCAGCAGCATGCCATGCCAAGCCAAGGCCAGCAGCATGCCATGCCAAGGCCAAGGCAGCCCAGCCAAAGCCAGCAGCATGCCATGCCAAGGCCAAGGCCAGCAGCATGCCATGCCACGGCCAAGGCAGCCCAGCCAAAGCCAGCGGCATGCCATGCCAAGGCCAAGGCCAGCAGCATGCCAAGCCACGGCCAAGGCAGGCCAGCCAAAGCCAGCGGCATGCCATGCCAAGGCCAAGGCCAGCAGCATGCCATGCCACGGCCAACGCAGGCCAGCCAAAGCCAGCGGCATGCCATGCCAAGGCCAAGGCCAGCAGCATGCCATGCCACGGCCAGGGCAGGCCAGCCAAAGCCAGCTGCATGCCATGCCAAGCCAAGGCCAGCAGCATGCCATGCCAAGGCCAAGGCAGCCCAGCCAAAGCCAGCAGCATGCCTTGCCAAGGCCAAGGCCAGCAGCATGCCATGCCACGGCCAAGGGAGCCCAGCCAAAGCGAGCGGCATGCCATGCCAAGGCCAAGGCCAGCAGCATGCCATGCCACGGCCAAGGCAGGCCAGCCAAAGCCAGCAGCATGCCATGCCAAGGCAAAGGCCAGCAGCATGCCATGCCACGGCCAAGGCAGGCTAGCCAAAGCCAGCAGCATGCCATGCCAAGGCCAAGGCCAGCAGCATGCCATGCCACGGCCAAGGCAGGCCAGCCAAAGCCAGCAGCATGCCATGCCAAGCCAAGGCCAGCAGCATGCCATGCCAAGGCCAAGGCAGCCCAGCCAAAGCCAGCAGCATGCCATGCCAAGGCCAAGGCCAGCAGCATGCCATGCCACGGCCAAGGCAGCCCAGCCAAAGCCAGCAGCATGCCATGCCAAGGCCAAGGCCAGCAGCATGCCATGCCACGGCCAAGGCAGCCCAGCCAAAGCCAGCAGCATGCCATGCCAAGGCCAAGGCCAGCAGCATGGCATGCCACGGCCAAGGCAGCCCAGCCAAAGCCAGCAGCATGCCATGCCAAGGCCAAGGCCAGCAGCATGCCATGCCACGGCCAAGGCAGGCCAGCCAAAGCCAGCAGCATGCCATGCCAAGGCCAAGGCCAGCAGCATGCCATGCCACGGCCAAGGCCAGCAGCATGCCATGCCAAGCCATGGGCAGCAGCATGCCATGCCAAGGCCAAGGCAGCCCAGCCAAAGCGAGCGGCATGCCATGCCAAGGCCAAGGCCAGCAGCATGCCATGCCACGGCCAAGGCAGGCCAGCCAAAGCCAGCAGCATGCCATGCCAAGGCAAAGGCCAGCAGCATGCCATGCCACGGCCAAGGCAGGCTAGCCAAAGCCAGCAGCATGCCATGCCAAGGCCAAGGCCAGCAGCATGCCATGCCACGGCCAAGGCAGGCCAGCCAAAGCCAGCAGCATGCCATGCCAAGCCAAGGCCAGCAGCATGCCATGCCAAGGCCAAGGCAGCCCAGCCAAAGCCAGCAGCATGCCATGCCAAGGCCAAGGCCAGCAGCATGCCATGCCACGGCCAAGGCAGCCCAGCCAAAGCCAGCAGCATGCCATGCCAAGGCCAAGGCCAGCAGCATGCCATGCCACGGCCAAGGCAGCCCAGCCAAAGCCAGCAGCATGCCATGCCAAGGCCAAGGCCAGCAGCATGGCATGCCACGGCCAAGGCAGCCCAGCCAAAGCCAGCAGCATGCCATGCCAAGGCCAAGGCCAGCAGCATGCCATGCCACGGCCAAGGCAGGCCAGCCAAAGCCAGCAGCATGCCATGCCAAGGCCAAGGCCAGCAGCATGCCATGCCACGGCCAAGGCCAGCAGCATGCCATGCCAAGCCATGGGCAGCAGCATGCCATGCCAAGGCCAAGGCAGCCCAGCCAAAGCCAGCAGCATGCCATGCCAAGGCCAAGGCCAGCAGCATGCCATGCCACGGCCAAGGCAGCCCAGCCAAAGCCAGCAGCATGCCATGCCAAGGCCAAGGCCAGCAGCATGCCATGCCACGGCCAAGGCAGGCCAGCCAAAGCCAGCAGCATGCCATGCCAAGCCAAGGCCAGCAGCATGCCATGCCAAGGCCAAGGCAGGCCAGCCAAAGCCAGCAGCATGCCATGCCAAGGCCAAGGCCAGCAGCATGCCATGCCACGGCCAAGGCAGCCCAGCCAAAGCCAGCAGCATGCCATGCCAAGGCCAAGGCCAGCAGCATGCCATGCCACGGCCAAGGCCAAGGCCAAGGCAGCCCATCCGAAGCCAGCAACATTCCATGCCAAGGCCAACGCTGCCCAGCCAAGGCCAGCGACATGCCATGCCAAGGCCAAGCCCAGCCGCATGTCTTGCCACGGCCTTGTCCCGCAGCGTGGCGTGCCTTGGCCTTGGGCTAGAACATCGAATGCCACGCCCTTGGCAAGCAATCCCGTCCCTCGTGTAATTGCCATTTGGTTTGGCTTTGACTTACGTATATGTTGCCCTGCGAAATGCATGTCCCTCGGGTAATAGCCGTTTGGTTGCCTTTGACTTGCGAACACGTTGCTAGTGCTTTCCCCAGTGGAAGCTTGTTGGGAAAAGTATGTCCCTCGGAAGTTGCCTGTTGCATTCGAGCTATCCGATGCTTGCTCGGTTTCTCTAAGAGTTTTCGCACGTTCGTTGGGCTTTTTAATTATTTATTTACTCATAAAAATTATAATAAAATAAATAAAAAATAAAAAAATAATTGAAAAAATTACTATAATTACTAGTGCCTCATCTTATAATTGTTGGAATTTTTCTAGAATTTTTTGAGTATTTTTAGTAATTTTTATTATTTTTTAAGTATTAAAATTGAAATAAATTAAAATAAAATATTCCGGTGGCCAAATATTTTTTTATAATTTTTTTTATGGTGTATTAAATTATTTCATACAACTTTCATGTTGAAAGTTTTGGCAAAAAACCATTACTTTTTAAAAAAACCCCATTATGACTCTTCAAACATGGTTGATGTTTCCTCCTGCCAGATTGAAAAGGGCTTAACAGGCTATTATAAGGGGGGGGCACCTCCCTTAAGGCTGGCCAGCATGGCCAGGCCACAGGCCACGCCTATGCCTAGGCGGGCGCTTGGCACATGCCATCGCTTGGCTTGTGGCATTGGCTTGTGGCATCGAAACTACATAGCCAAGCACGGGATGCGTCGAGTGGCGGCCCGCGGTGGTGGCGGTGGCACGTTGGCCTAGGCCAGCATGCCATGCCACAGCCTTGGCCAGCAACATGGCATGCCAAAGCCTTGGCCAGCAGCATGCCATGCCCTGGCCTTGGCAAGCATGTCATGCCACGGCCTTGGCCAGCAGCATGCCATGCCACGGCCTTGGCCAGCAGCATGCCATGCCCCGGCCTTCGCCAGCATGTCATGCCACGGCCTTGGCCAGCAACATGGCATGCCAAAGCCTTGGCCAGCAGCGTGCCATGCCCCGGCCTTGGCAAGCTTGTCATGCCACGGCCATGGCCAGCAGCGTGCCATGCCCCGGCCTTGGCCCGCAGCGTGCCATGCCCCGGCCTTGGCCCGCAGCGTGCCATGCCACGACCTTGGCCAGCAGCTTGCCATGCCCCGGCCTTGGCCAGCATGCCATGCCACGGCCTTGGCCAGCAGCATGCCATGCCACGGCCTTGGCCAGCAACATGCCATGCCAAAGCCTTGGCCGGCAGCATGCCCTGCCCCGGCCTTGGCCGGCAGCATGGCAAGCCCAAGCCTTGGTCAGCAGCAGCATGCCATGCCAACGCCTTGGCCAGCAGCATGCCTTGCCACGGCCTCGTCCAGCAGCATGGCATGCCACGCCACGGCCTCGGCCATCAGCATGCCTTGCCACGGCCTCGGCCATCAGCATGCCTTGCCACGGCCTCGGCCATCAGCATGCCTTGCCACGGCCTCGGCCAGCAGCATGGCATGCCCCGGCCTTGGCCAGCAGCATGTCATGCCACGGCCTTGGCAAGCATGCCAAGCCACGGCCTTGGCAAACATGCCATGTCCCTCGGGTAATTGTACAAGTTGCCTTGCGAAATGCATGTCCCTCGGTTAAATTGCCATTTGGTTGGCTTTGGCGTGCGAACGAGTTGCCTGTGCTTTCCTTATGGAAGCTTGTTGCGAGAAGTATGTCCCTCGAAAGTTGCCTGTTGCGTTTGTTATTTGCATTCGCGCTAACCGGTGCTTGCTCGGCCTCTCTAAATGTTTTCGCGCGTTCGTCGGGCTTCTTAGTCCTTCGGGGGGTGATTCGTTTTGGGGGGCTGGTGCACAGTGTACGTCGTGGCGCGTGAGTTGTGTTCGGTTTGTGCGAGTTGGACGGATCCCTGCCTGTGCAGCGAACTCCACTGGTGCATTCCTCCATGTCCCTCGGGTGATGCCTTTAGGTTGTCTTCGACTCGCCTTCGGGTTGCCTGCGCTTCCCTAGTGGAAGGTGCCTTGCGAAAGGCGTGTCCCTCGGGTAATTGCCATTTGGTTGGCTTTGACGTTCGAACGAGTTGCCTATGCTTTCCTAGTGGAAGCTTGTTGCGAAAAGTATGTCCCTCGAAAGTTGCCTGTTGCGCTTGTTATTTGCATTCGCGCTAACCGGTGCTTGCTCGGCCTCTCTAAATGTTTTCGCGCGTTCGTCGGGCTTCCTGGTCCTTCGGGGGGTGATTCGTTTTGGGGGGCTGGTGCACAGTGTACGTCGTGGCGCGTGAGTTGTGTTCGGTTTGTGCGAGTTGGACGGATCCCTGCCTGTGCAGCGAACTCCACTGGTGCATTCCTCCATGTCCCTCGGGTGATGCCTTTAGGTTGTCTTCGACTCGCCTTCGGGTTGC
>NW_028129474.1:13662500-13675000 GCF_055761805.1 Camellia sinensis
CCGCATGCCATGCCACGGCCTCGGCCCGCATGCCTTGCTACGACGTTGCCCAACATGCCATGCCACGGCCCCGGCCCGCATGCCTTGCCACCGCGTTGCCCAGCATGCCATGCCACCGCGTTGCCCGGCGTGCCATGCCTTAGCCTTGGCCAACATGTCGTTCCGCGGCCTCGGCCCGCATGCCATGCCATGCCACGGCCCGCATGTCTTGCCACGGCGTTGCCAAACATGCCATGCCACGGCCTCGGCCCGCATGACATGCCACGGCGTCGGCCCGCATGCCTTGCTACGGCGTCGCCAAACATGCCACGCCACGGCCTCGGCCCGCATGCCATGCCACGGCCTCGGCCCGCATGCCATGCCACGGCCTCGGCCCGCGTGACATGCCACGGCCTCGGCCCGCTTGCCATGCCACGGCGTCGGCTCGCATGACATGCCACGGCCTCGGCCCGCATGCCTTGCTACGGCGTCGCCCAACATGCCATGCCACGGCGTCGCCCAACATGCCATGCCACGGCCTCGGCCCCCATGACATGCCACGGCCTCGGCCCGCATGCCTTGCCACGACGTCGCCCAACTTGCCATGCCACGGCCTCGGCCCGCATGCCTTGCTACGGCGTCGCCCAACATGCCATGCCACGGCCTCGGCCCGCATGCCATGCCACGGCCACGGCCCGCATGCCTTGCTACGACGTTGCCCAACATGCCATGCCACGGCCCCGGCCCGCATGCCTCGCCACCGCGTTGCCCAGCATGCCATGCCACCGCGTTGCCCGGCGTGCCATGCCTTAGCCTTGGCCAACATGTCGTTCCGCGGCCTCGGCCCGCATGCCATGCCATGCCACGGCCCGCATGTCTTGCCACGGCGTTGCCAAACATGCCATGCCACGGCCTCGGCCCGCATGACATGCCACGGCGTCGGCCCGCATGCCTTGCTACGGCGTCGCCAAACATGCCACGCCACGGCCTCGGCCCGCATGCCATGCCACGGCCTCGGCCCGCATGCCATGCCACGGCCTCGGCCCGCGTGACATGCCACGGCCTCGGCCCGCATGCCATGCCACGGCGTCGGCTCGCATGACATGCCACGGCCTCGGCCCGCATGCCTTGCTACGGCGTCGCCCAACATGCCATGCCACGGCCTCGGCCCCCATGACATGCCACGGCCGCGGCCCGCGTGCCATGCCACGGCCTCGGCCCGCATGCCTTGCCACGACGTCGCCCAACTTGCCATGCCACGGCCTCGGCCCGCATGCATGCCACGGCCTCGGCTCGCTTGACATGCCACGGCCTCGGCCCGCATGCCTTGCTACGGCGTCGCCCAACATGCCATGCCACGGCCTCGGCCCCCATGACATGCCACGGCCTCGGACCGCATGCCTTGCTACGGCGTCGCCCAACATGCCATGCCACGGCCTCGGCCCGCATGCCATGCCACGGCCTCGGCCCGCATGCCTTGCTACGACGTTGCCCAACATGCCATGCCACGGCCTCGGCCCGCATGCCTTGCCGCCGCGTTGCCCAGCATGCCATGCCACCGCGTTGCCCGGCGTGCCATGCCTTAGCCTTGGCCAACATGTCGTGCCACGGCCTCGGCCCGCATGCCATGCCATGCCACGGCCCGCATGTCTTGCCACGGCCTCGGACCGCATGCCTTGCTACGGCGTCGCCCACCACGCCATGCCACGGCCTCGGCCCGCATGCGTTGCTACGACGTTGCCCAACATGCCATGCCACGGCCCCGGCCCGCATGCCTTGCCACCGCGTTGCCCAGCATGCCATGCCACCGCGTTGCCCGGCGTGCCATGCCTTAGCCTTGGCCAACATGTCGTGCCACGGCCTCGGCCCGCATGCCATGCCATGCCACGGCCTCGGCCAGCTTGCCTTGCGACGGCGTCGCCCAACATGCCATGCCACGGCCTCGGCCCGCATGCCTTGCTACGACGTTGCCCAACATGCCATGCCACGGCCCCGGCCCGCATGCCTTGCTATGACGTGGCCCAACATGCCATGCCACGGCCTCGGCCCGCATGCCTTGTTACGGCGTCGCCCAACATGCCATGCCACGGCCTCGGCCCGCATGCCATGCCACGGCCTCGGCCCGCATGCCTTGCTATGACGTTGCCCAACATGCCATGCCACGGCCCCGGCCCGCATGCCTTGCCACCGCGTTGCCCAGCATGGCATGCCACCGCGTTGCCCGGCGTGCCATGCCTTAGCCTTGGCCAACATGTCGTGCCACGGCCTCGGCCCGCATGCCATGCCATGCCACGGCCCGCATGTCTTGCCACGGCGTTGCCAAGCATGCCATGCCACGGCCTCGGCCCGCATGCCATGGCACGGCGTCGCCCAACATGCCATGCCACGGCCACGGCCCGCATGCCTTGCTACGGCGTTGCCCAACATGCCATGCCACGGCCTCGGCCCGCATGCCTTGCCACCGCGTTGCCCAGCATGCCCTGCCACCGCGTTGCCCGGCGTGCCATGCCTTGGCCTTGGCCAACATGTCGAGCCACGGCCTGGGCCCGCATGCCATGCCATGCCACGGCCCGCATGCCATGCCATGCCACGGCCCGCATGCCATGCCATGCCTCGGCCCGCATGACATGCCACGGCCTCGGCCCGCGTGCCTTGCCACGGCGTCGCCCAACATGCCATGCCACGGCCTCGGCCCGCATGCCATGCCACGGCCTCGGCCCGCATGACATGCCACAGCCTCGGCCCGCATGCCTTGCCACGACGTCGCCCAACTTGCCATGCCACGGCCTCGGCCCGCATGCCATGCCACGGCCTCGGCCCGCATGCCATGCCACGGCCTCGGCCCGCATGACATGCCACGGCCTCGGCCCGCATGCCTTGCTACGACGTTGCCCAACATGCCATGCCACGGCCCCGGCCCGCATGCCTTGCCACCGCGTTGCCCAGCATGCCATGCCACCGCGTTGCCCGGCGTGCCATGCCTTAGCCTTGGCCAACATGTCCTGCCACGGCCTCGGCCCGCATGCCATGCCCTGCCACGGCCCGCATGTCTTGCCACGGCCTCGGACCGCATGCCTTGCTACGGCGTCGCCCAACATGCCATGCCACGGCCTCGGCCCGCATGCCTTGCTACGGCGTCGCCCAACATGCCATGGCACGGTCTTGGTCAGCATGCCATGCCATGGCACCGCCTTGTGCAGCGTTGGCCAGCATGCCTTGGCCGGCATGCCATGCCAATGCCTTGGGCCAACATGGCGTGCCACGGGCTGGGCGAGCATGGCATGCCACGGGCTGGGCGAGCATGCCACGCCACGGCCTTGGCTAGTAGCAAGGCATGCCACGGCCTCGGCGAGCATGCCATGCCATGGCCAAGGCCAAGGCAGTGGGCAAGGCCAAGTCCCTGTGCAAGGCATGGCCAAGGCCAAGGCCAAGGCCAAGGCCGCGGGCAAAGGCCAAGGCCAAGGCCATGGCATGCCACCGCCTTGATCGAACTTTTTGAACATGATTCTTTTATAATCTTATCCAAACCGTGCAACACAATTAAAAATGCACTACAATCAATTTTAAATGTCATTCCCTATTTTTTTGCAATTTTCCTTGAGGTTTTCGAATTTTTAAAGCCCTTATTTGGCAAAAAAAATCAAAATAAAATAAAAAAAATGAAAAAATAATTTAATAATTTCTATAATTACTAGTGAATCATCCTTTAATTATTGGAATTTTTCCATAATTTTTTGACCATTTTTATTAATTTTTATTATTTTTAAAGTATTAAAATCGAAATAAATTAAAATAAAATATTTTCGGTAAAAAAATATTTTTTTTAATTTTTTTTATGGTGTATTAAATTATTTCCTACAACTTTCATGTTGAAAGTTTTGGCAAAAAACCATTACTTTTTAAAAAAACCCCATTATGACTCCTCGAACATGCTTGATGTTTCCTCCTGCCAGATTGAAAAGGGCTTAACAGGCTATTATAAGGGGGGGGCACCTCCCTTGCCCAGGCAAGGCAGTGGCAGGTACGCCCCATGTTGGGCGCGGCCTGGGCTGCGGCCTTGGGTTACATGCACTGCGGCTCGACCGCGGCCTGGGCTGCGGCCTGGGGCGGCTCGGGCGCGGCCTTGGGCGGCTCGGGCGCGGCCTGGGCGCGGCCTTGGGCGGCCTGGGCGCGGCCTTGCGCGGCCTGGGCGCGGCCTTGGGCGGACTGGACCGCGGCCTTGGGCGCGGCCTAGAGCAGCATGGCGTGGCATGCGCGCGGGCGTGGGCGGCCTGGCATGCGCGCGGCGTGGGCAGCACGGCATGGCATGCGCACGGCCTGGGCGGCCTGGCATGCAGCCGGCGTGGGCAGCACGGCATGGCATGCGCACGGCCTGGGCGGCCTGGCATGCAGCCGGCCTGGCATGCCCGCAGCGTGGGCAGCACGGCATGGCATGCGCACGGCCTGGGCGGCCTGGCATGCAGCCGGCCTGGGCAGCACGGCCTGGCATGCGCACGGCCTGGGCGGCCTGGCATGCAGCCGGCCAGGGCAGCCTGGCCTGGCATGCCCGCGGCGTGGGCAGCGTGGCCTGTGCGAATACCGCGCGCGTGGTCTTTTTGACCACGGTGCGCGTGTTGCGCGCATGGTCGCGCACGCCTTTGCACGCCTTCGCACGCAACGCACGTCTAGTGATAACAACCGCAGCCAAGGCAGCCCAGCCCCAAGGCCAAGGCCAGCAGCATGGCATGCCACGGCCAAGGCAGCCCAGCCAAAGCCAGCAGCATGCCATGCCAAGGTCAAGGCCAGCAGCATGCCATGCCACGGCCAAGGCAGCCCAGCCAAAGCCAGCAGCATGCCATGCCAAGCCAAGGCCAGTAGCATGCCATGCCTCGGCCAAGGCAGGCCAGCCAAAGCCAGCAGCATGCCATGCCAAACCAAGGCCAGCAGCATGCCATGCCAAGGCCAAGGCAGCCCAGCCAAAGCCAGCAGCATGCCATGCCAAGCCAAGGCCAGCAGCATGCCATGCCAAGGCCAAGGCAGGCCAGCCAAAGCCAGCAGCATGCCATGCCAAGGCCAAGGCCAGCAGCATGGCATGCCACGGCCAAGGCAGCCCAGCCAAAGCCAGCAGCATGCCATGCCAAGGCCAAGGCCAGCAGCATGCCATGCCACGGCCAAGGCAGGCCAGCCAAAGCCAGCAGCATGCCATGCCAAGCCAAGGCCAGCAGCATGCCATGCCACGGCCAAGGCAGGCCAGCCAAAGCCAGCAGCATGCCATGCCAAGCCAAGGCCAGCAGCATGCCATGCCACGGCCAAGGCAGGCCAGCCAAAGCCAGCAGCATGCCATGCCAAGCCAAGGCCAGCAGCATGCCATGCCACGGCCAAGGCAGGCCAGCCAAAGCCAGCAGCATGCCATGCCAAGGCCAACGCCAGCAGCATGCCATGCCTCGGCCAAGGCAGGCCAGCCAAAGCCAGCAGCATGCCATGCCAAGGCCAAGGCCAGCAGCATGCCATGCCTCGGCCAAGGCAGGCCAGCCAAAGCTAGCAGCATGCCATGCCAAGCCAAGGCCAGCAGCATGCCATGCCAAGGCCAAGGCAGCCCAGCCAGAGCCAGCAGCATGCCATGCCAAGGCCAAGGCCAGCAGCATGGCATGCCACGGCCAAGGCAGCCCAGCCAAAGCCAGCAGCATGCCATGCCAAGGCCAAGGCCAGCAGCATGCCATGCCACGGCCAAGGCAGCCCAGCCAAAGCCAGCAGCATGCCATGCCAAGCCAAGGCCAGCAGCATGCCATGCCTCGGCCAAGGCAGGCCAGCCAAAGCCAGCAGCATGCCATGCCAAGCCAAGGCCAGCAGCATGCCATGCCAAGGCCAAGGCGGCCCAGCCAAAGCCAGCAGCATGCCATGCCAAGCCAAGGCCAGCACAATGCCATGCCAAGGCCAAGGCAGGCCAGCCAAAGCCAACAGCATGCCATGCCAAGGCCAAGGCCAGCAGCATGCCATGCCACGGCCAAGGCAGCCCAGCCAAAGCCAGCAGCATGCCATGCCAAGGCCAAGGCCAGCAGCATGCCATGCCACGGCCAAGGCAGGCCAGCAAAAGCCAGCAGCATGCCATGCCAAGCCAAGGCCAGCAGCATGCCATGCCAAGGCCAAGGCAGGCCAGCCAAAGCCAGCAGCATGCCATGCCAAGGCCAAGGCCAGCAGCATGCCATGCCACGGCCAAGGCAGCCCAGCCAAAGCCAGCAGCATGCCATGCCAAGGCCAAGGCCAGCAGCATGCCATGCCACGGCCAAGGCAGGCCAGCAAAAGCCAGCAGCATGCCATGCCAAGCCAAGGCCAGCAGCATGCCATGCCAAGGCCAAGGCAGGCCAGCCAAAGCCAGCAGCATGCCATGCCAAGGCCAAGGCCAGCAGCATGCCATGCCACGGCCAAGGCAGCCCAGCCAAAGCAAGCAGCATGCCATGCCAAGGCCAAGGCCAGCAGCATGCCATGCCACGGCCAAGGCAGCCCAGCCAAGGCCGGCAGCATGCCATGTCAAGGCCAAAGCCAGCAGCATGCCATGCCAAGGCTAAGGCCAGCAGCATGCCATGCCAAGGCCAAGGCCAGCAGCATGCTATGCCACGGCCAAGGCCAGCAGCATGCCATGCCAAGCCATGGGCAGCAGCATGCCATGCCAAGGCCAAGGCAGCCCAGCCAAAGCCAGCAGCATGCCATGCCAAGGCCAAGGCCAGCAGCATGCCATGCCAAGGCCAAGGCAGCCCAGCCAAAGCCAGCAGCATGCCATGCCAAGGCCAAGGCCAGCAGCATGCCATGCCACGGCCAAGGCAGCCCAACCAAAGCCAGCAGCATGCCATGCCAAGGCCAAGGCCAGCAGCATGCCATGCCACGGCCAAGGCAGGCCAGCCAAAGCCAGCAGCATGCCATGCCAAGCCAAGGCCAGCAGCATGCCATTCCAAGGCCAAGGCAGGCCAGCCAAAGCCAGCAGCATGCCATGCCAAGGCCAAGGCCAGCAGCATGCCATGCCACGGCCAAGGCAGCCCAGCCAAAGCAAGCAGCATGCCATGCCAAGGCCAAGGCCAGCAGCATGCCATGCCACGGCCAAGGCAGCCCAGCCAAAGCCAGCAGCATGCCATGCCAAGGCCAAGGCCAGCAGCATGCCATGCCACGGCCAAGGCAGCCCAGCCAAAGCCAGCAGCATGCCATGCCAAGGCCAAGGCCAGTAGCATGCCATGCCACGGCCAAGGCAGGCCAGCCAAAGCCAGCAGCATGCCATGCCAAGCCAAGGCCAGCAGCATGCCATGCCAAGGCCAAGGCAGCCCAGCCAAAGCCAGCAGCATGCCATGCCAAGGCCAAGGCCAGCAGCATGCCATGCCACGGCCAAGGCAGCCCAGCCAAAGCCAGCAGCATGCCATGCCAAGGCCAAGGCCAGCAGCATGCCATGCCACGGCCAAGGCAGCCCAGCCAACGCCAGCAGCATGCCATGCCAAGCCAAGGCCAGCAGCATGCCATGCCACGGCCAAGGCAGGCCAGCCAAAGCCAGCAGCATGCCATGCCAAGCCAAGGCCAGCAGCATGCCATGCCACGGCCAAGGCAGGCCAGCCAAAGCCAGCAGCATGCCATGCCAAGCCAAGGCCAGCAGCATGCCATGCCACGGCCAAGGCAGGCCAGCCAAAGCCAGCAGCATGCCATGCCAAGGCCAAGGCCAGCAGCATGCCATGCCTCGGCCAAGGCCGGCCAGCCAAAGCCAGCAGCATGCCATGCCAAGCCAAGGCTAGCAGCATGCCATGCCAAGGCCAAGGCAGCCCAGTCAAAGCCAGCAGCATGCCATGCCAAGGCCAAGGCCACCAGCATGCCATGCCACGGCCAAGGCAGCCCAGCCAAAGCCAGCAGCATGCCATGCCAAGGCCAAGGACAGCAGCATGCCATGCCACGGCCAAGGCAGGCCAGCCAAAGCCAGCAGCATGCCATGCCAAGCCAAGGCCAGCAGCATGCCATGCCACGGCCCAGGCAGGCCAGCCAAAGCCAGCAGCATGCCATGCCAAGCCAAGGCCAGCAGCATGCCATGCCACGGCCAAGGCAGGCCAGCCAAAGCCAGCAGCATGCCATGCCAAGCCAAGGCCTGCAGCATGCCATGCCAAGGCCAAGGCAGCCCAGCCAAAGCCAGCAGCATGCCATGCCAAGGCCAAGGCCAGCAGCATGCCATGCCACGGCCAAGGCAGCCCAGCCAAAGCCAGCAGCATGCCATGCCAAGGCCAAGGCCTGCAGCATGGCATGCCACGGCCAAGGCAGCCCAGGCAAAGCCAGCAGCATGCCATGCCAAGGCCAAGGCCAGCAGCATGCCATGCCACGGCCAAGGCCAGCAGCATGCCATGCCAAGCCAAGGCCAGCAGCATGCCATGCCAAGGCCAAGGCAGCCCAGCCAAAGCCAGCAGCATGCCATGCCAAGGCCAAGGCCAGCAGCATGCCATGCCACGACCAAGGCAGCCCAGCCAAAGCCAGCGGCATGCCATGCCACGGCCAAGGCAGGCCAGCCAAAGCCAGCGGCATGCCATGCCAAGGCCAAGGCCAGCAGCATGCCATGCCACGGCCAAGGCAGGCCAGCCAAAGCCAGCGGCATGCCATGCCAAGGCCAAGGCCAGCAGCATGCCATGCCACGGCCAGGGCAGGCCAGCCAAAGCCAGCTGCATGCCATGCCAAGCCAAGGCCAGCAGCATGCCATGCCAAGGCCAAGGCAGCCCAGCCAAAGCCAGCAGCATGCCATGCCAAGGCCAAGCCCAGCAGCATGCCATGCCACGGCCAAGGGAGCCCAGCCAAAGCGAGCGGCATGCCATGCCAAGGCCAAGGCCAGCAGCATGCCATGCCACGGCCAAGGCAGGCCAGCCAAAGCCAGCAGCATGCCATGCCAAGGCCAAGGCCAGCAGCATGCCATGCCACGGCCAAGGCAGGCGAGCCAAAGCCAGCAGCATGCCATGCCAAGGCCAAGGCCAGAAGCATGCCATGCCACGGCCAAGGCAGGCCAGCCAAAGCCAGCAGCATGCCATGCCAAGCCAAGGCCAGCAGCATGCCATGCCAAGGCCAAGGCAGCCCAGCCAAAGCCAGCAGCATGCCATGCCAAGGCCAAGGCCAGCAGCATGCCATGCCACGGCCAAGGCAGCCCAGCCAAAGCCAGCAGCATGCCATGCCAAGGCCAAGGCCAGCAGCATGCCATGCCACGGCCAAGGCAGCCCAGCCAAAGCCAGCAGCATGCCATGCCAAGGCCAAGGCCAGCAGCATGGCATGCCACGGCCAAGGCAGCCCAGCCAAAGCCAGCAGCATGCCATGCCAAGGCCAAGGCCAGCAGCATGCCATGCCACGGCCAAGGCAGGCCAGCCAAAGCCAGCAGCATGCCATGCCAAGGCCAAGGCCAGCAGCATGCCATGCCACGGCCAAGGCCAGCAGCATGCCATGCCAAGCCATGGGCAGCAGCATGCCATGCCAAGGCCAAGGCAGCCCAGCCAAAGCCAGCAGCATGCCATGCCAAGGCCAAGGCCAGCAGCATGCCATGCCACGGCCAAGGCAGCCCAGCCAAAGCCAGCAGCATGCCATGCCAAGGCCAAGGCCAGCAGCATGCCATGCCACGGCCAAGGCAGGCCAGCCAAAGCCAGCAGCATGCCATGCCAAGCCAAGGCCAGCAGCATGCCATGCCAAGGCCAAGGCAGGCCAGCCAAAGCCAGCAGCATGCCATGCCAAGGCCAAGGCCAGCAGCATGCCATGCCACGGCCAAGGCAGCCCAGCCAAAGCAAGCAGCATGCCATGCCAAGGCCAAGGCCAGCAGCATGCCATGCCACGGCCAAGGCAGCCCAGCCAAACCCAGCAGCATGCCATGCCAAGGCCAAGGCCAGCAGCATGCCATGCCACGGCCAAGGCAGCCCAGCCAAAGCCAGCAGCATGCCATGCCAAGGCCAAGGCCAGCAGCATGCCATGCCACGGCCAAGGCAGGCCAGCCAAAGCCAGCAGCATGCCATGCCAAGCCAAGGCCAGCAGCATGCCATGCCAAGGCCAAGGCAGCCCAGCCAAAGCCAGCATCATGCCATGCCAAGGCCAAGGCCAGCAGCATGCCATGCCACGGCCAAGGCAGCCCAGCCAAAGCCAGCAGCATGCCATGCCAAGGCCAAGGCCAGCAGCATGCCATGCCACGGCCAAGGCCAAGGCCAAGGCAGCCCATCCGAAGCCAGCAACATTCCATGCCAAGGCCAACGCTGCCCAGCCAAGGCCAGCGACATGCCATGCCAAGGCCAAGCCCAGCCGCATGTCTTGCCACGGCCTTGTCCCGCAGCGTGGCGTGCCTTGGCCTTGGGCTAGAACATCGCATGCCACGCCCTTGGCAAGCAATCCCGTCCCTCGTGTAATTGCCATTTGGTTTGGCTTTGACTTACGTATATGTTGCCCTGCGAAATGCATGTCCCTCGGGTAATAGCCGTTTGGTTGCCTTTGACTTGCGAACACGTTGCTAGTGCTTTCCCCAGTGGAAGCTTGTTGGGAAAAGTATGTCCCTCGGAAGTTGCCTGTTGCATTCGAGCTATCCGATGCTTGCTCGGTTTCTCTAAGAGTTTTCGCACGTTCGTTGGGCTTTTTAATTATTTATTTACTCATAAAAATTATAATAAAATAAATAAAAAATAAAAAAATAATTGAAAAAATTACTATAATTACTAGTGCCTCATCTTATAATTGTTGGAATTTTTCTAGAATTTTTTGAGTATTTTTAGTAATTTTTATTATTTTTTAAGTATTAAAATTGAAATAAATTAAAATAAAATATTCCGGTGGCCAAATATTTTTTTATAATTTTTTTTATGGTGTATTAAATTATTTCATACAACTTTCATGTTGAAAGTTTTGGCAAAAAACCATTACTTTTTAAAAAAACCCCATTATGACTCCTCAAACATGGTTGATGTTTCCTCCTGCCAGATTGAAAAGGGCTTAACAGGCTATTATAAGGGGGGGGGCACCTCCCTTAAGGCTGGCCAGCATGGCCAGGCCACAGGCCACGCCTATGCCTAGGCGGGCGCTTGGCACATGCCATCGCTTGGCTTGTGGCATTGGCTTGTGGCATCGAAACTACATAGCCAAGCACGGGATGCGTCGAGTGGCGGCCCGCGGTGGTGGCGGTGGCACGTTGGCCTAGGCCAGCATGCCATGCCACAGCCTTGGCCAGCAACATGGCATGCCAAAGCCTTGGCCAGCAGCATGCCATGCCCTGGCCTTGGCAAGCATGTCATGCCACGGCCTTGGCCAGCAGCATGCCATGCCCCGGCCTTCGCCAGCATGTCATGCCACGGCCTTGGCCAGCAACATGGCATGCCAAAGCCTTGGCCAGCAGCGTGCCATGCCCCGGCCTTGGCAAGCTTGTCATGCCACGGCCATGGCCAGCAGCGTGCCATGCCCCGGCCTTGGCCAGCAGCGTGCCATGCCACGACCTTGGCCAGCAGCTTGCCATGCCCCGGCCTTGGCCAGCATGCCATGCCACGGCCTTGGCCAGCAGCATGCCATGCCACGGCCTTGGCCAGCAGCATGCCATGCCACGGCCTTGGCCAGCAACATGCCATGCCAAAGCCTTGGCCGGCAGCATGCCCTGCCCCGGCCTTGGCCGGCAGCATGGCAAGCCCAAGCCTTGGTCAGCAGCAGCATGCCATGCCAACGCCTTGGCCAGCAGCATGCCTTGCCACGGCCTCGTCCAGCAGCATGGCATGCCACGCCACGGCCTCGGCCATCAGCATGCCTTGCCACGGCCTCGGCCATCAGCATGCCTTGCCACGGCCTCGGCCATCAGCATGCCTTGCCACGGCCTCGGCCAGCAGCATGGCATGCCCCGGCCTTGGCCAGCAGCATGTCATGCCACGGCCTTGGCAAGCATGCCAAGCCACGGCCTTGGCAAGCATGCCATGTCCCTCGGGTAATTGTACAAGTTGCCTTGCGAAATGCATGTCCCTCGGTTAAATTGCCATTTGGTTGGCTTTGGCGTGCGAACGAGTTGCCTGTGCTTTCCTTGTGGAAGCTTGTTGCGAGAAGTATGTCCCTCGAAAGTTGCCTGTTGCGTTTGTTATTTGCATTCGCGCTAACCGGTGCTTGCTCGGCCTCTCTAAATGTTTTCGCGCGTTCGTCGGGCTTCTTAGTCCTTCGGGGGGTGATTCGTTTTGGGGGGCTGGTGCACAGTGTACGTCGTGGCGCGTGAGTTGTGTTCGGTTTGTGCGAGTTGGACGGATCCCTGCCTGTGCAGCGAACTCCACTGGTGCATTCCTCCATGTCCCTCGGGTGATGCCTTTAGGTTGTCTTCGACTCGCCTTCGGGTTGCCTGCGCTTCCCTAGTGGAAGGTGCCTTGCGAAAGGCGTGTCCCTCGGGTAATTGCCATTTGGTTGGCTTTGACGTTCGAACGAGTTGCCTATGCTTTCCTAGTGGAAGCTTGTTGCGAAAAGTATGTCCCTCGAAAGTTGCCTGTTGCGCTTGTTATTTGCATTCGCGCTAACCGGTGCTTGCTCGGCCTCTCTAAATGTTTTCGCGCGTT
>NW_028129474.1:13685000-13695000 GCF_055761805.1 Camellia sinensis
CCACGGCCTCGGCCCGCATGCCTTGCCGCCGCGTTGCCCAGCATGCCATGCCACCGCGTTGCCCGGCGTGCCATGCCTTAGCCTTGGCCAACATGTCGTGCCACGGCCTCGGCCCGCATGCCATGCCATGCCACGGCCCGCATGTCTTGCCACGGCCTCGGACCGCATGCCTTGCTACGGCGTCGCCCACCACGCCATGCCACGGCCTCGGCCCGCATGCGTTGCTACGACGTTGCCCAACATGCCATGCCACGGCCCCGGCCCGCATGCCTTGCCACCGCGTTGCCCAGCATGCCATGCCACCGCGTTGCCCGGCGTGCCATGCCTTAGCCTTGGCCAACATGTCGTGCCACGGCCTCGGCCCGCATGCCATGCCATGCCACGGCCTCGGCCCGCTTGCCTTGCGACGGCGTCGCCCAACATGCCATGCCACGGCCTCGGCCCGCATGCCATGCCGCGGCCTCGGCCCGCATGCCTTGCTACGACGTTGCCCAACATGCCATGCCACGGCCCCGGCCCGCATGCCTTGCTATGACGTGGCCCAACATGCCATGCCACGGCCTCGGCCCGCATGCCTTGTTACGGCGTCGCCCAACATGCCATGCCACGGCCTCGGACCGCATGCCATGCCACGGCCTCGGCCCGCATGCCTTGCTACGACGTTGCCCAACATGCCATGCCACGGCCCCGGCCCGCATGCCTTGCCACCGCGTTGCCCAGCATGGCATGCCACCGCGTTGCCCGGCGTGCCATGCCTTAGCCTTGGCCAACATGTCATGCCACGGCCTCGGCCCGCATGCCATGCCATGCCACGGCCCGCATGTCTTGCCACGGCGTTGCCAAACATGCCATGCCACGGCCTCGGCCCGCATGCCATGGCACGGCGTCGCCCAACATGCCATGCCACGGCCACGGCCCGCATGCCTTGCTACGGCGTTGCCCAACATGCCATGCCACGGCCTCGGCCCGCATGCCTTGCCACCGCGTTGCCCAGCATGCCCTGCCACCGCGTTGCCCGGCGTGCCATGCCTTGGCCTTGGCCAACATGTCGAGCCACGGCCTGGGCCCGCATGCCATGCCATGCCACGGCCCGCATGTCTTGCCACGGCGTTGCCAAACATGCCATGACACGGCCTCGGCCCGCATGACATGCCACGGCCTCGGCCAGCGTGCCTTGCCACGGCGTCGCCCAACATGCCATGCCACGGCCTCGGCCCGCATGCCATGCCACGGCCTCGGCCCGCATGACATGCCACAGCCTCGGCCCGCATGCCTTGCCACGACGTCGCCCAACTTGCCATGCCACGGCCTCGGCCCGCATGCCATGCCACGGCCTCGGCCCGCATGACATGCCACGGCCTCGGCCCGCATGCCTTGCTACGACGTTGCCCAACATGCCATGCCACGGCCCCGGCCCGCATGCCTTGCCACCGCGTTGCCCAGCATGCCATGCCACCGCGTTGCCCGGCGTGCCATGCCTTAGCCTTGGCCAACATGTCCTGCCACGGCCTCGGCCCGCATGCCATGCCCTGCCACGGCCCGCATGTCTTGCCACGGCCTCGGACCGCATGCCTTGCTACGGCGTCGCCCAACATGCCATGCCACGGCCTCGGCCCGCATGCCTTGCTACGGCGTCGCCCAACATGCCATGGCACGGTCTTGGTCAGCATGCCATGCCATGGCACCGCCTTGTGCAGCGTTGGCCAGCATGCCTTGGCCGGCATGCCATGCCAATGCCTTGGGCCAACATGGCGTGCCACGGGCTGGGCGAGCATGGCATGCCACGGGCTGGGCGAGCATGCCACGCCACGGCCTTGGCTAGCAGCAAGGCATGCCACGGCCTCGGCGAGCATGCCATGCCATGGCCAAGGCCAAGGCAGTGGGCAAGGCCAAGTCCCTGTGCAAGGCATGGCCAAGGCCAAGGCCGCGGGCAAAGGCCAAGGCCAAGGCCATGGCATGCCACCGCCTTGATCGAACTTTTTGAACATGATTCTTTTATAATCTTATCCAAACCGTGCAACACAATTAAAAATGCACTACAATCAATTTTAAATGTCATTCCCTATTTTTTTGCAATTTTCCTTGAGGTTTTCGAATTTTTAAAGCCCTTATTTGGCAAAAAAAATCAAAATAAAATTAAGAAAATGAAAAAATAATTTAATAATTTCTATAATTACTAGTGAATCATCCTTTAATTATTGGAATTTTTCCATAATTTTTTGACCATTTTTATTAATTTTTATTATTTTTAAAGTATTAAAATCGAAATAAATTAAAATAAAATATTTTCGATAAAAAAATATTTTTTTTAATTTTTTTTATGGTGTATTAAATTATTTCCTACAACTTTCATGTTGAAAGTTTTGGCAAAAAACCATTACTTTTTAAAAAAACCCCATTATGACTCCTCGAACATGCTTGATGTTTCCTCCTGCCAGATTGAAAAGGGCTTAACAGGCTATTATAAGGGGGGGGCACCTCCCTTGCCCAGGCAAGGCAGTGGCAGGTACGCCCCATGTTGGGCGCGGCCTGGGCTGCGGCCTTGGGTTACATGCACTGCGGCTCGACCGCGGCCTGGGCTGCGGCCTGGGGCGGCTCGGCCGCGGCCTTGGGCGGCCTTGGGCGGCTCGGGCGCGGCCTGGGCGCGGCCTTGCGCGGCCTGGGCGCGGCCTTGGGCGGACTGGACCGCGGCCTTGGGCGCGGCCTAGAGCAGCATGGCGTGGCATGCGCGCGGGCGTGGGCGGCCTGGCATGCGCGCGGCGTGGGCAGCACGGCATGGCATGCGCACGGCCTGGGCGGCCTGGCATGCAGCCGGCGTGGGCAGCACGGCATGGCATGCGCACGGCCTGGGCGGCCTGGCATGCAGCCGGCCTGGCATGCCCGCAGCGTGGGCAGCACGGCATGGCATGCGCACGGCCTGGGCGGCCTGGCATGCAGCCGGCCTGGGCAGCACGGCCTGGCATGCGCACGGCCTGGGCGGCCTGGCATGCAGCCGGCCAGGGCAGCCTGGCCTGGCATGCCCGCGGCGTGGGCAGCGTGGCCTGTGCGAATACCGCGCGCGTGGTCTTTTTGACCACGGTGCGCGTGTTGCGCGCATGGTCGCGCACGCCTTTGCACGCCTTCGCACGCAACGCACGTCTAGTGATAACAACCGCAGCCAAGGCAGCCCAGCCCCAAGGCCAAGGCCAGCAGCATGGCATGCCACGGCCAAGGCAGCCCAGCCAAAGCCAGCAGCATGCCATGCCAAGGCCAAGGCCAGCAGCATGCCATGCCACGGCCAAGGCAGCCCAGCCAAAGCCAGCAGCATGCCATGCCAAGCCAAGGCCAGCAGCATGCCATGCCTCGGCCAAGGCAGGCCAGCCAAAGCCAGCAGCATGCCATGCCAAGCCAAGGCCAGCAGCATGCCATGCCAAGGCCAAGGCAGCCCAGCCAAAGCCAGCAGCATGCCATGCCAAGCCAAGGCCAGTAGCATGCCATGCCAAGGCCAAGGCAGGCCAGCCAAAGCCAGCAGCATGCCATGCCAAGGCGAAGGCCAGCAGCATGGCATGCCACGGCCAAGGCAGCCCAGCCAAAGCCAGCAGCATGCCATGCCAAGGCCAAGGCCAGCAGCATGCCATGCCACGGCCAAGGCAGGCCAGCCAAAGCCAGCAGCATGCCATGCCACGGCCAAGGCAGGCCAGCCAAAGCCAGCAGCATGCCATGCCAAGCCAAGGCCAGCAGCATGCCATGCCACGGCCAAGGCAGGCCAGCCAAAGCCAGCAGCATGCCATGCCAAGCCAAGGCCAGCAGCATCCATGCCACGGCCAAGGCAGGCCAGCCAAAGCCAGCAGCATGCCATGCCAAGGCCAAGGCCAGCAGCATGCCATGCCTCGGCCAAGGCAGGCCAGCCAAAGCCAGCAGCATGCCATGCCAAGCCAAGGCCAGCAGCATGCCATGCCAAGGCCAAGGCAGCCCAGCCAGAGCCAGCAGCATGCCATGCCAAGGCCAAGGCCAGCAGCATGCCATGCCACGGCCAAGGCAGCCCAGCCACAGCCAGCAGCATGCCATGCCAAGGCCAAGGCCAGCAGCATGGCATGCCACGGCCAAGGCAGCCCAGCCAAAGCCAGCAGCATGCCATGCCAAGGCCAAGGCCAGCAGCATGCCATGCCACGGCCAAGGCAGCCCAGCCAAAGCCAGCAGCATGCCATGCCAAGCCAAGGCCAGCAGCATGCCATGCCTCGGCCAAGGCAGGCCAGCCAAAGCCAGCAGCATGCCATGCCAAGCCAAGGCCAGCAGAATGCCATGCCAAGGCCAAGGCAGCCCAGCCAAAGCCAGCAGCATGCCATGCCAAGCCAAGGCCAGCACAATGCCATCCCAAGGCCAAGGCAGGCCAGCCAAAGCCAGCAGCATGCCATGCCAAGGCCAAGGCCAGCAGCATGCCATGCCACGGCCAAGGCAGCCCAGCCAAAGCCAGCAGCATGCCATGCCAAGGCCAAGGCCAGCAGCATGCCATGCCACGGCCAAGGCAGGCCAGCCAAAGCCAGCAGCATGCCATGCCAAGCCAAGGCCAGCAGCATGCCATGCCAAGGCCAAGGCAGGCCAGCCAAAGCCAACAGCATGCCATGCCAAGGCCAAGGCCAGCAGCATGCCATGCCACGGCCAAGGCAGCCCAGCCAAAGCAAGCAGCATGCCATGCCAAGGCCAAGGCCAGCAGCATGCCATGCCACGGCCAAGGCAGCCCAGCCAAAGCCGGCAGCATGCCATGCCAAGGCCAAAGCCAGCAGCATGCCATGCCAAGGCCAAGGCCAGCAGCATGCCATGCCAAGGCCAAGGCCAGCAGCATGCTATGCCACGGCCAAGGCCAGCAGCATGCCATGCCAAGCCATGGGCAGCAGCATGCCATGCCAAGGCCAAGGCAGCCCAGCCAAAGCCAGCAGCATGCCATGCCAAGGCCAAGGCCAGCAGCATGCCATGCCAAGGCCAAGGCAGCCCAGCCAAAGCCAGCAGCATGCCATGCCAAGGCCAAGGCCAGCAGCATGCCATGCCACGGCCAAGGCAGCCCAGCCAAAGCCAGCAGCATGCCATGCCAAGGCCAAGGCCAGCAGCATGCCATGCCACGGCCAAGGCAGGCCAGCCAAAGCCAGCAGCATGCCATGCCAAGCCAAGGCCAGCAGCATGCCATTCCAAGGCCAAGGCAGGCCAGCCAAAGCCAGCAGCATGCCATGCCAAGGCCAAGGCCAGCAGCATGCCATGCCACGGCCAAGGCAGCCCAGCCAAAGCAAGCAGCATGCCATGCCAAGGCCAAGGCCAGCAGCATGCCATGCCACGGCCAAGGCAGCCCAGCCAAAGCCAGCAGCATGCCATGCCAAGGCCAAGGCCAGCAGCATGCCATGCCACGGCCAAGGCAGCCCAGCCAAAGCCAGCAGCATGCCATGCCAAGGCCAAGGCCAGTAGCATGCCATGCCACG
Organism: Camellia sinensis; assembly: GCF_055761805.1. Classification (NCBI taxonomy): domain Eukaryota; kingdom Viridiplantae; phylum Streptophyta; class Magnoliopsida; order Ericales; family Theaceae; genus Camellia; species Camellia sinensis. The sequence goes on from NW_028129474.1 coordinate 13,690,448, forward strand.
GCCAAGGCAGGCCAGCCAAAGCGAGCAGCATGCCATGCCAAGGCCAAGGCAGCCCAGCCAAAGCCAGCAGCATGCCATGCCAAGGCCAAGGCCAGCAGCATGCCATGCCACGGCCAAGGCAGCCCAGCCAAAGCCAGCAGCATGCCATGCCAAGGCCAAGGCCAGCAGCATGCCATGCCACGGCCAAGGCAGCCCAGCCAACGCCAACAGCATGCCATGCCAAGCCAAGGCCAGCAGCATGCCATGCCACGGCCAAGGCAGGCCAGCCAAAGCCAGCAGCATGCCATGCCAAGCCAAGGCCAGCAGCATGCCATGCCACGGCCAAGGCAGGCCAGCCAAAGCCAGCAGCATGCCATGCCAAGCCAAGGCCAGCAGCATGCCATGCCACGGCCAAGGCAGGCCAGCCAAAGCCAGCAGCATGCCATGCCAAGGCCAAGGCCAGCAGCATGCCATGCCTCGGCCAAGGCCGGCCAGCCAAAGCCAGCAGCATGCCATGCCAAGCCAAGGCCAGCAGCATGCCATGCCAAGGCCAAGGCAGCCCAGTCAAAGCCAGCAGCATGCCATGCCAAGGCCAAGGCCACCAGCATGCCATGCCACGGCCAAGGCAGCCCAGCCAAAGCCAGCAGCATGCCATGCCAAGGCCAAGGACAGCAGCATGCCATGCCACGGCCAAGGCAGGCCAGCCAAAGCCAGCAGCATGCCATGCCAAGCCAAGGCCAGCAGCATGCCATGCCACGGCCAAGGCAGGCCAGCCAAAGCCAGCAGCATGCCATGCCAAGCCAAGGCCAGCAGCATGCCATGCCACGGCCAAGGCAGCCCAGCCAAAGCCAGCAGCATGCCATGCCAAGCCAAGGCCAGCAGCATGCCATGCCACGGCCAAGGCAGGCCAGCCAAAGCCAGCAGCATGCCATGCCAAGCCAAGGCCAGCAGCATGCCATGCCAAGGCCAAGGCAGCCCAGCCAAAGCCAGCAGCATGCCATGCCAAGGCCAAGGCCAGCAGCATGCCATGCCACGGCCAAGGCAGCCCAGCCAAAGCCAGCAGCATGCCATGCCAAGGCCAAGGCCTGCAGCATGGCATGCCACGGCCAAGGCAGCCCAGCCAAAGCCAGCAGCATGCCATGCCAAGGCCAAGGCCAGCAGCATGCCATGCCACGGCCAAGGCCAGCAGCATGCCATGCCAAGCCAAGGCCAGCAGCATGCCATGCCAAGGCCAAGGCAGCCCAGCCAAAGCCAGCAGCATGCCATGCCAAAGCCAAGGCCAGCAGCATGCCATGCCACGGCCAAGGCAGCCCAGCCAAAGCCAGCGGCATGCCATGCCAAGGCCAAGGCCAGCAGCATGCCATGCCACGGCCAAGGCAGGCCAGCCAAAGCCAGCGGCATGCCATGCCAAGGCCAAGGCCAGCAGCATGCCATGCCACGGCCAAGGCAGGCCAGCCAAAGCCAGCGGCATGCCATGCCAAGGCCAAGGCCAGCAGCATGCCATGCCACGGCCAGGGCAGGCCAGCCAAAGCCAGCTGCATGCCATGCCAAGCCAAGGCCAGCAGCATGCCATGCCAAGGCCAAGGCAGCCCAGCCAAAGCCAGCAGCATGCCATGCCAAGGCCAAGGCCAGCAGCATGCCATGCCACGGCCAAGGGAGCCCAGCCAAAGCGAGCGGCATGCCATGCCAAGGCCAAGGCCAAGGCCAGCAGCATGCCATGCCACGGCCAAGGCAGGCCAGCCAAAGCCAGCAGCATGCCATGCCAAGGCCAAGGCCAGCAGCATGCCATGCCACGGCCAAGGCAGGCTAGCCAAAGCCAGCAGCATGCCATGCCAAGGCCAAGGCCAGCAGCATGCCATGCCACGGCCAAGGCAGGCCAGCCAAAGCCAGCAGCATGCCATGCCAAGCCAAGGCCAGCAGCATGCCATGCCAAGGCCAAGGCAGCCCAGCCAAAGCCAGCAGCATGCCATGCCAAGGCCAAGGCCAGCAGCATGCCATGCCACGGCCAAGGCAGCCCAGCCAAAGCCAGCAGCATGCCATGCCAAGGCCAAGGCCAGCAGCATGCCATGCCACGGCCAAGGCAGCCCAGCCAAAGCCAGCAGCATGCCATGCCAAGGCCAAGGCAGCCCAGCCAAAGCCAGCAGCATGCCATGCCAAGGCCAAGGCCAGCAGCATGCCATGCCACGGCCAAGGCAGGCCAGCCAAAGCCAGCAGCATGCCATGCCAAGGCCAAGGCCAGCAGCATGCCATGCCACGGCCAAGGCCAGCAGCATGCCATGCCAAGCCATGGGCAGCAGCATGCCATGCCAAGGCCAAGGCAGCCCAGCCAAAGCCAGCAGCATGCCATGCCAAGGCCAAGGCCAGCAGCATGCCATGCCACGGCCAAGGCAGCCCAGCCAAAGCCAGCAGCATGCCATGCCAAGGCCAAGGCCAGCAGCATGCCATGCCACGGCCAAGGCAGGCCAGCCAAAGCCAGCAGCATGCCATGCCAAGCCAAGGCCAGCAGCATGCCATGCCAAGGCCAAGGCAGGCCAGCCAAAGCCAGCAGCATGCCATGCCAAGGCCAAGGCCAGCAGCATGCCATGCCACGGCCAAGGCAGCCCAGCCAAAGCAAGCAGCATGCCATGCCAAGGCCAAGGCCAGCAGCATGCCATGCCACGGCCAAGGCAGCCCAGCCAAAGCCAGCAGCATGCCATGCCAAGGCCAAGGCCAGCAGCATGCCATGCCACGGCCAAGGCAGCCCAGCCAAAGCCAGCAGCATGCCATGCCAAGGCCAAGGCCAGCAGCATGCCATGCCACGGCCAAGGCAGGCCAGCCAAAGCCAGCAGCATGCCATGCCAAGCCAAGGCCAGCAGCATGCCATGCCAAGGCCAAGGCAGCCCAGCCAAAGCCAGCAGCATGCCATGCCAAGGCCAAGGCCAGCAGCATGCCTTGCCACGGCCAAGGCAGCCCAGCCAAAGCCAGCAGCATGCCATGCCAAGGCCAAGGCCAGCAGCATGCCATGCCACGGCCAAGGCCAAGGCCAAGGCAGCCCATCCGAAGCCAGCAACATTCCATGCCAAGGCCAACGCTGCCCAGCCAAGGCCAGCGACATGCCATGCCAAGGCCAAGCCCAGCCGCATGTCTTGCCACGGCCTTGTCCCGCAGCGTGGCGTGCCTTGGCCTTGGGCTAGAACATCGCATGCCACGCCCTTGGCAAGCAATCCCGTCCCTCGTGTAATTTCCATTTGGTTTGGCATTGACTTACGTATATGTTGCCCTGCGAAATGCATGTCCCTCGGGTAATAGCCGTTTGGTTGCCTTTGACTTGCGAACACGTTGCTAGTGCTTTCCCCAGTGGAAGCTTGTTGGGAAAAGTATGTCCCTCGGAAGTTGCCTGTTGCATTCGAGCTATCCGATGCTTGCTCGGTTTCTCTAAGAGTTTTCGCACGTTCGTTGGGCTTTTTAATTATTTATTTACTCATAAAAATTATAATAAAATAAATAAAAAATAAAAAAATAATTGAAAAAATTACTATAATTACTAGTGCCTCATCTTATAATTGTTGGAATTTTTCTAGAATTTTTTGAGTATTTTTAGTAATTTTTATTATTTTTTAAGTATTAAAATTGAAATAAATTAAAATAAAATATTCCGGTGGCCAAATATTTTTTTATAATTTTTTTTATGGTGTATTAAATTATTTCATACAACTTTCATGTTGAAAGTTTTGGCAAAAAACCATTACTTTATAAAAAAACCCCATTATGACTCCTCAAACATGGTTGATGTTTCCTCCTGCCAGATTGAAAAGGGCTTAACAGGCTATTATAAGGGGGGGGCACCTCCCTTAAGGCTGGCCAGCATGGCCAGGCCACAGGCCACGCCTATGCCTAGGCGGGCGCTTGGCACATGCCATCGCTTGGCTTGTGGCATTGGCTTGTGGCATCGAAACTACATAGCCAAGCACGGGATGCGTCGAGTGGCGGCCCGCGGTGGTGGCGGTGGCACGTTGGCCTAGGCCAGCATGCCATGCCACAGCCTTGGCCAGCAACATGGCATGCCAAAGCCTTGGCCAGCAGCATGCCATGCCCTGGCCTTGGCAAGCATGTCATGCCACGGCCTTGGCCAGCAGCATGCCATGCCACGGCCTTGGCCAGCAGCATGCCATGCCCCGGCCTTCGCCAGCATGTCATGCCACGGCCTTGGCCAGCAACATGGCATGCCAAAGCCTTGGCCAGCAGCGTGCCATGCCCCGGCCTTGGCAAGCTTGTCATGCCACGGCCATGGCCAGCAGCGTGCCATGCCCCGGCCTTGGCCAGCAGCGTGCCATGCCACGACCTTGGCCAGCAGCTTGCCATGCCCCGGCCTTGGCCAGCATGCCATGCCACGGCCTTGGCCAGCAGCATGCCATGCCACGGCCTTGGCCAGCAGCATGCCATGCCACGGCCTTGGCCAGCAACATGCCATGCCAAAGCCTTGGCCGGCAGCATGCCCTGCCCCGGCCTTGGCCGGCAGCATGGCAAGCCCAAGCCTTGGTCAGCAGCAGCATGCCATGCCAACGCCTTGGCCAGCAGCATGCCTTGCCACGGCC
>NW_028129474.1:13705000-13717500 GCF_055761805.1 Camellia sinensis
CGGCCCGCATGCCATGCCACGGCCTCGGCCGGCATGCCTTGCTACGGCGTTGCCCAACATGCCATGCGACGGCCTCGGCCCGCATGCCTTGCCACCGCGTTGCCCAGCATGCCATGCCACCGCGTTGCCCGGCGTGCCATGCCTTACCCTTGGCCAACATGTCGAGCCACGGCCTCGGCCCGCATGCCTTGCTACGGCGTCGCCCAACATGCCATGCCACGGCCTCGGCCCGCATGCCATGCCACGGCCTCGGCCCGCATGCCTTGCTACGGCGTTGCCCAACATGCCATGCCACGGCCTCGGCCCGCATGCCTTGCCACGGCCTCGGCGCGCATGACATGCCACAGCCTCGGCCCGCATGCCTTGCCCCGACGTCGCCCAACTCGCCATGCCACGGCCTCGGCCCGCATGCCATGCCACGGCCTCGGCTCGCATGACATGCCACGGCCCGCATGTCTTGCGACGGCGTCGCCCAACATGCCATGCCACGGCCTCGGCCCGCATGACATGCCACGGCCTCGGCCCGCATGCCTTGCTACGGCGTCGCCCAACATGCCATGCCACAGCCTCGGCCCGCATGCCATGCCACGGCCTCGGCGCGCATGACATGCCACAGCCTCGGCCCGCATGCCTTGCCCCGACGTCGCCCAACTCGCCATGCCACGGCCTCGGCCCGCATGCCATGCCACGGCCTCGGCTCGCATGACATGCCACGGCCTCGGCCCGCATGCCTTGCTACGGCGTCGCCCAACATGCCATGCCACGGCCTCGGCCCGCATGACATGCCACGGCCTCGGAACGCATGCCTTGCTACGGCGTCGCCCAACATGCCATGCCACGGCCTCGGCCCGCATGCCATGCCACGGCCTCGGCCCGCATGCCTTGCTACGACGTTGCCCAACATGCCATGCCACGGCCCCGGCCCGCATGCCTTGCCACCGCGTTGCCCAGCATGGCATGCCACCGCGTTGCCCGGCGTGCCATGCCTTAGCCTTGGCCAACATGTCGTGCCACGGCCTCGGCCCGCATGCCATGCCATGCCACGGCCCGCATGTCTTGCCACGGCGTTGCCAAACATGCCATGCCACGGCCTCGGCCCGCGTGACATGCCACGGCCTCGGCCCGCGTGACATGCCACGGCCTCGGCCCGCCTGCCTTGCCACGGCCTCGGCCCGCATGCCATGCCACGGCCTCGGCCCGCATGACGTGCCACGGCCTCGGCCCGCATGCCTTGCCACGGCGTCGCCCAACATGCCATGCCACGGCGTCGCCCAACATGCCATGCCACGGCCTCGGCCCGCATGCCATGCCACGGCCTCGGCCCGCATGCCTTGCTACGGCGTCGCCCAACATGCCATGCCACGGCCTCGGCCCGCATGCCTTGCTACGACGTTGCCCAACATGCCATGCCACGGCCCCGGCCCGCATGCCTTGCCACCGCGTTGCCCAGCATGCCATGCCACCGCGTTGCCCGGCGTGCCATGCCTTAGCCTTGGCCAACATGTCGTGCCACGGCCTCGGCCCGCATGCCATGCCATGCCACGGCCCGCATGTCTTGCCACGGCGTTGCCAAACATTCCATGCCACGGCCTCGGCCCGCGTGACATGCCACGGCCTCGGCCCGCGTGACATGCCACGGCCTCGGCCCGCGTGACCTGCCACGGCCTCGGCCCGCGTGACCTGCCACGGCCTCGGCCCGCGTGACATGCCACGGCCTCGGCCCGCATGCCTTGCCACGGCGTCGCCCAACATGCCATGCCACGGCCTCGCCCAACATGCCATGCCACGGCCTCGCCCCGCATGCCATGCCACGGCCTCGGCTCGCATGACATGCCACGGCCTCGGCCCGCATGCCTTGCCACGGCGTCGCCCAACATGCCATGCCACGGCCTCGCCCAACATGCCATGCCACGGCCTCGGCCCGCGTGCCATGCCACGGCCTCGGCCCGCATGACATGCCACGGCCTCGGACCACATGCCTTGCCACGGCATCGGCCCGCACGCCATGCCACGGCCTCGGCCCGCATGCCATGCCGCGGCCTCGGCCCGCATGCCTTGCCACGGCGTCGCCCAACATGCCATGCCACGGCCCCGGCCCGCATGCCTTGCTATGACGTGGCCCAACATGCCATGCCACGGCCTCGGCCCGCATGCCTTGTTACGGCCTCGCCCAACATGCCATGCCACGGCCTCGGCCCGCATGCCATGCCACGGCCTCGGCCCGCATGACATGCCACGGCCTCGGACCGCATGCCTTGCTACGGCGTCGCCCAACATGCCATGCCACGGCCTCGGCCCGCATGCCTTGCTACGACGTTGCCCAACATGCCATGCCACGGCCCCGGCCCGCATGCCTTGCTACGGCGTCGCCCAACATGCCATGCCACGGCCTCGGCCCGCATGCCTTGCTACGACGTTGCCCAACATGCCATGCCACGACCCCGGCCCGCATGCCTTGCCACCGCGTTGCCCAGCATGCCGTGCCACCGCGTTGCCCGGCGTGCCATGCCTTAGCCTTGGCCAACATGTCGTGCGACGGCCTCGGCCCGCATGACATGCCACGGCCTCGGCCTGCATGCCTTGCCACGGCGTTGCCCAACATGCCATGCCACGGCCTCGGCCCGCATGCCATGCCATGCCACGGCCCGCATGTCTTGCCACGGCGTTGCCAAACATGCCATGCCACGGCCTCGGCCCGCATGCCATGCCACGGCGTCGCCCAACATGCCATGCCACGGCCACGGCCCGCATGCCTTGCTACGGCGTTGCCCAACATGCCATGCCACGGCCTCGGCCCGCATGCCTTGCCACCGCGTTGCCCAGCATGCCCTGCCACCGCGTTGCCCGGCGTGCCATGCCTTAGCCTTGGCCAACATGTCGAGCCACGGCCTGGGCCCGCATGCCATGCCATGCCACGGCCCGCATGTCTTGCCACGGCGTTGCCAAACATGCCATGACACGGCCTCGGCCCGCATGACATGCCACGGCCTCGGCCCGCGTGCCTTGCCACGGCGTCGCCCAACATGCCATGCCACGGCCTCGGCCCGCATGCCATGCCACGGCCTCGGCCCGCATGACATGCCACAGCCTCGGCCCGCATGCCTTGCCACGACGTCGCCCAACTTGCCATGCCACGGCCTCGGCCCGCATGCCATGCCACGGCCTCGGCCCGCATGACATGCCACGGCCTCGGCCCGCATGCCTTGCTACGATTGCCCAACATGCCATGCCACGGCCCCGGCCCGCATGCCTTGCCACCGCGTTGCCCAGCATGCCATGCCACCGCGTTGCCCGGCGTGCCATGCCTTAGCCTTGGCCAACATGTCCTGCCACGGCCTCGGCCCGCATGCCATGCCCTGCCACGGCCCGCATGTCTTGCCACGGCCTCGGACCGCATGCCTTGCTACGGCGTCGCCCAACATGCCATGCCACGGCCTCGGCCCGCATGCCTTGCTACGGCGTCGCCCAACATGCCATGGCACGGTCTTGGTCAGCATGCCATGCCATGGCACCGCCTTGTGCAGCGTTGGCCAGCATGCCTTGGCCGGCATGCCATGCCAATGCCTTGGGCCAACATGGCGTGCCACGGGCTGGGCGAGCATGGCATGCCACGGGCTGGGCGAGCATGCCACGCCACGGCCTTGGCTAGCAGCAAGGCATGCCACGGCCTCGGCGAGCATGCCATGCCATGGCCAAGGCAGTGGGCAAGGCCAAGTCCCTGTGCAAGGCATGGCCAAGGCCAAGGCCAAGGCCAAGGCCGCGGGCAAAGGCCAAGGCCAAGGCCATGGCATGCCACCGCCTTGATCGAACTTTTTGAACATGATTCTTTTATAATCTTATCCAAACCGTGCAACACAATTAAAAATGCACTACAATCAATTTTAAATGTCATTCCCTATTTTTTTGCAATTTTCCTTGAGGTTTTCGAATTTTTAAAGCCCTTATTTGGCAAAAAAAATCAAAATAAAATAAAAAAAATGAAAAAATAATTTAATAATTTCTATAATTACTAGTGAATCATCCTTTAATTATTGGAATTTTTCCATAATTTTTTGACCATTTTTATTAATTTTTATTATTTTTAAAGTATTAAAATCGAAATAAATTAAAATAAAATATTTTCGGTAAAAAAATATTTTTTTTAATTTTTTTTATGGTGTATTAAATTATTTCCTACAACTTTCATGTTGAAAGTTTTGGCAAAAAACCATTACTTTTTAAAAAAACCCCATTATGACTCCTCGAACATGCTTGATGTTTCCTCCTGCCAGATTGAAAAGGGCTTAACAGGCTATTATAAGGGGGGGGCACCTCCCTTGCCCAGGCAAGGCAGTGGCAGGTACGCCCCATGTTGGGCGCGGCCTGGGCTGCGGCCTTGGGTTACATGCACTGCGGCTCGACCGCGGCCTGGGCTGCGGCCTGGGGCGGCTCGGCCGCGGCCTTGGGCGGCTCGGGCGCGGCCTGGGCGCGGCCTTGGGCGGCCTGGGCGCGGCCTTGCGCGGCCTGGGCACGGCCTTGGGCGGCCTGGACCGCGGCCTTGGGCGCGGCCTAGAGCAGCATGGCGTGGCATGCGCGCGGGCGTGGGCGGCCTGGCATGCGCGCGGCGTGGGCAGCACGGCATGGCATGCGCATGGCCTGGGCGGCCTGGCATGCAGCCGAGCTGGCATGCCCGCGGCGTGGGCAGCACGGCATGGCATGCCCACGGCCTGGGCGGCCTGGCATGCAGCCGACCTGGGCAGCACGGCATGGCATGCGCACGGCCTGGGCGGCCTGGCATGCAGCCGGCCTGGCATGCCCGCAGTGTGGGCAGCACGGCATGGCATGCGCACGGCCTGGGCGGCCTGGCATGCAGCCGGCCTGGGCAGCACGGCCTGGCATGCGCACGGCCTGGGCGGCCTGGCATGCAGCCGGCCAGGGCAGCCTGGCCTGGCATGCCCGCGGCGTGGGCAGCGTGGCCTGTGCGAATACCGCGCGCGTGGTCTTTTTGACCACGGTGCGCGTGTTGCGCGCATGGTCGCGCACGCCTTTGCACGCCTTCGCACGCAACGCACGTCTAGTGATAACAACCGCAGCCGAGGCAGCCCAGCCCCAAGGCCAAGGCCAGCAGCATGGCATGCCACGGCCAAGGCAGCCCAGCCAAAGCCAGCAGCATGCCATGCCAAGGCCAAGGCCAGCAGCATGCCATGCCACGGCCAAGGCAGCCCAGCCAAAGCCAGCAGCATGCCATGCCAAGGCCAAGGCCAGCAGCATGCCATGCCACGGTCAAGGCAGGCCAGCCAAAGCCAGCAGCATGCCATGCCAAGGCCAAGGCCAGCAGCATGCCATGCCACGGCCAAGGCAGCCCATCGAAAGCCAGCAGCATGCCATGCCAAGGCCAAGGCAGCCCAGCCAAAGCCAGCAGCATGCCATGCCAAGGCCAAGGCCAGCAGCATGCCATGCCACGGCCAAGGCAGGCTAGCCAAAGCCAGCAGCATGCCATGCCAAGGCCAAGGCCAGCAGCATGCCATGCCACGGCCAAGGCAGCCCAGCCAAAGCCAGCAGCATGCCATGCCAAGGCCAAGGCCGGCAGCATGGCATGCCACGGCCAAGGCAGCCCAGCCAAAGCCAGCAGCATGCCATGCCAAGGCCAAGGCCAGCAGCATGCCATGCCACGGCCAAGGCAGCCCAGCCAAAGCCAGTAGCATGCCATGCCAAGGCCAAGGCCAGCAGCATGCCATGCCACGGCCAAGGCAGCCCAGCCAAAGCCAGCAGCATGCCATGCCAAGGCCAAGGCCAGCAGCATGCCATGCCAAAGCCAAGGCCAGCAGCATGCCATGCCAAGGCAGGCCAGCCAAAGCCAGCAGCATGCCATGCCAAGCAAAGGCCAGCAGCATGCCATGCCACGGCCAAGGCATCCCAGCCAAAGCCAGCAGCATGCCATGCCAAGCCAAGGCCAGCAGCATGCCATGCCACGGCCAAGGCAGGCCAGCCAAAGCCAGCAGCATGCCATGCCATGGCCAAGGCCAGCAGCATGCCATGCCTCGGCCAAGGCAGGCCAGCCAAAGCCAGCAGCATGCCATGCCAAACCAAGGCCAGCAGCATGCCATGCCAAGGCCAAGGCAGCCCAGCCAAAGCCAGCAGCATGCCATGCCAAGGCCAAGGCCAGCAGCATGCCATGCCACGGCCATGGCCGCCCAGCCAAAGCCAGCAGCATGCCATGCCAAGGCCAAGGCCAGCAGCATGCCATGCCACGGCCAAGGCAGGCCAGCCAAAGCCAGCAGCATGCCATGCCAAGGCCAAGGCCAGCAGCATGCCATGCCACGGCCAAGGCAGGCCAGCCAAAGCCAGCAGCATGCCATGCCAAGCCAAGGCCAGCAGCATGCCATGCCAAGCCAAGGCCAGCAGCATGCCATGCCAAGGCCAAGGCAGCCCAGCCAAAGCCAGCAGCATGCCATGCCAAGGCCAAGGCCAGCAGCATGCCATGCCACGGCCAAGGCAGGCCAGCCAAAGCCAGCAGCATGCCATGCCATGGCCAAGGCCAGCAGCATGCCATGCCTCGGCCAAGGCAGGCCAGCCAAAGCCAGCAGCATGCCATGCCAAGCCAAGGCCAGCAGCATGCCATGCCAAGGCCAAGGCAGCCCAGCCAAAGCCAGCAGCATGCCATGCCAAGGCCAAGGCCAGCAGCATGCCATGCCACGGCCATGGCAGCCCAGCCAAAGCCAGCAGCATGCCATGCCAAGGCCAAGGCCAGCAGCATGCCATGCCACGGCCAAGGCAGCCCAGCCAAAGCCAGCAGCATGCCATGCCAAGGCCAAGGCCAGCAACATGCCATGCCACGTCCAAGGCAGGCCAGCCAAAGCCAGCAGCATGCCATGCCAAGGCCAAGGCCAGCAGCATGCCATGCCACGGCCAAGGCAGGCCAGCCAAAGCCAGCAGCATGCCATGCCAAGCCAAGGCCAGCAGCATGCCATGCCAAGGCCAAGGCAGCCCAGCCAAAGCCAGCAGCATGCCATGCCAAGGCCAAGGCCAGCAGCATGCCATGCCACGGCCAAGGCAGGCCAGCCAAAGCCAGCAGCATGCCATGCCAAGGCCATGGCCAGCAGCATGCCATGCCATGGCCAAGGCAGGCCAGCCAAAGCCAGCAGCATGCCATGCCAAGCCAAGGCCAGCAGCATGCCATGCCAAGGCCAAGGCAGACAGCCAAAGCCAGCAGCATGCCATGCCAAGGCCAAGGCCAGCAGCATGCCATGCCACGGCCAAGGCAGCCCAGCCAAAGCCAGCAGCATGCCATGCCAAGGCCAAGGCCAGCAGCATGCCATGCCACGGCCAGGGCAGGCCAGCCAAAGCCAGCAGCATGCCATGCCACGGCCAAGGCAGCCCAGCCAAAGCCAGCAGCATGCCATGCCAAGGCCAAGGCCAGCAGCATGCCATGCCACGGCCAAGGCAGGCTAGCCAAAGCCAGCAGCATGCCATGCCAAGGCCAAGGCCAGCAGCATGCCATGCCACGGCCAAGGCAGGCCAGCCAGAGCCAGCAGCATGCCATGCCAAGGCCAAGGCCAGCAGCATGCCATGCCACGGCCAAGGCAGCCCAGCCACAGCCAGCAGCATGCCATGCCAAGGCCAAGGCCAGCAGCATGGCATGCCACGGCCAAGGCAGCCCAGCCAAAGCCAGCAGCATGCCATGCCAAGGCCAAGGCCAGCAGCATGCCATGCCACGGCCAAGGCAGGCCAGCCAAAGCCAGCAGCATGCCATGCCAAGCCAAGGCCAGCAGCATGCCATGCCAAGGCCAAGGCAGCCCAGCCAAAGCCAGCAGCATGCCATGCCAAGGCCAAGGCCAGCAGCATGCCATGCCACGGCCAAGGCAGCCCAGCCAAAGCCAGCAGCATGCCATGCCAAGGCCAAGGCCAGCAGCATGCCATGCCACGGCCAAGGCAGCCCAGCCAAAGCCAGCAGCATGCCATGCCAAGCCAAGGCCAGCAGCATGCCATGCCAAGGCCAAGGCAGCCCAGCCAAAGCCAGCAGCATGGCATGCCAAGGCCAAAGCCAGCAGCATGCCATGCCACGGCCAAGGCAGCCCAGCCAAAGCCAGCAGCATGCCATGCCAAGGCCAAGGCCAGCAGCATGCCATGCCAAGGCCAAGGCCAGCAGCATGCCATGCCACGGCCAAGGCAGGCCAGCCAAAGCCAGCAGCATGCCATGCCAAGGCCAAGGCCAGCAGCATGCCATGCCACGGCCAAGGCAGGCCAGCCAAAGCCAGCAGCATGCCATGCCAAGCCAAGGCCAGCCGCATGCCATGCCAAGGCCAAGGCAGCCCAGCCAAAGCCAGCAGCATGCCATGCCAAGGCCAAGGCCAGCAGCATGCCATGCCACGGCCAAGGCAGCCCAGCCAAAGCCAGCAGCATGCCATGCCAAGCCAAGGCCAGCAGCATGCCATGCCAAGGCCAAGGCAGCCCAGCCAGAGCCAGCAGCATGCCATGCCAAGGCCAAGGCCAGCAGCATGCCAGGCCACGGCCAAGGCAGCCCAGCCAAAGGCAGCAGCATGCCATGCCAAGGCCAAGGCCGGCAGCATGCCATGCCACGGCCAAGGCAGGCCAGCCAAAGCCAGCAGCATGCCATGCCAAGCCAAGGCCAGCCGCATGCCATGCCAAGGCCAAGGCAGCCCAGCCAAAGCCAGCAGCATGCCATGCCAAGGCCAAGGCCAGCAGCATGCCATGCCACGGCCAAGGCAGCCCAGCCAAAGCAAGCAGCATGCCATGCCAAGCCAAGGCCAGCAGCATGCCATGCCAAGGCCAAGGCAGCCCAGCAAGAGCCAGCAGCATGCCATGCCAAGGCCAAGGCCAGCAGCATGCCAGGCCACGGCCAAGGCAGCCCAGCCAGAGCCAGCAGCATGCCATGCCAAGGCCAAGGCCGGCAGCATGGCATGCCACGGCCAAGGCAGCCCAGCCAAAGCCAGCAGCATGCCATGCCAAGGCCAAGGCCAGCAGCATGCCATGCCACGGCCAAGGCAGCCCAGCCAAAGCCAGCAGCATGCCATGCCAAGGCCAAGGCCAGCAGCATGCCATGCCACGGCCAAGGCAGGCCAGCCAAAGCCAGCAGCATGCCATGCCAAGCCAAGGCCAGCAGCATGCCATGCCAAGGCAAAGGCAGCCCAGCCAAAGCCAGCAGCATGCCATGCCAAGGCCAAGGCCAGCAGCATGCCATGCCACGGCCAAGGCAGCCCAGCCAAAGCCAGCAGCATGCCATGCCAAGGCCAAGGCCAGCAGCATGCCATGCCACGGCCAAGGCAGGCCAGCCAAAGCCAGCAGCATGCCATGCCAAGGCCAAGGCCAGCAGCATGCCATGCCACGGCCAAGGCAGGCCAGCCAAAGCCAGCAGCATGCCATGCCAAGGCAAGGCCAGCAGCATGCCATGCCAAGGCCAAGGCCAGCAGCATGCCATGCCACGGCCAAGGCAGGCCAGCCAAAGCCAGCAGCATGCCATGCCAAGGCCAAGGCCAGCAGCATGCCATGCCACGGCCAAGGCAGGCCAGCCAAAGCCAGCAGCATGCCATGCCAAGCCAAGGCCAGCAGCATGCCATGCCAAAGCCAAGGCAGCCCAGCCAAAGCCAGCAGCATGCCATGCCAAGGCCAAGGCCAGCAGCATGCCATGCCACGGCCAAGGCAGGCCAGCCAAAGCCAGCAGCATGCCATGCCAAGGCCAAGGCCAGCAGCATGCCATGCCACGGCCAGGGCAGGCCAGCCAAAGCCAGCAGCATGCCATGCCAAGGCAAGGCCAGCAGCATGCCATGCCAAGGCCACGGCAGCCCAGCCAAAGCCAGCAGCATGCCATGCCAAGGCCAAGGCCAGCAGCATTCCATGCCACGGCCAAGGCAGGCCAGCCAAAGCCAGCAGCATGCCATGCCAGGCCAAGGCCAGCAGCATGCCATGCCAAGGCCAAGGCAGCCCAGCCAAAGCCAGCAGCATGCCATGCCAAGGCCAAGGCCAGCAGCATGCCATGCCACGGCCAAGGCAGGCCAGCCATAGCCAGCAGCATGCCATGCCAAGGCCAAGGCCAGCAGCATGCCATGCCACGGCCAAGGCAGCCCAGCCACAGCCAGCAGCATGCCATGCCAAGGCCAAGGCCAGCAGCATGGCATGCCACGGCCAAGGCAGCCCAGCCAAAGCCAGCAGCATGCCATGCCAAGGCCTAGGCCAGCAGCATGCCATGCCACGGCCAAGGCAGCCCAGCCACAGCCAGCAGCATGCCATGCCAAGGCCAAGGCCAGCAGCATGGCATGCCACGGCCAAGGCAGCCCAGCCAAAGCCAGCAGCATGCCATGCCAAGGCCAAGGCCAGCAGCATGCCATGCCACGGCCAAGGCAGCCCAGCCAAAGCCAGCAGCATGCCATGCCAAGGCCAAGGCCAGCAGCATGCCATGCCACGGCCAAGGCAGGCCAGCCAAAGCCAGCAGCATGCCATGCCAAGCCAAGGCCAGCAGCATGCCATGCCAAGGCCAAGGCAGCCCAGCCAAAGCCAGCAGCATGCCATGCCAAGGCCAAGGCCAGCAGCATGCCATGCCACGGCCAAGGCAGCCCAGCCAAAGGCAGCAGCATGCCATGCCAAGGCCAAGGCCAGCAGCATGCCATGCCATGCCACGGCCAAGGCCAAGGCCAAGGCAGCCCATCCGAAGCCAGCAACATTCCATGCCAAGGCCAACGCTGCCCAGCCAAGGCCAGCGACATGCCATGCCAAGGCCAAGCCCAGCCGCATGTCTTGCCACGGCCTTGTCCCGCAGCGTGGCGTGCCTTGGCCTTGGGCTAGAACATCGCATGCCACGCCCTTGGCAAGAAATCCCGTCCCTCGTGTAATTGCCATTTGGTTTGGCTTTGACTTACGTATATGTTGCCCTGCGAAATGCATGTCCCTCGGGTAATAGCCGTTTGGTTGCCTTTGACTTGCGAACACGTTGCTAGTGCTTTCCCCAGTGGAAGCTTGTTGGGAAAAGTATGTCCCTCGGAAGTTGCCTGTTGCATTCGAGCTATCCGATGCTTGCTCGGTTTCTCTAAGAGTTTTTGCACGTTCGTTGGGCTTTTTAATTATTTATTTACTCATAAAAATTATAATAAAATAAATAAAAAATAAAAAAATAATTGAAAAAATTACTATAATTACTAGTGCCTCATCTTATAATTGTTGGAATTTTTCTAGAATTTTTTGAGTATTTTTAGTAATTTTTATTATTTTTTAAGTATTAAAATTGAAATAAATTAAAATAAAATATTCCGGTGGCCAAATATTTTTTTAAAATTTTTTTTATGGTGTATTAAATTATTTCATACAACTTTCATGTTGAAAGTTTTGGCAAAAAACCATTACTTTTTAAAAAAACCCCATTATGACTCCTCAAACATGGTTGATGTTTCCTCCTGCCAGATTGAAAAGGGCTTAACAGGCTATTATAAGGGGGGGGCACCTCCCTTAAGGCTGGCCAGCATGGCCAGGCCACAGGCCACGCCTATGCCTAGGCGGGCGCTTGGCACATGCCATCGCTTGGCTTGTGGCATTGGCTTGTGGCATCGAAACTACATAGCCAAGCACGGGATGCGTCGAGTGGCGGCCCGCGGTGGTGGCGGTGGCACGTTGGCCTAGGCCAGCATGCCATGCCACAGCCTTGGCCAGCAACATGGCATGCCAAAGCCTTGGCCAGCAGCATGCCATGCCCTGGCCTTGGCAAGCATGTCATGCCACGGCCTTGGCCAGCAGCATGCCATGCCACGGCCTTGGCCAGCAGCATGCCATGCCCCGGCCTTCGCCAGCATGTCATGCCACGGCCTTGGCCAGCAGCATGCCATGCCACAGCCTTGGCCAGCAACATGGCATGCCAAAGCCTTGGCCAGCAGCACGCCATGCCCCGGCCTTGGCAAGCTTGTCATGCCACGGCCATGGCCAGCAGCGTGCCATGCCCCGGCCTTGGCCAGCAGCGTGCCTTGCCACGACCTTGGCCAGCAGCTTGCCATGCCCCGGCCTTGGCCAGCATGCCATGCCACGGCCTTGGCCAGCAGCATGCCATGCCACGGCCTTGGCCAGCAACATGCCATGCCAAAGCCTTGGCCAGCAGCATGCCCTGCCCCGGCCTTGGCCGGCAGCATGCCATGCCGCGGCCTTGGCCGGCAGCATGGCAAGCCCAAGCCTTGGTCAGCAGCAGCAGCATGCCATGCCAACGCCTTGGCCAGCAGCATGCCTTGCCACGGCCTCGTCCAGCAGCATGGCATGCCACGCCACGGCCTCGGCCATTAGCATGCCTTGCCACGGCCTCGGCCATCAGCATGCCTTGCCACGGCCTTGCCCAGCAGCATGGCATGCCCCGGCCTTGGCCAGCAGCATGTCATGCCACGGCCTTGGCAAGCATGCCAAGCCACGGCCTTGGCAAGCATGCCATGTCCCTCGGGTAATTGTACAAGTTGCCTTGCGAAATGCATGTCCCTCGGTTAAATTGCCATTTGGTTGGCTTTGGCGTGCGAACGAGTTGCCTGTGCTTTCCT
>NW_028129474.1:13727500-13740000 GCF_055761805.1 Camellia sinensis
GTCGCCCAACATGCCATGCCACGGCCTCGGCCCGCATGCCATGCCACGGCCTCGGCGCGCATGACATGCCACAGCCTCGGCCCGCATGCCTTGCCACGACGTCGCCCAACTCGCCATGCCACGGCCTCGGCCCGCATGCCATGCCACGGCCTCGGCTCGCATGACATGCCACGGCCTCGGCCCGCATGCCTTGCTACGGCGTCGCCCAACATGCCATGCCACGGCCTCGGCCCGCATGACATGCCACGGCCTCGGAACGCATGCCTTGCTACGGCGTCGCCCAACATGCCATGCCACGGCCTCGGCCCGCATGCCATGCCACGGCCTCGGCCCGCATGCCTTGCTACGACGTTGCCCAACATGCCATGCCACGGCCCCGGCCCGCATGCCTTGCCACCGCGTTGCCCAGCATGCCATGCCACCGCGTTGCCCGGCGTGCCATGCCTTAGCCTTGGCCAACATGTCGTTCCGCGGCCTCGGCCCGCATGCCATGCCATGCCACGGCCCGCATGTCTTGCCACGGCGTTGCCAAACATGCCATGCCACGGCCTCGGCCCGCATGACATGCCACGGCGTCGGCCCGCATGCCTTGCTACGGCGTCGCCAAACATGCCACGCCACGGCCTCGGCCCGCATGCCATGCCACGGCCTCGGCCCGCATGCCATGCCACGGCCTCGGCCCGCGTGACATGCCACGGCCTCGGCCCGCTTGCCATGCCACGGCGTCGGCTCGCATGACATGCCACGGCCTCGGCCCGCATGCCTTGCTACGGCGTCGCCCAACATGCCATGCCACGGCGTCGCCCAACATGCCATGCCACGGCCTCGGCCCCCATGACATGCCACGGCCTCGGCCCGCATGCCTTGCCACGACGTCGCCCAACTTGCCATGCCACGGCCTCGGCCCGCATGCCTTGCTACGGCGTCGCCCAACATGCCATGCCACGGCCTCGGCCCGCATGCCATGCCACGGCCACGGCCCGCATGCCTTGCTACGACGTTGCCCAACATGCCATGCCACGGCCCCGGCCCGCATGCCTCGCCACCGCGTTGCCCAGCATGCCATGCCACCGCGTTGCCCGGCGTGCCATGCCTTAGCCTTGGCCAACATGTCGTTCCGCGGCCTCGGCCCGCATGCCATGCCATGCCACGGCCCGCATGTCTTGCCACGGCGTTGCCAAACATGCCATGCCACGGCCTCGGCCCGCATGACATGCCACGGCGTCGGCCCGCATGCCTTGCTACGGCGTCGCCAAACATGCCACGCCACGGCCTCGGCCCGCATGCCATGCCACGGCCTCGGCCCGCATGCCATGCCACGGCCTCGGCCCGCGTGACATGCCACGGCCTCGGCCCGCATGCCATGCCACGGCGTCGGCTCGCATGACATGCCACGGCCTCGGCCCGCATGCCTTGCTACGGCGTCGCCCAACATGCCATGCCACGGCCTCGGCCCCCATGACATGCCACGGCCGCGGCCCGCGTGCCATGCCACGGCCTCGGCCCGCATGCCTTGCCACGACGTCGCCCAACTTGCCATGCCACGGCCTCGGCCCGCATGCATGCCACGGCCTCGGCTCGCTTGACATGCCACGGCCTCGGCCCGCATGCCTTGCTACGGCGTCGCCCAACATGCCATGCCACGGCCTCGGCCCCCATGACATGCCACGGCCTCGGACCGCATGCCTTGCTACGGCGTCGCCCAACATGCCATGCCACGGCCTCGGCCCGCATGCCATGCCACGGCCTCGGCCCGCATGCCTTGCTACGACGTTGCCCAACATGCCATGCCACGGCCTCGGCCCGCATGCCTTGCCGCCGCGTTGCCCAGCATGCCATGCCACCGCGTTGCCCGGCGTGCCATGCCTTAGCCTTGGCCAACATGTCGTGCCACGGCCTCGGCCCGCATGCCATGCCATGCCACGGCCCGCATGTCTTGCCACGGCCTCGGACCGCATGCCTTGCTACGGCGTCGCCCACCACGCCATGCCACGGCCTCGGCCCGCATGCGTTGCTACGACGTTGCCCAACATGCCATGCCACGGCCCCGGCCCGCATGCCTTGCCACCGCGTTGCCCAGCATGCCATGCCACCGCGTTGCCCGGCGTGCCATGCCTTAGCCTTGGCCAACATGTCGTGCCACGGCCTCGGCCCGCATGCCATGCCATGCCACGGCCTCGGCCAGCTTGCCTTGCGACGGCGTCGCCCAACATGCCATGCCACGGCCTCGGCCCGCATGCCTTGCTACGACGTTGCCCAACATGCCATGCCACGGCCCCGGCCCGCATGCCTTGCTATGACGTGGCCCAACATGCCATGCCACGGCCTCGGCCCGCATGCCTTGTTACGGCGTCGCCCAACATGCCATGCCACGGCCTCGGCCCGCATGCCATGCCACGGCCTCGGCCCGCATGCCTTGCTATGACGTTGCCCAACATGCCATGCCACGGCCCCGGCCCGCATGCCTTGCCACCGCGTTGCCCAGCATGGCATGCCACCGCGTTGCCCGGCGTGCCATGCCTTAGCCTTGGCCAACATGTCGTGCCACGGCCTCGGCCCGCATGCCATGCCATGCCACGGCCCGCATGTCTTGCCACGGCGTTGCCAAGCATGCCATGCCACGGCCTCGGCCCGCATGCCATGGCACGGCGTCGCCCAACATGCCATGCCACGGCCACGGCCCGCATGCCTTGCTACGGCGTTGCCCAACATGCCATGCCACGGCCTCGGCCCGCATGCCTTGCCACCGCGTTGCCCAGCATGCCCTGCCACCGCGTTGCCCGGCGTGCCATGCCTTGGCCTTGGCCAACATGTCGAGCCACGGCCTGGGCCCGCATGCCATGCCATGCCACGGCCCGCATGCCATGCCATGCCACGGCCCGCATGCCATGCCATGCCTCGGCCCGCATGACATGCCACGGCCTCGGCCCGCGTGCCTTGCCACGGCGTCGCCCAACATGCCATGCCACGGCCTCGGCCCGCATGCCATGCCACGGCCTCGGCCCGCATGACATGCCACAGCCTCGGCCCGCATGCCTTGCCACGACGTCGCCCAACTTGCCATGCCACGGCCTCGGCCCGCATGCCATGCCACGGCCTCGGCCCGCATGCCATGCCACGGCCTCGGCCCGCATGACATGCCACGGCCTCGGCCCGCATGCCTTGCTACGACGTTGCCCAACATGCCATGCCACGGCCCCGGCCCGCATGCCTTGCCACCGCGTTGCCCAGCATGCCATGCCACCGCGTTGCCCGGCGTGCCATGCCTTAGCCTTGGCCAACATGTCCTGCCACGGCCTCGGCCCGCATGCCATGCCCTGCCACGGCCCGCATGTCTTGCCACGGCCTCGGACCGCATGCCTTGCTACGGCGTCGCCCAACATGCCATGCCACGGCCTCGGCCCGCATGCCTTGCTACGGCGTCGCCCAACATGCCATGGCACGGTCTTGGTCAGCATGCCATGCCATGGCACCGCCTTGTGCAGCGTTGGCCAGCATGCCTTGGCCGGCATGCCATGCCAATGCCTTGGGCCAACATGGCGTGCCACGGGCTGGGCGAGCATGGCATGCCACGGGCTGGGCGAGCATGCCACGCCACGGCCTTGGCTAGTAGCAAGGCATGCCACGGCCTCGGCGAGCATGCCATGCCATGGCCAAGGCCAAGGCAGTGGGCAAGGCCAAGTCCCTGTGCAAGGCATGGCCAAGGCCAAGGCCAAGGCCAAGGCCGCGGGCAAAGGCCAAGGCCAAGGCCATGGCATGCCACCGCCTTGATCGAACTTTTTGAACATGATTCTTTTATAATCTTATCCAAACCGTGCAACACAATTAAAAATGCACTACAATCAATTTTAAATGTCATTCCCTATTTTTTTGCAATTTTCCTTGAGGTTTTCGAATTTTTAAAGCCCTTATTTGGCAAAAAAAATCAAAATAAAATAAAAAAAATGAAAAAATAATTTAATAATTTCTATAATTACTAGTGAATCATCCTTTAATTATTGGAATTTTTCCATAATTTTTTGACCATTTTTATTAATTTTTATTATTTTTAAAGTATTAAAATCGAAATAAATTAAAATAAAATATTTTCGGTAAAAAAATATTTTTTTTAATTTTTTTTATGGTGTATTAAATTATTTCCTACAACTTTCATGTTGAAAGTTTTGGCAAAAAACCATTACTTTTTAAAAAAACCCCATTATGACTCCTCGAACATGCTTGATGTTTCCTCCTGCCAGATTGAAAAGGGCTTAACAGGCTATTATAAGGGGGGGGCACCTCCCTTGCCCAGGCAAGGCAGTGGCAGGTACGCCCCATGTTGGGCGCGGCCTGGGCTGCGGCCTTGGGTTACATGCACTGCGGCTCGACCGCGGCCTGGGCTGCGGCCTGGGGCGGCTCGGGCGCGGCCTTGGGCGGCTCGGGCGCGGCCTGGGCGCGGCCTTGGGCGGCCTGGGCGCGGCCTTGCGCGGCCTGGGCGCGGCCTTGGGCGGACTGGACCGCGGCCTTGGGCGCGGCCTAGAGCAGCATGGCGTGGCATGCGCGCGGGCGTGGGCGGCCTGGCATGCGCGCGGCGTGGGCAGCACGGCATGGCATGCGCACGGCCTGGGCGGCCTGGCATGCAGCCGGCGTGGGCAGCACGGCATGGCATGCGCACGGCCTGGGCGGCCTGGCATGCAGCCGGCCTGGCATGCCCGCAGCGTGGGCAGCACGGCATGGCATGCGCACGGCCTGGGCGGCCTGGCATGCAGCCGGCCTGGGCAGCACGGCCTGGCATGCGCACGGCCTGGGCGGCCTGGCATGCAGCCGGCCAGGGCAGCCTGGCCTGGCATGCCCGCGGCGTGGGCAGCGTGGCCTGTGCGAATACCGCGCGCGTGGTCTTTTTGACCACGGTGCGCGTGTTGCGCGCATGGTCGCGCACGCCTTTGCACGCCTTCGCACGCAACGCACGTCTAGTGATAACAACCGCAGCCAAGGCAGCCCAGCCCCAAGGCCAAGGCCAGCAGCATGGCATGCCACGGCCAAGGCAGCCCAGCCAAAGCCAGCAGCATGCCATGCCAAGGTCAAGGCCAGCAGCATGCCATGCCACGGCCAAGGCAGCCCAGCCAAAGCCAGCAGCATGCCATGCCAAGCCAAGGCCAGTAGCATACCATGCCTCGGCCAAGGCAGGCCAGCCAAAGCCAGCAGCATGCCATGCCAAACCAAGGCCAGCAGCATGCCATGCCAAGGCCAAGGCAGCCCAGCCAAAGCCAGCAGCATGCCATGCCAAGCCAAGGCCAGCAGCATGCCATGCCAAGGCCAAGGCAGGCCAGCCAAAGCCAGCAGCATGCCATGCCAAGGCCAAGGCCAGCAGCATGGCATGCCACGGCCAAGGCAGCCCAGCCAAAGCCAGCAGCATGCCATGCCAAGGCCAAGGCCAGCAGCATGCCATGCCACGGCCAAGGCAGGCCAGCCAAAGCCAGCAGCATGCCATGCCAAGCCAAGGCCAGCAGCATGCCATGCCACGGCCAAGGCAGGCCAGCCAAAGCCAGCAGCATGCCATGCCAAGCCAAGGCCAGCAGCATGCCATGCCACGGCCAAGGCAGGCCAGCCAAAGCCAGCAGCATGCCATGCCAAGCCAAGGCCAGCAGCATGCCATGCCACGGCCAAGGCAGGCCAGCCAAAGCCAGCAGCATGCCATGCCAAGGCCAACGCCAGCAGCATGCCATGCCTCGGCCAAGGCAGGCCAGCCAAAGCCAGCAGCATGCCATGCCAAGGCCAAGGCCAGCAGCATGCCATGCCTCGGCCAAGGCAGGCCAGCCAAAGCTAGCAGCATGCCATGCCAAGCCAAGGCCAGCAGCATGCCATGCCAAGGCCAAGGCAGCCCCGCCAGAGCCAGCAGCATGCCATGCCAAGGCCAAGGCCAGCAGCATGGCATGCCACGGCCAAGGCAGCCCAGCCAAAGCCAGCAGCATGCCATGCCAAGGCCAAGGCCAGCAGCATGCCATGCCACGGCCAAGGCAGCCCAGCCAAAGCCAGCAGCATGCCATGCCAAGCCAAGGCCAGCAGCATGCCATGCCTCGGCCAAGGCAGGCCAGCCAAAGCCAGCAGCATGCCATGCCAAGCCAAGGCCAGCAGCATGCCATGCCAAGGCCAAGGCGGCCCAGCCAAAGCCAGCAGCATGCCATGCCAAGCCAAGGCCAGCACAATGCCATGCCAAGGCCAAGGCAGGCCAGCCAAAGCCAACAGCATGCCATGCCAAGGCCAAGGCCAGCAGCATGCCATGCCACGGCCAAGGCAGCCCAGCCAAAGCCAGCAGCATGCCATGCCAAGGCCAAGGCCAGCAGCATGCCATGCCACGGCCAAGGCAGGCCAGCAAAAGCCAGCAGCATGCCATGCCAAGCCAAGGCCAGCAGCATGCCATGCCAAGGCCAAGGCAGGCCAGCCAAAGCCAGCAGCATGCCATGCCAAGGCCAAGGCCAGCAGCATGCCATGCCACGGCCAAGGCAGCCCAGCCAAAGCCAGCAGCATGCCATGCCAAGGCCAAGGCCAGCAGCATGCCATGCCACGGCCAAGGCAGGCCAGCAAAAGCCAGCAGCATGCCATGCCAAGCCAAGGCCAGCAGCATGCCATGCCAAGGCCAAGGCAGGCCAGCCAAAGCCAGCAGCATGCCATGCCAAGGCCAAGGCCAGCAGCATGCCATGCCACGGCCAAGGCAGCCCAGCCAAAGCAAGCAGCATGCCATGCCAAGGCCAAGGCCAGCAGCATGCCATGCCACGGCCAAGGCAGCCCAGCCAAGGCCGGCAGCATGCCATGTCAAGGCCAAAGCCAGCAGCATGCCATGCCAAGGCCAAGGCCAGCAGCATGCCATGCCAAGGCCAAGGCCAGCAGCATGCTATGCCACGGCCAAGGCCAGCAGCATGCCATGCCAAGCCATGGGCAGCAGCATGCCATGCCAAGGCCAAGGCAGCCCAGCCAAAGCCAGCAGCATGCCATGCCAAGGCCAAGGCCAGCAGCATGCCATGCCAAGGCCAAGGCAGCCCAGCCAAAGCCAGCAGCATGCCATGCCAAGGCCAAGGCCAGCAGCATGCCATGCCACGGCCAAGGCAGCCCAACCAAAGCCAGCAGCATGCCATGCCAAGGCCAAGGCCAGCAGCATGCCATGCCACGGCCAAGGCAGGCCAGCCAAAGCCAGCAGCATGCCATGCCAAGCCAAGGCCAGCAGCATGCCATTCCAAGGCCAAGGCAGGCCAGCCAAAGCCAGCAGCATGCCATGCCAAGGCCAAGGCCAGCAGCATGCCATGCCACGGCCAAGGCAGCCCAGCCAAAGCAAGCAGCATGCCATGCCAAGGCCAAGGCCAGCAGCATGCCATGCCACGGCCAAGGCAGCCCAGCCAAAGCCAGCAGCATGCCATGCCAAGGCCAAGGCCAGCAGCATGCCATGCCACGGCCAAGGCAGCCCAGCCAAAGCCAGCAGCATGCCATGCCAAGGCCAAGGCCAGTAGCATGCCATGCCACGGCCAAGGCAGGCCAGCCAAAGCCAGCAGCATGCCATGCCAAGCCAAGGCCAGCAGCATGCCATGCCAAGGCCAAGGCAGCCCAGCCAAAGCCAGCAGCATGCCATGCCAAGGCCAAGGCCAGCAGCATGCCATGCCACGGCCAAGGCAGCCCAGCCAAAGCCAGCAGCATGCCATGCCAAGGCCAAGGCCAGCAGCATGCCATGCCACGGCCAAGGCAGCCCAGCCAACGCCAGCAGCATGCCATGCCAAGCCAAGGCCAGCAGCATGCCATGCCACGGCCAAGGCAGGCCAGCCAAAGCCAGCAGCATGCCATGCCAAGCCAAGGCCAGCAGCATGCCATGCCACGGCCAAGGCAGGCCAGCCAAAGCCAGCAGCATGCCATGCCAAGCCAAGGCCAGCAGCATGCCATGCCACGGCCAAGGCAGGCCAGCCAAAGCCAGCAGCATGCCATGCCAAGGCCAAGGCCAGCAGCATGCCATGCCTCGGCCAAGGCCGGCCAGCCAAAGCCAGCAGCATGCCATGCCAAGCCAAGGCTAGCAGCATGCCATGCCAAGGCCAAGGCAGCCCAGTCAAAGCCAGCAGCATGCCATGCCAAGGCCAAGGCCACCAGCATGCCATGCCACGGCCAAGGCAGCCCAGCCAAAGCCAGCAGCATGCCATGCCAAGGCCAAGGACAGCAGCATGCCATGCCACGGCCAAGGCAGGCCAGCCAAAGCCAGCAGCATGCCATGCCAAGCCAAGGCCAGCAGCATGCCATGCCACGGCCCAGGCAGGCCAGCCAAAGCCAGCAGCATGCCATGCCAAGCCAAGGCCAGCAGCATGCCATGCCACGGCCAAGGCAGGCCAGCCAAAGCCAGCAGCATGCCATGCCAAGCCAAGGCCTGCAGCATGCCATGCCAAGGCCAAGGCAGCCCAGCCAAAGCCAGCAGCATGCCATGCCAAGGCCAAGGCCAGCAGCATGCCATGCCACGGCCAAGGCAGCCCAGCCAAAGCCAGCAGCATGCCATGCCAAGGCCAAGGCCTGCAGCATGGCATGCCACGGCCAAGGCAGCCCAGGCAAAGCCAGCAGCATGCCATGCCAAGGCCAAGGCCAGCAGCATGCCATGCCACGGCCAAGGCCAGCAGCATGCCATGCCAAGCCAAGGCCAGCAGCATGCCATGCCAAGGCCAAGGCAGCCCAGCCAAAGCCAGCAGCATGCCATGCCAAGGCCAAGGCCAGCAGCATGCCATGCCACGACCAAGGCAGCCCAGCCAAAGCCAGCGGCATGCCATGCCACGGCCAAGGCAGGCCAGCCAAAGCCAGCGGCATGCCATGCCAAGGCCAAGGCCAGCAGCATGCCATGCCACGGCCAAGGCAGGCCAGCCAAAGCCAGCGGCATGCCATGCCAAGGCCAAGGCCAGCAGCATGCCATGCCACGGCCAGGGCAGGCCAGCCAAAGCCAGCTGCATGCCATGCCAAGCCAAGGCCAGCAGCATGCCATGCCAAGGCCAAGGCAGCCCAGCCAAAGCCAGCAGCATGCCATGCCAAGGCCAAGCCCAGCAGCATGCCATGCCACGGCCAAGGGAGCCCAGCCAAAGCGAGCGGCATGCCATGCCAAGGCCAAGGCCAGCAGCATGCCATGCCACGGCCAAGGCAGGCCAGCCAAAGCCAGCAGCATGCCATGCCAAGGCCAAGGCCAGCAGCATGCCATGCCACGGCCAAGGCAGGCTAGCCAAAGCCAGCAGCATGCCATGCCAAGGCCAAGGCCAGAAGCATGCCATGCCACGGCCAAGGCAGGCCAGCCAAAGCCAGCAGCATGCCATGCCAAGCCAAGGCCAGCAGCATGCCATGCCAAGGCCAAGGCAGCCCAGCCAAAGCCAGCAGCATGCCATGCCAAGGCCAAGGCCAGCAGCATGCCATGCCACGGCCAAGGCAGCCCAGCCAAAGCCAGCAGCATGCCATGCCAAGGCCAAGGCCAGCAGCATGCCATGCCACGGCCAAGGCAGCCCAGCCAAAGCCAGCAGCATGCCATGCCAAGGCCAAGGCCAGCAGCATGGCATGCCACGGCCAAGGCAGCCCAGCCAAAGCCAGCAGCATGCCATGCCAAGGCCAAGGCCAGCAGCATGCCATGCCACGGCCAAGGCAGGCCAGCCAAAGCCAGCAGCATGCCATGCCAAGGCCAAGGCCAGCAGCATGCCATGCCACGGCCAAGGCCAGCAGCATGCCATGCCAAGCCATGGGCAGCAGCATGCCATGCCAAGGCCAAGGCAGCCCAGCCAAAGCCAGCAGCATGCCATGCCAAGGCCAAGGCCAGCAGCATGCCATGCCACGGCCAAGGCAGCCCAGCCAAAGCCAGCAGCATGCCATGCCAAGGCCAAGGCCAGCAGCATGCCATGCCACGGCCAAGGCAGGCCAGCCAAAGCCAGCAGCATGCCATGCCAAGCCAAGGCCAGCAGCATGCCATGCCAAGGCCAAGGCAGGCCAGCCAAAGCCAGCAGCATGCCATGCCAAGGCCAAGGCCAGCAGCATGCCATGCCACGGCCAAGGCAGCCCAGCCAAAGCAAGCAGCATGCCATGCCAAGGCCAAGGCCAGCAGCATGCCATGCCACGGCCAAGGCAGCCCAGCCAAACCCAGCAGCATGCCATGCCAAGGCCAAGGCCAGCAGCATGCCATGCCACGGCCAAGGCAGCCCAGCCAAAGCCAGCAGCATGCCATGCCAAGGCCAAGGCCAGCAGCATGCCATGCCACGGCCAAGGCAGGCCAGCCAAAGCCAGCAGCATGCCATGCCAAGCCAAGGCCAGCAGCATGCCATGCCAAGGCCAAGGCAGCCCAGCCAAAGCCAGCATCATGCCATGCCAAGGCCAAGGCCAGCAGCATGCCATGCCACGGCCAAGGCAGCCCAGCCAAAGCCAGCAGCATGCCATGCCAAGGCCAAGGCCAGCAGCATGCCATGCCACGGCCAAGGCCAAGGCCAAGGCAGCCCATCCGAAGCCAGCAACATTCCATGCCAAGGCCAACGCTGCCCAGCCAAGGCCAGCGACATGCCATGCCAAGGCCAAGCCCAGCCGCATGTCTTGCCACGGCCTTGTCCCGCAGCGTGGCGTGCCTTGGCCTTGGGCTAGAACATCGCATGCCACGCCCTTGGCAAGCAATCCCGTCCCTCGTGTAATTGCCATTTGGTTTGGCTTTGACTTACGTATATGTTGCCCTGCGAAATGCATGTCCCTCGGGTAATAGCCGTTTGGTTGCCTTTGACTTGCGAACACGTTGCTAGTGCTTTCCCCAGTGGAAGCTTGTTGGGAAAAGTATGTCCCTCGGAAGTTGCCTGTTGCATTCGAGCTATCCGATGCTTGCTCGGTTTCTCTAAGAGTTTTCGCACGTTCGTTGGGCTTTTTAATTATTTATTTACTCATAAAAATTATAATAAAATAAATAAAAAATAAAAAAATAATTGAAAAAATTACTATAATTACTAGTGCCTCATCTTATAATTGTTGGAATTTTTCTAGAATTTTTTGAGTATTTTTAGTAATTTTTATTATTTTTTAAGTATTAAAATTGAAATAAATTAAAATAAAATATTCCGGTGGCCAAATATTTTTTTATAATTTTTTTTATGGTGTATTAAATTATTTCATACAACTTTCATGTTGAAAGTTTTGGCAAAAAACCATTACTTTTTAAAAAAACCCCATTATGACTCCTCAAACATGGTTGATGTTTCCTCCTGCCAGATTGAAAAGGGCTTAACAGGCTATTATAAGGGGGGGGGCACCTCCCTTAAGGCTGGCCAGCATGGCCAGGCCACAGGCCACGCCTATGCCTAGGCGGGCGCTTGGCACATGCCATCGCTTGGCTTGTGGCATTGGCTTGTGGCATCGAAACTACATAGCCAAGCACGGGATGCGTCGAGTGGCGGCCCGCGGTGGTGGCGGTGGCACGTTGGCCTAGGCCAGCATGCCATGCCACAGCCTTGGCCAGCAACATGGCATGCCAAAGCCTTGGCCAGCAGCATGCCATGCCCTGGCCTTGGCAAGCATGTCATGCCACGGCCTTGGCCAGCAGCATGCCATGCCCCGGCCTTCGCCAGCATGTCATGCCACGGCCTTGGCCAGCAACATGGCATGCCAAAGCCTTGGCCAGCAGCGTGCCATGCCCCGGCCTTGGCAAGCTTGTCATGCCACGGCCATGGCCAGCAGCGTGCCATGCCCCGGCCTTGGCCAGCAGCGTGCCATGCCACGACCTTGGCCAGCAGCTTGCCATGCCCCGGCCTTGGCCAGCATGCCATGCCACGGCCTTGGCCAGCAGCATGCCATGCCACGGCCTTGGCCAGCAGCATGCCATGCCACGGCCTTGGCCAGCAACATGCCATGCCAAAGCCTTGGCCGGCAGCATGCCCTGCCCCGGCCTTGGCCGGCAGCATGGCAAGCCCAAGCCTTGGTCAGCAGCAGCATGCCATGCCAACGCCTTGGCCAGCAGCATGCCTTGCCACGGCCTCGTCCAGCAGCATGGCATGCCACGCCACGGCCTCGGCCATCAGCATGCCTTGCCACGGCCTCGGCCATCAGCATGCCTTGCCACGGCCTCGGCCATCAGCATGCCTTGCCACGGCCTCGGCCAGCAGCATGGCATGCCCCGGCCTTGGCCAGCAGCATGTCATGCCACGGCCTTGGCAAGCATGCCAAGCCACGGCCTTGGCAAGCATGCCATGTCCCTCGGGTAATTGTACAAGTTGCCTTGCGAAATGCATGTCCCTCGGTTAAATTGCCATTTGGTTGGCTTTGGCGTGCGAACGAGTTGCCTGTGCTTTCCTTGTGGAAGCTTGTTGCGAGAAGTATGTCCCTCGAAAGTTGCCTGTTGCGTTTGTTATTTGCATTCGCGCTAACCGGTGCTTGCTCGGCCTCTCTAAATGTTTTCGCGCGTTCGTCGGGCTTCTTAGTCCTTCGGGGGGTGATTCGTTTTGGGGGGCTGGTGCACAGTGTACGTCGTGGCGCGTGAGTTGTGTTCGGTTTGTGCGAGTTGG
>NW_028129474.1:13750000-13762500 GCF_055761805.1 Camellia sinensis
TGCCATGCCACGGCCTCGGCCCGCATGCCTTGCCACGACGTCGCCCAACTTGCCATGCCACGGCCTCGGCCCGCATGCATGCCACGGCCTCGGCTCGCTTGACATGCCACGGCCTCGGCCCGCATGCCTTGCTACGGCGTCGCCCAACATGCCATGCCACGGCCTCGGCCCCCATGACATGCCACGGCCTCGGACCGCATGCCTTGCTACGGCGTCGCCCAACATGCCATGCCACGGCCTCGGCCCGCATGCCATGCCACGGCCTCGGCCCGCATGCCTTGCTACGACGTTGCCCAACATGCCATGCCACGGCCTCGGCCCGCATGCCTTGCCGCCGCGTTGCCCAGCATGCCATGCCACCGCGTTGCCCGGCGTGCCATGCCTTAGCCTTGGCCAACATGTCGTGCCACGGCCTCGGCCCGCATGCCATGCCATGCCACGGCCCGCATGTCTTGCCACGGCCTCGGACCGCATGCCTTGCTACGGCGTCGCCCACCACGCCATGCCACGGCCTCGGCCCGCATGCGTTGCTACGACGTTGCCCAACATGCCATGCCACGGCCCCGGCCCGCATGCCTTGCCACCGCGTTGCCCAGCATGCCATGCCACCGCGTTGCCCGGCGTGCCATGCCTTAGCCTTGGCCAACATGTCGTGCCACGGCCTCGGCCCGCATGCCATGCCATGCCACGGCCTCGGCCCGCTTGCCTTGCGACGGCGTCGCCCAACATGCCATGCCACGGCCTCGGCCCGCATGCCATGCCGCGGCCTCGGCCCGCATGCCTTGCTACGACGTTGCCCAACATGCCATGCCACGGCCCCGGCCCGCATGCCTTGCTATGACGTGGCCCAACATGCCATGCCACGGCCTCGGCCCGCATGCCTTGTTACGGCGTCGCCCAACATGCCATGCCACGGCCTCGGACCGCATGCCATGCCACGGCCTCGGCCCGCATGCCTTGCTACGACGTTGCCCAACATGCCATGCCACGGCCCCGGCCCGCATGCCTTGCCACCGCGTTGCCCAGCATGGCATGCCACCGCGTTGCCCGGCGTGCCATGCCTTAGCCTTGGCCAACATGTCATGCCACGGCCTCGGCCCGCATGCCATGCCATGCCACGGCCCGCATGTCTTGCCACGGCGTTGCCAAACATGCCATGCCACGGCCTCGGCCCGCATGCCATGGCACGGCGTCGCCCAACATGCCATGCCACGGCCACGGCCCGCATGCCTTGCTACGGCGTTGCCCAACATGCCATGCCACGGCCTCGGCCCGCATGCCTTGCCACCGCGTTGCCCAGCATGCCCTGCCACCGCGTTGCCCGGCGTGCCATGCCTTGGCCTTGGCCAACATGTCGAGCCACGGCCTGGGCCCGCATGCCATGCCATGCCACGGCCCGCATGTCTTGCCACGGCGTTGCCAAACATGCCATGACACGGCCTCGGCCCGCATGACATGCCACGGCCTCGGCCAGCGTGCCTTGCCACGGCGTCGCCCAACATGCCATGCCACGGCCTCGGCCCGCATGCCATGCCACGGCCTCGGCCCGCATGACATGCCACAGCCTCGGCCCGCATGCCTTGCCACGACGTCGCCCAACTTGCCATGCCACGGCCTCGGCCCGCATGCCATGCCACGGCCTCGGCCCGCATGACATGCCACGGCCTCGGCCCGCATGCCTTGCTACGACGTTGCCCAACATGCCATGCCACGGCCCCGGCCCGCATGCCTTGCCACCGCGTTGCCCAGCATGCCATGCCACCGCGTTGCCCGGCGTGCCATGCCTTAGCCTTGGCCAACATGTCCTGCCACGGCCTCGGCCCGCATGCCATGCCCTGCCACGGCCCGCATGTCTTGCCACGGCCTCGGACCGCATGCCTTGCTACGGCGTCGCCCAACATGCCATGCCACGGCCTCGGCCCGCATGCCTTGCTACGGCGTCGCCCAACATGCCATGGCACGGTCTTGGTCAGCATGCCATGCCATGGCACCGCCTTGTGCAGCGTTGGCCAGCATGCCTTGGCCGGCATGCCATGCCAATGCCTTGGGCCAACATGGCGTGCCACGGGCTGGGCGAGCATGGCATGCCACGGGCTGGGCGAGCATGCCACGCCACGGCCTTGGCTAGCAGCAAGGCATGCCACGGCCTCGGCGAGCATGCCATGCCATGGCCAAGGCCAAGGCAGTGGGCAAGGCCAAGTCCCTGTGCAAGGCATGGCCAAGGCCAAGGCCGCGGGCAAAGGCCAAGGCCAAGGCCATGGCATGCCACCGCCTTGATCGAACTTTTTGAACATGATTCTTTTATAATCTTATCCAAACCGTGCAACACAATTAAAAATGCACTACAATCAATTTTAAATGTCATTCCCTATTTTTTTGCAATTTTCCTTGAGGTTTTCGAATTTTTAAAGCCCTTATTTGGCAAAAAAAATCAAAATAAAATTAAGAAAATGAAAAAATAATTTAATAATTTCTATAATTACTAGTGAATCATCCTTTAATTATTGGAATTTTTCCATAATTTTTTGACCATTTTTATTAATTTTTATTATTTTTAAAGTATTAAAATCGAAATAAATTAAAATAAAATATTTTCGATAAAAAAATATTTTTTTTAATTTTTTTTATGGTGTATTAAATTATTTCCTACAACTTTCATGTTGAAAGTTTTGGCAAAAAACCATTACTTTTTAAAAAAACCCCATTATGACTCCTCGAACATGCTTGATGTTTCCTCCTGCCAGATTGAAAAGGGCTTAACAGGCTATTATAAGGGGGGGGCACCTCCCTTGCCCAGGCAAGGCAGTGGCAGGTACGCCCCATGTTGGGCGCGGCCTGGGCTGCGGCCTTGGGTTACATGCACTGCGGCTCGACCGCGGCCTGGGCTGCGGCCTGGGGCGGCTCGGCCGCGGCCTTGGGCGGCCTTGGGCGGCTCGGGCGCGGCCTGGGCGCGGCCTTGCGCGGCCTGGGCGCGGCCTTGGGCGGACTGGACCGCGGCCTTGGGCGCGGCCTAGAGCAGCATGGCGTGGCATGCGCGCGGGCGTGGGCGGCCTGGCATGCGCGCGGCGTGGGCAGCACGGCATGGCATGCGCACGGCCTGGGCGGCCTGGCATGCAGCCGGCGTGGGCAGCACGGCATGGCATGCGCACGGCCTGGGCGGCCTGGCATGCAGCCGGCCTGCCATGCCCGCAGCGTGGGCAGCACGGCATGGCATGCGCACGGCCTGGGCGGCCTGGCATGCAGCCGGCCTGGGCAGCACGGCCTGGCATGCGCACGGCCTGGGCGGCCTGGCATGCAGCCGGCCAGGGCAGCCTGGCCTGGCATGCCCGCGGCGTGGGCAGCGTGGCCTGTGCGAATACCGCGCGCGTGGTCTTTTTGACCACGGTGCGCGTGTTGCGCGCATGGTCGCGCACGCCTTTGCACGCCTTCGCACGCAACGCACGTCTAGTGATAACAACCGCAGCCAAGGCAGCCCAGCCCCAAGGCCAAGGCCAGCAGCATGGCATGCCACGGCCAAGGCAGCCCAGCCAAAGCCAGCAGCATGCCATGCCAAGGCCAAGGCCAGCAGCATGCCATGCCACGGCCAAGGCAGCCCAGCCAAAGCCAGCAGCATGCCATGCCAAGCCAAGGCCAGCAGCATGCCATGCCTCGGCCAAGGCAGGCCAGCCAAAGCCAGCAGCATGCCATGCCAAGCCAAGGCCAGCAGCATGCCATGCCAAGGCCAAGGCAGCCCAGCCAAAGCCAGCAGCATGCCATGCCAAGCCAAGGCCAGTAGCATGCCATGCCAAGGCCAAGGCAGGCCAGCCAAAGCCAGCAGCATGCCATGCCAAGGCGAAGGCCAGCAGCATGGCATGCCACGGCCAAGGCAGCCCAGCCAAAGCCAGCAGCATGCCATGCCAAGGCCAAGGCCAGCAGCATGCCATGCCACGGCCAAGGCAGGCCAGCCAAAGCCAGCAGCATGCCATGCCACGGCCAAGGCAGGCCAGCCAAAGCCAGCAGCATGCCATGCCAAGCCAAGGCCAGCAGCATGCCATGCCACGGCCAAGGCAGGCCAGCCAAAGCCAGCAGCATGCCATGCCAAGCCAAGGCCAGCAGCATCCATGCCACGGCCAAGGCAGGCCAGCCAAAGCCAGCAGCATGCCATGCCAAGGCCAAGGCCAGCAGCATGCCATGCCTCGGCCAAGGCAGGCCAGCCAAAGCCAGCAGCATGCCATGCCAAGCCAAGGCCAGCAGCATGCCATGCCAAGGCCAAGGCAGCCCAGCCAGAGCCAGCAGCATGCCATGCCAAGGCCAAGGCCAGCAGCATGCCATGCCACGGCCAAGGCAGCCCAGCCACAGCCAGCAGCATGCCATGCCAAGGCCAAGGCCAGCAGCATGGCATGCCACGGCCAAGGCAGCCCAGCCAAAGCCAGCAGCATGCCATGCCAAGGCCAAGGCCAGCAGCATGCCATGCCACGGCCAAGGCAGCCCAGCCAAAGCCAGCAGCATGCCATGCCAAGCCAAGGCCAGCAGCATGCCATGCCTCGGCCAAGGCAGGCCAGCCAAAGCCAGCAGCATGCCATGCCAAGCCAAGGCCAGCAGAATGCCATGCCAAGGCCAAGGCAGCCCAGCCAAAGCCAGCAGCATGCCATGCCAAGCCAAGGCCAGCACAATGCCATCCCAAGGCCAAGGCAGGCCAGCCAAAGCCAGCAGCATGCCATGCCAAGGCCAAGGCCAGCAGCATGCCATGCCACGGCCAAGGCAGCCCAGCCAAAGCCAGCAGCATGCCATGCCAAGGCCAAGGCCAGCAGCATGCCATGCCACGGCCAAGGCAGGCCAGCCAAAGCCAGCAGCATGCCATGCCAAGCCAAGGCCAGCAGCATGCCATGCCAAGGCCAAGGCAGGCCAGCCAAAGCCAACAGCATGCCATGCCAAGGCCAAGGCCAGCAGCATGCCATGCCACGGCCAAGGCAGCCCAGCCAAAGCAAGCAGCATGCCATGCCAAGGCCAAGGCCAGCAGCATGCCATGCCACGGCCAAGGCAGCCCAGCCAAAGCCGGCAGCATGCCATGCCAAGGCCAAAGCCAGCAGCATGCCATGCCAAGGCCAAGGCCAGCAGCATGCCATGCCAAGGCCAAGGCCAGCAGCATGCTATGCCACGGCCAAGGCCAGCAGCATGCCATGCCAAGCCATGGGCAGCAGCATGCCATGCCAAGGCCAAGGCAGCCCAGCCAAAGCCAGCAGCATGCCATGCCAAGGCCAAGGCCAGCAGCATGCCATGCCAAGGCCAAGGCAGCCCAGCCAAAGCCAGCAGCATGCCATGCCAAGGCCAAGGCCAGCAGCATGCCATGCCACGGCCAAGGCAGCCCAGCCAAAGCCAGCAGCATGCCATGCCAAGGCCAAGGCCAGCAGCATGCCATGCCACGGCCAAGGCAGGCCAGCCAAAGCCAGCAGCATGCCATGCCAAGCCAAGGCCAGCAGCATGCCATTCCAAGGCCAAGGCAGGCCAGCCAAAGCCAGCAGCATGCCATGCCAAGGCCAAGGCCAGCAGCATGCCATGCCACGGCCAAGGCAGCCCAGCCAAAGCAAGCAGCATGCCATGCCAAGGCCAAGGCCAGCAGCATGCCATGCCACGGCCAAGGCAGCCCAGCCAAAGCCAGCAGCATGCCATGCCAAGGCCAAGGCCAGCAGCATGCCATGCCACGGCCAAGGCAGCCCAGCCAAAGCCAGCAGCATGCCATGCCAAGGCCAAGGCCAGTAGCATGCCATGCCACGGCCAAGGCAGGCCAGCCAAAGCGAGCAGCATGCCATGCCAAGGCCAAGGCAGCCCAGCCAAAGCCAGCAGCATGCCATGCCAAGGCCAAGGCCAGCAGCATGCCATGCCACGGCCAAGGCAGCCCAGCCAAAGCCAGCAGCATGCCATGCCAAGGCCAAGGCCAGCAGCATGCCATGCCACGGCCAAGGCAGCCCAGCCAACGCCAACAGCATGCCATGCCAAGCCAAGGCCAGCAGCATGCCATGCCACGGCCAAGGCAGGCCAGCCAAAGCCAGCAGCATGCCATGCCAAGCCAAGGCCAGCAGCATGCCATGCCACGGCCAAGGCAGGCCAGCCAAAGCCAGCAGCATGCCATGCCAAGCCAAGGCCAGCAGCATGCCATGCCACGGCCAAGGCAGGCCAGCCAAAGCCAGCAGCATGCCATGCCAAGGCCAAGGCCAGCAGCATGCCATGCCTCGGCCAAGGCCGGCCAGCCAAAGCCAGCAGCATGCCATGCCAAGCCAAGGCCAGCAGCATGCCATGCCAAGGCCAAGGCAGCCCAGTCAAAGCCAGCAGCATGCCATGCCAAGGCCAAGGCCACCAGCATGCCATGCCACGGCCAAGGCAGCCCAGCCAAAGCCAGCAGCATGCCATGCCAAGGCCAAGGACAGCAGCATGCCATGCCACGGCCAAGGCAGGCCAGCCAAAGCCAGCAGCATGCCATGCCAAGCCAAGGCCAGCAGCATGCCATGCCACGGCCAAGGCAGGCCAGCCAAAGCCAGCAGCATGCCATGCCAAGCCAAGGCCAGCAGCATGCCATGCCACGGCCAAGGCAGCCCAGCCAAAGCCAGCAGCATGCCATGCCAAGCCAAGGCCAGCAGCATGCCATGCCACGGCCAAGGCAGGCCAGCCAAAGCCAGCAGCATGCCATGCCAAGCCAAGGCCAGCAGCATGCCATGCCAAGGCCAAGGCAGCCCAGCCAAAGCCAGCAGCATGCCATGCCAAGGCCAAGGCCAGCAGCATGCCATGCCACGGCCAAGGCAGCCCAGCCAAAGCCAGCAGCATGCCATGCCAAGGCCAAGGCCTGCAGCATGGCATGCCACGGCCAAGGCAGCCCAGCCAAAGCCAGCAGCATGCCATGCCAAGGCCAAGGCCAGCAGCATGCCATGCCACGGCCAAGGCCAGCAGCATGCCATGCCAAGCCAAGGCCAGCAGCATGCCATGCCAAGGCCAAGGCAGCCCAGCCAAAGCCAGCAGCATGCCATGCCAAAGCCAAGGCCAGCAGCATGCCATGCCACGGCCAAGGCAGCCCAGCCAAAGCCAGCGGCATGCCATGCCAAGGCCAAGGCCAGCAGCATGCCATGCCACGGCCAAGGCAGGCCAGCCAAAGCCAGCGGCATGCCATGCCAAGGCCAAGGCCAGCAGCATGCCATGCCACGGCCAAGGCAGGCCAGCCAAAGCCAGCGGCATGCCATGCCAAGGCCAAGGCCAGCAGCATGCCATGCCACGGCCAGGGCAGGCCAGCCAAAGCCAGCTGCATGCCATGCCAAGCCAAGGCCAGCAGCATGCCATGCCAAGGCCAAGGCAGCCCAGCCAAAGCCAGCAGCATGCCATGCCAAGGCCAAGGCCAGCAGCATGCCATGCCACGGCCAAGGGAGCCCAGCCAAAGCGAGCGGCATGCCATGCCAAGGCCAAGGCCAAGGCCAGCAGCATGCCATGCCACGGCCAAGGCAGGCCAGCCAAAGCCAGCAGCATGCCATGCCAAGGCCAAGGCCAGCAGCATGCCATGCCACGGCCAAGGCAGGCTAGCCAAAGCCAGCAGCATGCCATGCCAAGGCCAAGGCCAGCAGCATGCCATGCCACGGCCAAGGCAGGCCAGCCAAAGCCAGCAGCATGCCATGCCAAGCCAA
Organism: Camellia sinensis; assembly: GCF_055761805.1. NCBI lineage: Eukaryota > Viridiplantae > Streptophyta > Magnoliopsida > Ericales > Theaceae > Camellia > Camellia sinensis. The sequence continues at coordinate 13,757,644 of NW_028129474.1, forward strand.
GGCCAGCAGCATGCCATGCCAAGGCCAAGGCAGCCCAGCCAAAGCCAGCAGCATGCCATGCCAAGGCCAAGGCCAGCAGCATGCCATGCCACGGCCAAGGCAGCCCAGCCAAAGCCAGCAGCATGCCATGCCAAGGCCAAGGCCAGCAGCATGCCATGCCACGGCCAAGGCAGCCCAGCCAAAGCCAGCAGCATGCCATGCCAAGGCCAAGGCAGCCCAGCCAAAGCCAGCAGCATGCCATGCCAAGGCCAAGGCCAGCAGCATGCCATGCCACGGCCAAGGCAGGCCAGCCAAAGCCAGCAGCATGCCATGCCAAGGCCAAGGCCAGCAGCATGCCATGCCACGGCCAAGGCCAGCAGCATGCCATGCCAAGCCATGGGCAGCAGCATGCCATGCCAAGGCCAAGGCAGCCCAGCCAAAGCCAGCAGCATGCCATGCCAAGGCCAAGGCCAGCAGCATGCCATGCCACGGCCAAGGCAGCCCAGCCAAAGCCAGCAGCATGCCATGCCAAGGCCAAGGCCAGCAGCATGCCATGCCACGGCCAAGGCAGGCCAGCCAAAGCCAGCAGCATGCCATGCCAAGCCAAGGCCAGCAGCATGCCATGCCAAGGCCAAGGCAGGCCAGCCAAAGCCAGCAGCATGCCATGCCAAGGCCAAGGCCAGCAGCATGCCATGCCACGGCCAAGGCAGCCCAGCCAAAGCAAGCAGCATGCCATGCCAAGGCCAAGGCCAGCAGCATGCCATGCCACGGCCAAGGCAGCCCAGCCAAAGCCAGCAGCATGCCATGCCAAGGCCAAGGCCAGCAGCATGCCATGCCACGGCCAAGGCAGCCCAGCCAAAGCCAGCAGCATGCCATGCCAAGGCCAAGGCCAGCAGCATGCCATGCCACGGCCAAGGCAGGCCAGCCAAAGCCAGCAGCATGCCATGCCAAGCCAAGGCCAGCAGCATGCCATGCCAAGGCCAAGGCAGCCCAGCCAAAGCCAGCAGCATGCCATGCCAAGGCCAAGGCCAGCAGCATGCCTTGCCACGGCCAAGGCAGCCCAGCCAAAGCCAGCAGCATGCCATGCCAAGGCCAAGGCCAGCAGCATGCCATGCCACGGCCAAGGCCAAGGCCAAGGCAGCCCATCCGAAGCCAGCAACATTCCATGCCAAGGCCAACGCTGCCCAGCCAAGGCCAGCGACATGCCATGCCAAGGCCAAGCCCAGCCGCATGTCTTGCCACGGCCTTGTCCCGCAGCGTGGCGTGCCTTGGCCTTGGGCTAGAACATCGCATGCCACGCCCTTGGCAAGCAATCCCGTCCCTCGTGTAATTTCCATTTGGTTTGGCATTGACTTACGTATATGTTGCCCTGCGAAATGCATGTCCCTCGGGTAATAGCCGTTTGGTTGCCTTTGACTTGCGAACACGTTGCTAGTGCTTTCCCCAGTGGAAGCTTGTTGGGAAAAGTATGTCCCTCGGAAGTTGCCTGTTGCATTCGAGCTATCCGATGCTTGCTCGGTTTCTCTAAGAGTTTTCGCACGTTCGTTGGGCTTTTTAATTATTTATTTACTCATAAAAATTATAATAAAATAAATAAAAAATAAAAAAATAATTGAAAAAATTACTATAATTACTAGTGCCTCATCTTATAATTGTTGGAATTTTTCTAGAATTTTTTGAGTATTTTTAGTAATTTTTATTATTTTTTAAGTATTAAAATTGAAATAAATTAAAATAAAATATTCCGGTGGCCAAATATTTTTTTATAATTTTTTTTATGGTGTATTAAATTATTTCATACAACTTTCATGTTGAAAGTTTTGGCAAAAAACCATTACTTTATAAAAAAACCCCATTATGACTCCTCAAACATGGTTGATGTTTCCTCCTGCCAGATTGAAAAGGGCTTAACAGGCTATTATAAGGGGGGGGCACCTCCCTTAAGGCTGGCCAGCATGGCCAGGCCACAGGCCACGCCTATGCCTAGGCGGGCGCTTGGCACATGCCATCGCTTGGCTTGTGGCATTGGCTTGTGGCATCGAAACTACATAGCCAAGCACGGGATGCGTCGAGTGGCGGCCCGCGGTGGTGGCGGTGGCACGTTGGCCTAGGCCAGCATGCCATGCCACAGCCTTGGCCAGCAACATGGCATGCCAAAGCCTTGGCCAGCAGCATGCCATGCCCTGGCCTTGGCAAGCATGTCATGCCACGGCCTTGGCCAGCAGCATGCCATGCCACGGCCTTGGCCAGCAGCATGCCATGCCCCGGCCTTCGCCAGCATGTCATGCCACGGCCTTGGCCAGCAACATGGCATGCCAAAGCCTTGGCCAGCAGCGTGCCATGCCCCGGCCTTGGCAAGCTTGTCATGCCACGGCCATGGCCAGCAGCGTGCCATGCCCCGGCCTTGGCCAGCAGCGTGCCATGCCACGACCTTGGCCAGCAGCTTGCCATGCCCCGGCCTTGGCCAGCATGCCATGCCACGGCCTTGGCCAGCAGCATGCCATGCCACGGCCTTGGCCAGCAGCATGCCATGCCACGGCCTTGGCCAGCAACATGCCATGCCAAAGCCTTGGCCGGCAGCATGCCCTGCCCCGGCCTTGGCCGGCAGCATGGCAAGCCCAAGCCTTGGTCAGCAGCAGCATGCCATGCCAACGCCTTGGCCAGCAGCATGCCTTGCCACGGCCTCGTCCAGCAGCATGGCATGCCACGCCACGGCCTCGGCCATCAGCATGCCTTGCCACGGCCTCGGCCATCAGCACGCCTTGCCACGGCCTCGGCCATCAGCATGCCTTGCCACGGCCTCGGCCAGCAGCATGGCATGCCCCGGCCTTGGCCAGCAGCATGTCATGCCACGGCCTTGGCAAGCATGCCAAGCCACGGCCTTGGCAAGCATGCCATGTCCCTCGGGTAATTGTACAAGTTGCCTTGCGAAATGCATGTCCCTCGGTTAAATTGCCATTTGGTTGGCTTTGGCGTGCGAACGAGTTGCCTGTGCTTTCCTTGTGGAAGCTTGTTGCGAGAAGTATGTCCCTCGAAAGTTGCCTGTTGCGTTTGTTATTTGCATTCGCGCTAACCGGTGCTTGCTCGGCCTCTCTAAATGTTTTCGCGCGTTCGTCGGGCTTCTTAGTCCTTCGGGGGGTGATTCGTTTTAGGGGGCTGGTGCACAGTGTACGTCGTGGCGCGTGAGTTGTGTTCGGTTTGTGCGAGTTGGACGGATCCCTGCCTGTGCAGCGAACTCCACTGGTGCATTCCTCCATGTCCCTCGGGTGATGCCTTTAGGTTGTCTTCGACTCGCCTTCGGGTTGCCTGCGCTTCCCTAGTGGAAGGTGCCTTGCGAAAGGCGTGTCCCTCGGGTAATTGCCATTTGGTTGGCTTTGACGTTCGAACGAGTTGCCTATGCTTTCCTAGTGGAAGCTTGTTGCGAAAAGTATGTCCCTCGAAAGTTGCCTGTTGCGCTTGTTATTTGCATTCGCGCTAACCGGTGCTTGCTCGGCCTCTCTAAATGTTTTCGCGCGTTCGTCGGGCTTCCTGGTCCTTCGGGGGGTGATTCGTTTTGGGGGGCTGGTGCACAGTGTACGTCGTGGCGCGTGAGTTGTGTTCGGTTTGTGCGAGTTGGACGGATCCCTGCCTGTGCAGCGAACTCCACTGGTGCATTCCTCCATGTCCCTCGGGTGATGCCTTTAGGTTGTCTTCGACTCGCCTTCGGGTTGCCTGCGCTTCCCTAGTGGAAGGTGCCTTGCGAAAAGCGTGTCCCTCGGGTAATTGCCATTTGGTTGGCTTTGACGTTCGAACGAGTTGCCTATGCTTTCCTAGTGGAAGCTTGTTGCGAAAAGTATGTCCCTCGAAAGTTGCCTGTTGCGCTTGTTACTTGCATTCGCGCTAACCGGTGCTTGCTCGGCCTCTCGAAATGTTTTCGCGCGTTCGTCGGGCTTCTTAGTCCTTCGGGGGGTGATTCGTTTTGGGGGGCTGGTGCACAGTGTACGTCGTGGCGCGTGAGTTGTGTTCGGTTTGTGCGAGTTGGACGGATCCCTGCCTGTGCAGCGAACTCCACTGGTGCATTCCTCCATGTCCCTCGGGTGATCGCCTTTAGGTTGTCTTCGACTCGCCTTCGGGTTGTCTGCGCTTCCCTAGTGGAAGGTGCCTTGCGAAAAGCATGTCCCTCGGGTAATTGCCATTTGGTTGGCTTTGACGTTCGAACGAGTTGCCTGTGCTTTCCTAGTGGAAGCTTGTTGCGAAAAGTATGTCCCTCGAAAGTTGCCTGTTGCGCTTGTTATTTGCGTTCGCGCTAACCGGTGCTTGCTCGGCCTCTCTAAATGTTTTCGCGCGTTCGTCGGGCTTCTTGGTCCTTCGGGGGGTGATTCGTTTTGGGGGGCTGGTGCATAGTGTACGTCGTGGCGCGTGAGTTGTGTTCGGTTTGTGCGAGTTGGACGAATCCCTGCCTGTGCAGCGAACTCCACTGGTGCATTCCTCCATGTCCCTCGGGTAAAATGCCTTAAGGTTGTCTTCGACTCGCCTTCGAGTTGCCTGCGCTTCCCTAGTGGAAGGTGCCTTGCGAAAAGCGTGTCCCTCGGTTAATTGCCATTTGGATGGCTTTGACTTACGAGCGAGTTGCCGGCGGTTTCCCAGTGGAAGGTTGTCGTGAAAGTTATGTCCCCCGGAAGTTGCCTGTTGCCTTTTGTTATTTGCAGTCGCGCTAACCGGTGCTTGCTCGGCTTCTCTAAATGTTTTCCCACGTTCGTCGGGCTTCTTAGTCCTGCGGGGTGTGATTCGTTTCGGGCGGCTGGTGCGTAGTGTACGTCGTGGCGCGTGAGTTGTGTTTGGTTTGTGCGAGTTGGATGGATCCCTGCCTGTGCAGCGAACTCCACTGGTGCATTCCTC
>NW_028129474.1:13770000-13782500 GCF_055761805.1 Camellia sinensis
ACGGCCTCGGCCCGCATGTCTTGCCAAGGCGTTGCCCAACATGCCATGCCACGGCCTCGGCCCGCGTGCCTTGCCACGGCATTGCCCAGCATGCCATGCCACCGCGTTGCCCGGCATGCCATGCCTTAGCCTTGGCCAACGTGGCATGCGACGGCCTCGGCCATCATGCCATGCCACGGCCTCGGCCCGCATGCCTTGCCACGGCGTTGCCCAACATGCCATGCCACGGCCTCGGCCCGCATGCCATGCCATGCCACGGCCCGCATGTCTTGCCACGGCGTTGCCAAACATGCCATGCCACGGCCTCGGCCCGCATGCCATGCCACGGCCTCGGCCGGCATGCCTTGCTACGGCGTTGCCCAACATGCCATGCGACGGCCTCGGCCCGCATGCCTTGCCACCGCGTTGCCCAGCATGCCATGCCACCGCGTTGCCCGGCGTGCCATGCCTTACCCTTGGCCAACATGTCGAGCCACGGCCTCGGCCCGCATGCCTTGCTACGGCGTCGCCCAACATGCCATGCCACGGCCTCGGCCCGCATGCCATGCCACGGCCTCGGCCCGCATGCCTTGCTACGGCGTTGCCCAACATGCCATGCCACGGCCTCGGCCCGCATGCCTTGCCACGGCCTCGGCGCGCATGACATGCCACAGCCTCGGCCCGCATGCCTTGCCCCGACGTCGCCCAACTCGCCATGCCACGGCCTCGGCCCGCATGCCATGCCACGGCCTCGGCTCGCATGACATGCCACGGCCCGCATGTCTTGCGACGGCGTCGCCCAACATGCCATGCCACGGCCTCGGCCCGCATGACATGCCACGGCCTCGGCCCGCATGCCTTGCTACGGCGTCGCCCAACATGCCATGCCACAGCCTCGGCCCGCATGCCATGCCACGGCCTCGGCGCGCATGACATGCCACAGCCTCGGCCCGCATGCCTTGCCCCGACGTCGCCCAACTCGCCATGCCACGGCCTCGGCCCGCATGCCATGCCACGGCCTCGGCTCGCATGACATGCCACGGCCTCGGCCCGCATGCCTTGCTACGGCGTCGCCCAACATGCCATGCCACGGCCTCGGCCCGCATGACATGCCACGGCCTCGGAACGCATGCCTTGCTACGGCGTCGCCCAACATGCCATGCCACGGCCTCGGCCCGCATGCCATGCCACGGCCTCGGCCCGCATGCCTTGCTACGACGTTGCCCAACATGCCATGCCACGGCCCCGGCCCGCATGCCTTGCCACCGCGTTGCCCAGCATGGCATGCCACCGCGTTGCCCGGCGTGCCATGCCTTAGCCTTGGCCAACATGTCGTGCCACGGCCTCGGCCCGCATGCCATGCCATGCCACGGCCCGCATGTCTTGCCACGGCGTTGCCAAACATGCCATGCCACGGCCTCGGCCCGCGTGACATGCCACGGCCTCGGCCCGCGTGACATGCCACGGCCTCGGCCCGCCTGCCTTGCCACGGCCTCGGCCCGCATGCCATGCCACGGCCTCGGCCCGCATGACGTGCCACGGCCTCGGCCCGCATGCCTTGCCACGGCGTCGCCCAACATGCCATGCCACGGCGTCGCCCAACATGCCATGCCACGGCCTCGGCCCGCATGCCATGCCACGGCCTCGGCCCGCATGCCTTGCTACGGCGTCGCCCAACATGCCATGCCACGGCCTCGGCCCGCATGCCTTGCTACGACGTTGCCCAACATGCCATGCCACGGCCCCGGCCCGCATGCCTTGCCACCGCGTTGCCCAGCATGCCATGCCACCGCGTTGCCCGGCGTGCCATGCCTTAGCCTTGGCCAACATGTCGTGCCACGGCCTCGGCCCGCATGCCATGCCATGCCACGGCCCGCATGTCTTGCCACGGCGTTGCCAAACATTCCATGCCACGGCCTCGGCCCGCGTGACATGCCACGGCCTCGGCCCGCGTGACATGCCACGGCCTCGGCCCGCGTGACCTGCCACGGCCTCGGCCCGCGTGACCTGCCACGGCCTCGGCCCGCGTGACATGCCACGGCCTCGGCCCGCATGCCTTGCCACGGCGTCGCCCAACATGCCATGCCACGGCCTCGCCCAACATGCCATGCCACGGCCTCGCCCCGCATGCCATGCCACGGCCTCGGCTCGCATGACATGCCACGGCCTCGGCCCGCATGCCTTGCCACGGCGTCGCCCAACATGCCATGCCACGGCCTCGCCCAACATGCCATGCCACGGCCTCGGCCCGCGTGCCATGCCACGGCCTCGGCCCGCATGACATGCCACGGCCTCGGACCACATGCCTTGCCACGGCATCGGCCCGCACGCCATGCCACGGCCTCGGCCCGCATGCCATGCCGCGGCCTCGGCCCGCATGCCTTGCCACGGCGTCGCCCAACATGCCATGCCACGGCCCCGGCCCGCATGCCTTGCTATGACGTGGCCCAACATGCCATGCCACGGCCTCGGCCCGCATGCCTTGTTACGGCCTCGCCCAACATGCCATGCCACGGCCTCGGCCCGCATGCCATGCCACGGCCTCGGCCCGCATGACATGCCACGGCCTCGGACCGCATGCCTTGCTACGGCGTCGCCCAACATGCCATGCCACGGCCTCGGCCCGCATGCCTTGCTACGACGTTGCCCAACATGCCATGCCACGGCCCCGGCCCGCATGCCTTGCTACGGCGTCGCCCAACATGCCATGCCACGGCCTCGGCCCGCATGCCTTGCTACGACGTTGCCCAACATGCCATGCCACGACCCCGGCCCGCATGCCTTGCCACCGCGTTGCCCAGCATGCCGTGCCACCGCGTTGCCCGGCGTGCCATGCCTTAGCCTTGGCCAACATGTCGTGCGACGGCCTCGGCCCGCATGACATGCCACGGCCTCGGCCTGCATGCCTTGCCACGGCGTTGCCCAACATGCCATGCCACGGCCTCGGCCCGCATGCCATGCCATGCCACGGCCCGCATGTCTTGCCACGGCGTTGCCAAACATGCCATGCCACGGCCTCGGCCCGCATGCCATGCCACGGCGTCGCCCAACATGCCATGCCACGGCCACGGCCCGCATGCCTTGCTACGGCGTTGCCCAACATGCCATGCCACGGCCTCGGCCCGCATGCCTTGCCACCGCGTTGCCCAGCATGCCCTGCCACCGCGTTGCCCGGCGTGCCATGCCTTAGCCTTGGCCAACATGTCGAGCCACGGCCTGGGCCCGCATGCCATGCCATGCCACGGCCCGCATGTCTTGCCACGGCGTTGCCAAACATGCCATGACACGGCCTCGGCCCGCATGACATGCCACGGCCTCGGCCCGCGTGCCTTGCCACGGCGTCGCCCAACATGCCATGCCACGGCCTCGGCCCGCATGCCATGCCACGGCCTCGGCCCGCATGACATGCCACAGCCTCGGCCCGCATGCCTTGCCACGACGTCGCCCAACTTGCCATGCCACGGCCTCGGCCCGCATGCCATGCCACGGCCTCGGCCCGCATGACATGCCACGGCCTCGGCCCGCATGCCTTGCTACGACGTTGCCCAACATGCCATGCCACGGCCCCGGCCCGCATGCCTTGCCACCGCGTTGCCCAGCATGCCATGCCACCGCGTTGCCCGGCGTGCCATGCCTTAGCCTTGGCCAACATGTCCTGCCACGGCCTCGGCCCGCATGCCATGCCCTGCCACGGCCCGCATGTCTTGCCACGGCCTCGGACCGCATGCCTTGCTACGGCGTCGCCCAACATGCCATGCCACGGCCTCGGCCCGCATGCCTTGCTACGGCGTCGCCCAACATGCCATGGCACGGTCTTGGTCAGCATGCCATGCCATGGCACCGCCTTGTGCAGCGTTGGCCAGCATGCCTTGGCCGGCATGCCATGCCAATGCCTTGGGCCAACATGGCGTGCCACGGGCTGGGCGAGCATGGCATGCCACGGGCTGGGCGAGCATGCCACGCCACGGCCTTGGCTAGCAGCAAGGCATGCCACGGCCTCGGCGAGCATGCCATGCCATGGCCAAGGCAGTGGGCAAGGCCAAGTCCCTGTGCAAGGCATGGCCAAGGCCAAGGCCAAGGCCAAGGCCGCGGGCAAAGGCCAAGGCCAAGGCCATGGCATGCCACCGCCTTGATCGAACTTTTTGAACATGATTCTTTTATAATCTTATCCAAACCGTGCAACACAATTAAAAATGCACTACAATCAATTTTAAATGTCATTCCCTATTTTTTTGCAATTTTCCTTGAGGTTTTCGAATTTTTAAAGCCCTTATTTGGCAAAAAAAATCAAAATAAAATAAAAAAAATGAAAAAATAATTTAATAATTTCTATAATTACTAGTGAATCATCCTTTAATTATTGGAATTTTTCCATAATTTTTTGACCATTTTTATTAATTTTTATTATTTTTAAAGTATTAAAATCGAAATAAATTAAAATAAAATATTTTCGGTAAAAAAATATTTTTTTTAATTTTTTTTATGGTGTATTAAATTATTTCCTACAACTTTCATGTTGAAAGTTTTGGCAAAAAACCATTACTTTTTAAAAAAACCCCATTATGACTCCTCGAACATGCTTGATGTTTCCTCCTGCCAGATTGAAAAGGGCTTAACAGGCTATTATAAGGGGGGGGCACCTCCCTTGCCCAGGCAAGGCAGTGGCAGGTACGCCCCATGTTGGGCGCGGCCTGGGCTGCGGCCTTGGGTTACATGCACTGCGGCTCGACCGCGGCCTGGGCTGCGGCCTGGGGCGGCTCGGCCGCGGCCTTGGGCGGCTCGGGCGCGGCCTGGGCGCGGCCTTGGGCGGCCTGGGCGCGGCCTTGCGCGGCCTGGGCACGGCCTTGGGCGGCCTGGACCGCGGCCTTGGGCGCGGCCTAGAGCAGCATGGCGTGGCATGCGCGCGGGCGTGGGCGGCCTGGCATGCGCGCGGCGTGGGCAGCACGGCATGGCATGCGCATGGCCTGGGCGGCCTGGCATGCAGCCGAGCTGGCATGCCCGCGGCGTGGGCAGCACGGCATGGCATGCCCACGGCCTGGGCGGCCTGGCATGCAGCCGACCTGGGCAGCACGGCATGGCATGCGCACGGCCTGGGCGGCCTGGCATGCAGCCGGCCTGGCATGCCCGCAGTGTGGGCAGCACGGCATGGCATGCGCACGGCCTGGGCGGCCTGGCATGCAGCCGGCCTGGGCAGCACGGCCTGGCATGCGCACGGCCTGGGCGGCCTGGCATGCAGCCGGCCAGGGCAGCCTGGCCTGGCATGCCCGCGGCGTGGGCAGCGTGGCCTGTGCGAATACCGCGCGCGTGGTCTTTTTGACCACGGTGCGCGTGTTGCGCGCATGGTCGCGCACGCCTTTGCACGCCTTCGCACGCAACGCACGTCTAGTGATAACAACCGCAGCCGAGGCAGCCCAGCCCCAAGGCCAAGGCCAGCAGCATGGCATGCCACGGCCAAGGCAGCCCAGCCAAAGCCAGCAGCATGCCATGCCAAGGCCAAGGCCAGCAGCATGCCATGCCACGGCCAAGGCAGCCCAGCCAAAGCCAGCAGCATGCCATGCCAAGGCCAAGGCCAGCAGCATGCCATGCCACGGTCAAGGCAGGCCAGCCAAAGCCAGCAGCATGCCATGCCAAGGCCAAGGCCAGCAGCATGCCATGCCACGGCCAAGGCAGCCCATCGAAAGCCAGCAGCATGCCATGCCAAGGCCAAGGCAGCCCAGCCAAAGCCAGCAGCATGCCATGCCAAGGCCAAGGCCAGCAGCATGCCATGCCACGGCCAAGGCAGGCTAGCCAAAGCCAGCAGCATGCCATGCCAAGGCCAAGGCCAGCAGCATGCCATGCCACGGCCAAGGCAGCCCAGCCAAAGCCAGCAGCATGCCATGCCAAGGCCAAGGCCGGCAGCATGGCATGCCACGGCCAAGGCAGCCCAGCCAAAGCCAGCAGCATGCCATGCCAAGGCCAAGGCCAGCAGCATGCCATGCCACGGCCAAGGCAGCCCAGCCAAAGCCAGTAGCATGCCATGCCAAGGCCAAGGCCAGCAGCATGCCATGCCACGGCCAAGGCAGCCCAGCCAAAGCCAGCAGCATGCCATGCCAAGGCCAAGGCCAGCAGCATGCCATGCCAAAGCCAAGGCCAGCAGCATGCCATGCCAAGGCAGGCCAGCCAAAGCCAGCAGCATGCCATGCCAAGCCAAGGCCAGCAGCATGCCATGCCACGGCCAAGGCATCCCAGCCAAAGCCAGCAGCATGCCATGCCAAGCCAAGGCCAGCAGCATGCCATGCCACGGCCAAGGCAGGCCAGCCAAAGCCAGCAGCATGCCATGCCATGGCCAAGGCCAGCAGCATGCCATGCCTCGGCCAAGGCAGGCCAGCCAAAGCCAGCAGCATGCCATGCCAAACCAAGGCCAGCAGCATGCCATGCCAAGGCCAAGGCAGCCCAGCCAAAGCCAGCAGCATGCCATGCCAAGGCCAAGGCCAGCAGCATGCCATGCCACGGCCATGGCCGCCCAGCCAAAGCCAGCAGCATGCCATGCCAAGGCCAAGGCCAGCAGCATGCCATGCCACGGCCAAGGCAGGCCAGCCAAAGCCAGCAGCATGCCATGCCAAGGCCAAGGCCAGCAGCATGCCATGCCACGGCCAAGGCAGGCCAGCCAAAGCCAGCAGCATGCCATGCCAAGCCAAGGCCAGCAGCATGCCATGCCAAGCCAAGGCCAGCAGCATGCCATGCCAAGGCCAAGGCAGCCCAGCCAAAGCCAGCAGCATGCCATGCCAAGGCCAAGGCCAGCAGCATGCCATGCCACGGCCAAGGCAGGCCAGCCAAAGCCAGCAGCATGCCATGCCATGGCCAAGGCCAGCAGCATGCCATGCCTCGGCCAAGGCAGGCCAGCCAAAGCCAGCAGCATGCCATGCCAAGCCAAGGCCAGCAGCATGCCATGCCAAGGCCAAGGCAGCCCAGCCAAAGCCAGCAGCATGCCATGCCAAGGCCAAGGCCAGCAGCATGCCATGCCACGGCCATGGCAGCCCAGCCAAAGCCAGCAGCATGCCATGCCAAGGCCAAGGCCAGCAGCATGCCATGCCACGGCCAAGGCAGCCCAGCCAAAGCCAGCAGCATGCCATGCCAAGGCCAAGGCCAGCAACATGCCATGCCACGTCCAAGGCAGGCCAGCCAAAGCCAGCAGCATGCCATGCCAAGGCCAAGGCCAGCAGCATGCCATGCCACGGCCAAGGCAGGCCAGCCAAAGCCAGCAGCATGCCATGCCAAGCCAAGGCCAGCAGCATGCCATGCCAAGGCCAAGGCAGCCCAGCCAAAGCCAGCAGCATGCCATGCCAAGGCCAAGGCCAGCAGCATGCCATGCCACGGCCAAGGCAAGCCAGCCAAAGCCAGCAGCATGCCATGCCAAGGCCATGGCCAGCAGCATGCCATGCCATGGCCAAGGCAGGCCAGCCAAAGCCAGCAGCATGCCATGCCAAGCCAAGGCCAGCAGCATGCCATGCCAAGGCCAAGGCAGACAGCCAAAGCCAGCAGCATGCCATGCCAAGGCCAAGGCCAGCAGCATGCCATGCCACGGCCAAGGCAGCCCAGCCAAAGCCAGCAGCATGCCATGCCAAGGCCAAGGCCAGCAGCATGCCATGCCACGGCCAGGGCAGGCCAGCCAAAGCCAGCAGCATGCCATGCCACGGCCAAGGCAGCCCAGCCAAAGCCAGCAGCATGCCATGCCAAGGCCAAGGCCAGCAGCATGCCATGCCACGGCCAAGGCAGGCTAGCCAAAGCCAGCAGCATGCCATGCCAAGGCCAAGGCCAGCAGCATGCCATGCCACGGCCAAGGCAGGCCAGCCAGAGCCAGCAGCATGCCATGCCAAGGCCAAGGCCAGCAGCATGCCATGCCACGGCCAAGGCAGCCCAGCCACAGCCAGCAGCATGCCATGCCAAGGCCAAGGCCAGCAGCATGGCATGCCACGGCCAAGGCAGCCCAGCCAAAGCCAGCAGCATGCCATGCCAAGGCCAAGGCCAGCAGCATGCCATGCCACGGCCAAGGCAGGCCAGCCAAAGCCAGCAGCATGCCATGCCAAGCCAAGGCCAGCAGCATGCCATGCCAAGGCCAAGGCAGCCCAGCCAAAGCCAGCAGCATGCCATGCCAAGGCCAAGGCCAGCAGCATGCCATGCCACGGCCAAGGCAGCCCAGCCAAAGCCAGCAGCATGCCATGCCAAGGCCAAGGCCAGCAGCATGCCATGCCACGGCCAAGGCAGCCCAGCCAAAGCCAGCAGCATGCCATGCCAAGCCAAGGCCAGCAGCATGCCATGCCAAGGCCAAGGCAGCCCAGCCAAAGCCAGCAGCATGGCATGCCAAGGCCAAAGCCAGCAGCATGCCATGCCACGGCCAAGGCAGCCCAGCCAAAGCCAGCAGCATGCCATGCCAAGGCCAAGGCCAGCAGCATGCCATGCCAAGGCCAAGGCCAGCAGCATGCCATGCCACGGCCAAGGCAGGCCAGCCAAAGCCAGCAGCATGCCATGCCAAGGCCAAGGCCAGCAGCATGCCATGCCACGGCCAAGGCAGGCCAGCCAAAGCCAGCAGCATGCCATGCCAAGCCAAGGCCAGCCGCATGCCATGCCAAGGCCAAGGCAGCCCAGCCAAAGCCAGCAGCATGCCATGCCAAGGCCAAGGCCAGCAGCATGCCATGCCACGGCCAAGGCAGCCCAGCCAAAGCCAGCAGCATGCCATGCCAAGCCAAGGCCAGCAGCATGCCATGCCAAGGCCAAGGCAGCCCAGCCAGAGCCAGCAGCATGCCATGCCAAGGCCAAGGCCAGCAGCATGCCAGGCCACGGCCAAGGCAGCCCAGCCAAAGGCAGCAGCATGCCATGCCAAGGCCAAGGCCGGCAGCATGCCATGCCACGGCCAAGGCAGGCCAGCCAAAGCCAGCAGCATGCCATGCCAAGCCAAGGCCAGCCGCATGCCATGCCAAGGCCAAGGCAGCCCAGCCAAAGCCAGCAGCATGCCATGCCAAGGCCAAGGCCAGCAGCATGCCATGCCACGGCCAAGGCAGCCCAGCCAAAGCAAGCAGCATGCCATGCCAAGCCAAGGCCAGCAGCATGCCATGCCAAGGCCAAGGCAGCCCAGCAAGAGCCAGCAGCATGCCATGCCAAGGCCAAGGCCAGCAGCATGCCAGGCCACGGCCAAGGCAGCCCAGCCAGAGCCAGCAGCATGCCATGCCAAGGCCAAGGCCGGCAGCATGGCATGCCACGGCCAAGGCAGCCCAGCCAAAGCCAGCAGCATGCCATGCCAAGGCCAAGGCCAGCAGCATGCCATGCCACGGCCAAGGCAGCCCAGCCAAAGCCAGCAGCATGCCATGCCAAGGCCAAGGCCAGCAGCATGCCATGCCACGGCCAAGGCAGGCCAGCCAAAGCCAGCAGCATGCCATGCCAAGCCAAGGCCAGCAGCATGCCATGCCAAGGCAAAGGCAGCCCAGCCAAAGCCAGCAGCATGCCATGCCAAGGCCAAGGCCAGCAGCATGCCATGCCACGGCCAAGGCAGCCCAGCCAAAGCCAGCAGCATGCCATGCCAAGGCCAAGGCCAGCAGCATGCCATGCCACGGCCAAGGCAGGCCAGCCAAAGCCAGCAGCATGCCATGCCAAGGCCAAGGCCAGCAGCATGCCATGCCACGGCCAAGGCAGGCCAGCCAAAGCCAGCAGCATGCCATGCCAAGGCAAGGCCAGCAGCATGCCATGCCAAGGCCAAGGCCAGCAGCATGCCATGCCACGGCCAAGGCAGGCCAGCCAAAGCCAGCAGCATGCCATGCCAAGGCCAAGGCCAGCAGCATGCCATGCCACGGCCAAGGCAGGCCAGCCAAAGCCAGCAGCATGCCATGCCAAGCCAAGGCCAGCAGCATGCCATGCCAAAGCCAAGGCAGCCCAGCCAAAGCCAGCAGCATGCCATGCCAAGGCCAAGGCCAGCAGCATGCCATGCCACGGCCAAGGCAGGCCAGCCAAAGCCAGCAGCATGCCATGCCAAGGCCAAGGCCAGCAGCATGCCATGCCACGGCCAGGGCAGGCCAGCCAAAGCCAGCAGCATGCCATGCCAAGGCAAGGCCAGCAGCATGCCATGCCAAGGCCACGGCAGCCCAGCCAAAGCCAGCAGCATGCCATGCCAAGGCCAAGGCCAGCAGCATTCCATGCCACGGCCAAGGCAGGCCAGCCAAAGCCAGCAGCATGCCATGCCAGGCCAAGGCCAGCAGCATGCCATGCCAAGGCCAAGGCAGCCCAGCCAAAGCCAGCAGCATGCCATGCCAAGGCCAAGGCCAGCAGCATGCCATGCCACGGCCAAGGCAGGCCAGCCATAGCCAGCAGCATGCCATGCCAAGGCCAAGGCCAGCAGCATGCCATGCCACGGCCAAGGCAGCCCAGCCACAGCCAGCAGCATGCCATGCCAAGGCCAAGGCCAGCAGCATGGCATGCCACGGCCAAGGCAGCCCAGCCAAAGCCAGCAGCATGCCATGCCAAGGCCTAGGCCAGCAGCATGCCATGCCACGGCCAAGGCAGCCCAGCCACAGCCAGCAGCATGCCATGCCAAGGCCAAGGCCAGCAGCATGGCATGCCACGGCCAAGGCAGCCCAGCCAAAGCCAGCAGCATGCCATGCCAAGGCCAAGGCCAGCAGCATGCCATGCCACGGCCAAGGCAGCCCAGCCAAAGCCAGCAGCATGCCATGCCAAGGCCAAGGCCAGCAACATGCCATGCCACGGCCAAGGCAGGCCAGCCAAAGCCAGCAGCATGCCATGCCAAGCCAAGGCCAGCAGCATGCCATGCCAAGGCCAAGGCAGCCCAGCCAAAGCCAGCAGCATGCCATGCCAAGGCCAAGGCCAGCAGCATGCCATGCCACGGCCAAGGCAGCCCAGCCAAAGGCAGCAGCATGCCATGCCAAGGCCAAGGCCAGCAGCATGCCATGCCATGCCACGGCCAAGGCCAAGGCCAAGGCAGCCCATCCGAAGCCAGCAACATTCCATGCCAAGGCCAACGCTGCCCAGCCAAGGCCAGCGACATGCCATGCCAAGGCCAAGCCCAGCCGCATGTCTTGCCACGGCCTTGTCCCGCAGCGTGGCGTGCCTTGGCCTTGGGCTAGAACATCGCATGCCACGCCCTTGGCAAGAAATCCCGTCCCTCGTGTAATTGCCATTTGGTTTGGCTTTGACTTACGTATATGTTGCCCTGCGAAATGCATGTCCCTCGGGTAATAGCCGTTTGGTTGCCTTTGACTTGCGAACACGTTGCTAGTGCTTTCCCCAGTGGAAGCTTGTTGGGAAAAGTATGTCCCTCGGAAGTTGCCTGTTGCATTCGAGCTATCCGATGCTTGCTCGGTTTCTCTAAGAGTTTTTGCACGTTCGTTGGGCTTTTTAATTATTTATTTACTCATAAAAATTATAATAAAATAAATAAAAAATAAAAAAATAATTGAAAAAATTACTATAATTACTAGTGCCTCATCTTATAATTGTTGGAATTTTTCTAGAATTTTTTGAGTATTTTTAGTAATTTTTATTATTTTTTAAGTATTAAAATTGAAATAAATTAAAATAAAATATTCCGGTGGCCAAATATTTTTTTAAAATTTTTTTTATGGTGTATTAAATTATTTCATACAACTTTCATGTTGAAAGTTTTGGCAAAAAACCATTACTTTTTAAAAAAACCCCATTATGACTCCTCAAACATGGTTGATGTTTCCTCCTGCCAGATTGAAAAGGGCTTAACAGGCTATTATAAGGGGGGGGCACCTCCCTTAAGGCTGGCCAGCATGGCCAGGCCACAGGCCACGCCTATGCCTAGGCGGGCGCTTGGCACATGCCATCGCTTGGCTTGTGGCATTGGCTTGTGGCATCGAAACTACATAGCCAAGCACGGGATGCGTCGAGTGGCGGCCCGCGGTGGTGGCGGTGGCACGTTGGCCTAGGCCAGCATGCCATGCCACAGCCTTGGCCAGCAACATGGCATGCCAAAGCCTTGGCCAGCAGCATGCCATGCCCTGGCCTTGGCAAGCATGTCATGCCACGGCCTTGGCCAGCAGCATGCCATGCCACGGCCTTGGCCAGCAGCATGCCATGCCCCGGCCTTCGCCAGCATGTCATGCCACGGCCTTGGCCAGCAGCATGCCATGCCACAGCCTTGGCCAGCAACATGGCATGCCAAAGCCTTGGCCAGCAGCACGCCATGCCCCGGCCTTGGCAAGCTTGTCATGCCACGGCCATGGCCAGCAGCGTGCCATGCCCCGGCCTTGGCCAGCAGCGTGCCTTGCCACGACCTTGGCCAGCAGCTTGCCATGCCCCGGCCTTGGCCAGCATGCCATGCCACGGCCTTGGCCAGCAGCATGCCATGCCACGGCCTTGGCCAGCAACATGCCATGCCAAAGCCTTGGCCAGCAGCATGCCCTGCCCCGGCCTTGGCCGGCAGCATGCCATGCCGCGGCCTTGGCCGGCAGCATGGCAAGCCCAAGCCTTGGTCAGCAGCAGCAGCATGCCATGCCAACGCCTTGGCCAGC
>NW_028129474.1:13792500-13802500 GCF_055761805.1 Camellia sinensis
CCCGCGTGACCTGCCACGGCCTCGGCCCGCGTGACCTGCCACGGCCTCGGCCCGCGTGACATGCCACGGCCTCGGCCCGCATGCCTTGCCACGGCGTCGCCCAACATGCCATGCCACGGCCTCGCCCAACATGCCATGCCACGGCCTCGCCCCGCATGCCATGCCACGGCCTCGGCTCGCATGACATGCCACGGCCTCGGCCCGCATACCTTGCCACGGCGTCGCCCAACATGCCATGCCACGGCCTCGCCCAACATGCCATGCCACGGCCTAGGCCCGCATGCCATGCCACGGCCTCGGCCCGCATGACATGCCACGGCCTCGGACCGCATGCCTTGCCACGGCCTCGGCCCGCATGCCATGCCACGGCCTCAGCTCGCATGACATGCCACGGCCTCGGCCCGCATGCCTTGCCACGGCGTCACCCAACATGCCATGCCACGGCCTCGCCCAACATGCCATGCCACGGCCTCGGCCCGCGTGCCATGCCACGGCCTCGGCCCGCATGACATGCCACGGCCTCGGACCGCATGCCTTGCCACGGCATCGGCCCGCACGCCATGCCACGGCCTCGGCCCGCATGCCATGCCGCGGCCTCGGCCCGCATGCCTTGCCACGGCGTCGCCCAACATGCCATGCCACGGCCCCGGCCCGCATGCCTTGCTATGACGTGGCCCAACATGCCATGCCACGGCCTCGGCCCGCATGCCTTGTTACGGCCTCGCCCAACATGCCATGCCACGGCCTCGGCCCGCATGCCATGCCACGGCCTCGGCCCGCATGACATGCCACGGCCTCGGACCGCATGCCTTGCTACGGCGTCGCCCAACATGACATGCCACGGCCTCGGCCCGCATGCCTTGCTACGACGTTGCCCAACATGCCATGCCACGGCCCCGGCCTGCATGCCTTGCCACCGCGTTGCCCAGCAAGCCATGCCACCGCGTTGCCCGGCGTGCCATGCCTTAGCCTTGGCCAACATGTCGTGCCACGGCCCCGGCCCGCATGCCATGCCATGCCACGGCCTCGGACCGCATGCCTTGCTACGGCGTCGCCCAACATGCCATGCCACGGCCTCGGCCCGCATGCCTTGCTACGGCGTCGCCCAACATGCCATGCCACGGCCTCGGCCCGCATGCCTTGCTACGACGTTGCCCAACATGCCATGCCACGACCCCGGCCCGCATGCCTTGCCACCGCGTTGCCCAGCATGCCGTGCCACCGCGTTGCCCGGCGTGCCATGCCTTAGCCTTGGCCAACATGTCGTGCGACGGCCTCGGCCCGCATGACATGCCACGGCCTCGGCCTGCATGCCTTGCCACGGCGTTGCCCAACATGCCATGCCACGGCCTCGGCCCGCATGCCATGCCATGCCACGGCCCGCATGTCTTGCCACGGCGTTGCCAAACATGCCATGCCACGGCCTCGGCCCGCATGCCATGCCACGGCGTCGCCCAACATGCCATGCCACGGCCACGGCCCGCATGCCTTGCTACGGCGTTGCCCAACATGCCATGCCACGGCCTCGGCCCGCATGCCTTGCCACCGCGTTGCCCAGCATGCCCTGCCACCGCGTTGCCCGGCGTGCCATGCCTTAGCCTTGGCCAACATGTCGAGCCACGGCCTGGGCCCGCATGCCATGCCATGCCACGGCCCGCATGTCTTGCCACGGCGTTGCCAAACATGCCATGACACGGCCTCGGCCCGCATGACATGCCACGGCCTCGGCCCGCGTGCCTTGCCACGGCGTCGCCCAACATGCCATGCCACGGCCTCGGCCCGCATGCCATGCCACGGCCTCGGCCCGCATGACATGCCACAGCCTCGGCCCGCATGCCTTGCCACGACGTCGCCCAACTTGCCATGCCACGGCCTCGGCCCGCATGCCATGCCACGGCCTCGGCCCGCATGACATGCCACGGCCTCGGCCCGCATGCCTTGCTACGACGTTGCCCAACATGCCATGCCACGGCCCCGGCCCGCATGCCTTGCCACCGCGTTGCCCAGCATGCCATGCCACCGCGTTGCCCGGCGTGCCATGCCTTAGCCTTGGCCAACATGTCCTGCCACGGCCTCGGCCCGCATGCCATGCCCTGCCACGGCCCGCATGTCTTGCCACGGCCTCGGACCGCATGCCTTGCTACGGCGTCGCCCAACATGCCATGCCACGGCCTCGGCCCGCATGCCTTGCTACGGCGTCGCCCAACATGCCATGGCACGGTCTTGGTCAGCATGCCATGCCATGGCACCGCCTTATGCAGCGTTGGCCAGCATGCCTTGGCCGGCATGCCATGCCAATGCCTTGGGCCAACATGGCGTGCCACGGGCTGGGCGAGCATGGCATGCCACGGGCTGGGCGAGCATGCCACGCCACGGCCTTGGCTAGCAGCAAGGCATGCCACGGCCTCGGCGAGCATGCCATGCCATGGCCAAGGCAGTGGGCAAGGCCAAGTCCCTGTGCAAGGCATGGCCAAGGCCAAGGCCAAGGCCAAGGCCGCGGGCAAAGGCCAAGGCCAAGGCCATGGCATGCCACCGCCTTGATCGAACTTTTTGAACATGATTCTTTTATAATCTTATCCAAACCGTGCAACACAATTAAAAATGCACTACAATCAATTTTAAATGTCATTCCCTATTTTTTTGCAATTTTCCTTGAGGTTTTCGAATTTTTAAAGCCCTTATTTGGCAAAAAAAATCAAAATAAAATAAAAAAAATGAAAAAATAATTTAATAATTTCTATAATTACTAGTGAATCATCCTTTAATTATTGGAATTTTTCCATAATTTTTTGACCATTTTTATTAATTTTTATTATTTTTAAAGTATTAAAATCGAAATAAATTAAAATAAAATATTTTCGGTAAAAAAATATTTTTTTTAATTTTTTTTATGGTGTATTAAATTATTTCCTACAACTTTCATGTTGAAAGTTTTGGCAAAAAACCATTACTTTTTAAAAAAACCCCATTATGACTCCTCGAACATGCTTGATGTTTCCTCCTGCCAGATTGAAAAGGGCTTAACAGGCTATTATAAGGGGGGGGCACCTCCCTTGCCCAGGCAAGGCAGTGGCAGGTACGCCCCATGTTGGGCGCGGCCTGGGCTGCGGCCTTGGGTTACATGCACTGCGGCTCGACCGCGGCCTGGGCTGCGGCCTGGGGCGGCTCGGCCGCGGCCTTGGGCGGCTCGGGCGCGGCCTGGGCGCGGCCTGGGCGCGGCCTTGGGCGGCCTGGGCGCGGCCTTGCGCGGCCTGGGCGCGGCCTTGGGCGGCCTGGGCGCGGCCTTGGGCGGCCTGGACCGCGGCCTTGGGCGCGGCCTAGAGCAGCATGGCGTGGCATGCGCGCGGGCGTGGCATGCGCGCGGCGTGGGCAGCACGGCATGGCATGCGCACGGCCTGGGCGGCCTGGCATGCAGCCGAGCCAAGGCCAGCAGCATGCCATGCCAAGCCAAGGCCAGCAGCATGCCATGCCAAGGCCAAGGCAGCCCAGCCAAAGCCAGCAGCATGCCATGCCAAGGCCAAGGCCAGCAGCATGCCATGCCACGGCCAAGGCAGCCCAGCCAAAGCCAGCAGCATGCCATGCCAAGGCCAAGGCCAGCAGCATGCCATGCCACGGCCAAGGCAGCCCAGCCAAAGCCAGCAGCATGCCATGCCAAGGCCAAGGCCAGCAGCATGCCATGCCACGGCCAAGGCAGGCCAGCCAAAGCCAGCAGCATGCCATGCCAAGGCCAAGGCCAGCAGCATGCCATGCCACGGCCAAGGCAGGCCAGCCAAAGCCAGCAGCATGCCATGCCAAGCCAAGGCCAGCAGCATGCCATGCCAAGGCGAAGGCAGCCCAGCCAAAGCCAGCAGCATGCCACGCCAAGGCCAAGGCCAGCAGCATGCCATGCCACGGCCAAGGCAGCCCAGCCAAAGCCAGCAGCATGCCATGCCAAGGCCAAGGCCAGCAGCATGCCATGCCAAGCCAAGGCCAGCAGCATGCCATGCCACGGCCAAGGCAGGCCAGCCAAAGCCAGCAGCATGCCATGCCAAGCCAAGGCCAGCAGCATGCCATGCCACGGCCAAGGCAGGCCAGCCAAAGCCAGCAGCATGCCATGCCAAGCCAAGGCCAGCAGCATGCCATGCCAAGGCCAAGGCAGCCCAGCCAAAGCCAGCAGCATGCCATGCCAAGGCCAAGGCCAGCAGCATGCCATGCCACGGCCAAGGCAGGCCAGCCAAAGCCAGCAGCATGCCATGCCAAGGCCAAGGCCAGGGCCAGCAGCATGCCATGCCAAGCCAAGGCCAGCAGCATGCCATGCCAAGGCCAAGGCAGCCCAGCCAAAGCCAGCAGCATGCCATGCCAAGGCCAAGGCCAGCAGCATGCCATGCCACGGCCAAGGCAGGCCAGCCAAAGCCAGCAGCATGCCATGCCAAGGCCAAGGCCAGCAGCATGCCATGCCACGGCCAAGGCAGGCCAGCCAAAGCCAGAAGCATGCCATGCCAAGCCAAGGCCAGCAGCATGCCATGCCAAGGCCAAGGCAGCCCAGCCAAAGCCAGCAGCATGCCATGCCAAGGCCAAGGCCAGCAGCATGCCATGCCACGGCCAAGGCAGCCCAGCCAAAGCCAGCAGCATGCCATGCCAAGGCCAAGGCCAGCAGCATGCCATGCCACGGCCAGGGCAGGCCAACCAAAGCCAGCAGCATGCCATGCCACGGCCAAGGCAGCCCAGCCAAAGCCAGCAGCATGCCATGCCAAGGCCAAGGCCAGCAGCATGCCATGCCACGGCCAAGGCAGGCTAGCCAAAGCCAGCAGCATGCCATGCCAAGGCCAAGGCCAGCAGCATGCCATGCCACGGCCAAGGCAGGCCAGCCAAAGCCAGCAGCATGCCATGCCAAGGCCAAGGCCAGCAGCATGCCATGCCACGGCCAAGGCAGCCCAGCCACAGCCAGCAGCATGCCATGCCAAGGCCAAGGCCAGCAGCATGGCATGCCACGGCCAAGGCAGCCCAGCCAAAGCCAGCAGCATGCCATGCCAAGGCCAAGGCCAGCAGCATGCCATGCCACGGCCAAGGCAGGCCAGCCAAAGCCAGCAGCATGCCATGCCAAGCCAAGGCCAGCAGCATGCCATGCCAAGGCCAAGGCAGCCCAGCCAAAGCCAGCAGCATGCCATGCCAAGGCCAAGGCCAGCAGCATGCCATGCCACGGCCAAGGCAGCCCAGCCAAAGCCAGCAGCATGCCATGCCAAGGCCAAGGCCAGCAGCATGCCATGCCACGGCCAAGGCAGGCCAGCCAAAGCCAGCAGCATGCCATGCCAAGGCCAAGGCCAGCAGCATGCCATGCCACGGCCAAGGCAGGCCAGCCAAAGCCAGCAGCATGCCATGCCAAGCCAAGGCCAGCAGCATGCCATGCCAAGGCCAAGGCAGCCCAGCCAAAGCCAGCAGCATGCCATGCCAAGGCCAAGGCCAGCAGCATGCCATGCCACGGCCAAGGCAGGCCAGCCAAAGCCAGCAGCATGCCATGCCAAGGCCAAGGCCAGCAGCATGCCATGCCACGGCCAAGGCAGGCCAGCCAAAGCCAGCAGCATGCCATGCCAAGCCAAGGCCAGCAGCATGCCATGCCAAGGCCAAGGCAGCCCAGCCAAAGCCAGCAGCATGCCATGCCAAGGCCAAGGCCAGCAGCATGCCATGCCACGACCAAGGCAGCAAAGCCAAAGCCAGCAGCATGCCATGCCAAGGCCAAGGCCAGCAGCATGCCATGCCACGGCCAGGGCAGGCCAGCCAAAGCCAGCAGCATGCCATGCCACGGCCAAGGCAGCCGAGCCAAAGCCAGCAGCATGCCATGCCAAGCCAAGGCCAGCAGCATGCCATGCCAAGGCCAAGGCCAGCAGCATGCCATGCCACGGCCAAGGCAGGCCAGCCAAAGCCAGCAGCATGCCATGCCAAGCCAAGGCCAGCAGCATGCCATGCCAACGCCAAGGCAGCCCAGCCAAAGCCAGCAGCATGCCATGCCAAGGCCAAGGCCAGCAGCATGCCATGCCACGGCCAAGGCAGGCCAGCCAAAGCCAGCAGCATGCCATGCCAAGGCCAAGGCCAGCAGCATGCCATGCCACGGCCAGGGCAGGCCAGCCAAAGCCAGCAGCATGCCATGCCAAGGCAAGGCCAGCAGCATGCCATGCCAAGGCCACGGCAGCCCAGCCAAAGCCAGCAGCATGCCATGCCAAGGCCAAGGCTAGCAGCATTCCATGCCACGGCCAAGGCAGGCCAGCCAAAGCCAGCAGCATGCCATGCCAGGCCAAGGCCAGCAGCATGCCATGCCAAGGCCAAGGCAGCCCAGCCAAAGCCTGCAGCATGCCATGCCAAGGCCAAGGCCAGCAGCATGCCATGCCACGGCCAAGGCAGGCCAGCCATAGCCAGCAGCATGCCATGCCAAGGCCAAGGCCAGCAGCATGCCATGCCACGGCCAAGGCAGCCCAGCCACAGCCAGCAGCATGCCATGCCAAGGCCAAGGCCAGCAGCATGGCATGCCACGGCCAAGGCAGCCCAGCCAAAGCCAGCAGCATGCCATGCCAAGGACAAGGCCAGCAGCATGCCATGCCACGGCCAAGGCAGCCCAGCCACAGCCAGCAGCATGCCATGCCAAGGCCAAGGCCAGCAGCATGGCATGCCACGGCCAAGGCAGCCCAGCCAAAGCCAGCAGCATGCCATGCCAAGGCCAAGGCCAGCAGCATGCCATGCCACGGCCAAGGCAGCCCAGCCAAAGCCAGCAGCATGCCATGCCAAGGCCAAGGCCAGCAGCATGCCATGCCACGGCCAAGGCAGGCCAGCCAAAGCCAGCAGCATGCCATGCCAAGCCAAGGCCAGCAGCATGCCATGCCAAGGCCAAGGCAGCCCAGCCAAAGCCAGCAGCATGCCATGCCAAGGCCAAGGCCAGCAGCATGCCATGCCACGGCCAAGGCAGCCCAGCCAAAGGCAGCAGCATGCCATGCCAAGGCCAAGGCCAGCAGCATGCCATGCCACGGCCAAGGCCAAGGCCAAGGCAGCCCATCCGAAGCCAGCAACATTCCATGCCAAGGCCAACGCTGCCCAGCCAAGGCCAGCGACATGCCATGCCAAGGCCAAGCCCAGCCGCATGTCTTGCCACGGCCTTGTCCCGCAGCGTGGCGTGCCTTGGCCTTGGGCTAGAACATCGCATGCCACGCCCTTGGCAAGCAATCCCGTCCCTCGTGTAATTGCCATTTGGTTTGGCTTTGACTTACGTATATGTTGCCCTGCGAAATGCATGTCCCTCGGGTAATAGCCGTTTGGTTGCCTTTGACTTGCGAACACGTTGCTAGTGCTTTCCCCAGTGGAAGCTTGTTGGGAAAAGTATGTCCCTCGGAAGTTGCCTGTTGCATTCGAGCTATCCGATGCTTGCTCGGTTTCTCTAAGAGTTTTTGCACGTTCGTTGGGCTTTTTAATTATTTATTTACTCATAAAAATTATAATAAAATAAATAAAAAATAAAAAAATAATTGAAAAAATTACTATAATTACTAGTGCCTCATCTTATAATTGTTGGAATTTTTCTAGAATTTTTTGAGTATTTTTAGTAATTTTTATTATTTTTTAAGTATTAAAATTGAAATAAATTAAAATAAAATATTCCGGTGGCCAAATATTTTTTTAAAATTTTTTTTATGGTGTATTAAATTATTTCATACAACTTTCATGTTGAAAGTTTTGGCAAAAAACCATTACTTTTTAAAAAAACCCCATTATGACTCCTCAAACATGGTTGATGTTTCCTCCTGCCAGATTGAAAAGGGCTTAACAGGCTATTATAAGGGGGGGGCACCTCCCTTAAGGCTGGCCAGCATGGCCAGGCCACAGGCCACGCCTATGCCTAGGCGGGCGCTTGGCACATGCCATCGCTTGGCTTGTGGCATTGGCTTGTGGCATCGAAACTACATAGCCAAGCACGGGATGCGTCGAGTGGCGGCCCGCGGTGGTGGCGGTGGCACGTTGGCCTAGGCCAGCATGCCATGCCACAGCCTTGGCCAGCAACATGGCATGCCAAAGCCTTGGCCAGCAGCATGCCATGCCCTGGCCTTGGCAAGCATGTCATGCCACGGCCTTGGCCAGCAGCATGCCATGCCACGGCCTTGGCCAGCAGCATGCCATGCCCCGGCCTTCGCCAGCATGTCATGCCACGGCCTTGGCCAGCAGCATGCCATGCCACAGCCTTGGCCAGCAACATGGCATGCCAAAGCCTTGGCCAGCAGCACGCCATGCCCCGGCCTTGGCAAGCTTGTCATGCCACGGCCATGGCCAGCAGCGTGCCATGCCCCGGCCTTGGCCAGCAGCGTGCCATGCCACGACCTTGGCCAGCAGCTTGCCATGCCCCGGCCTTGGCCAGCATGCCATGCCACGGCCTTGGCCAGCAGCATGCCATGCCACGGCCTTGGCCAGCAGCATGCCATGCCACGGCCTTGGCCAGCAACATGCCATGCCAAAGCCTTGGCCAGCAGCATGCCCTGCCCCGGCCTTGGCCGGCAGCATGCCATGCCGCGGCCTTGGCCGGCAGCATGGCAAGCCCAAGCCTTGGTCAGCAGCAGCAGCATGCCATGCCAACGCCTTGGCCAGCAGCATGCCTTGCCACGGCCTCGTCCAGCAGCATGGCATGCCACGCCACGGCCTCGGCCATTAGCATGCCTTGCCACGGCCTCGGCCATCAGCATGCCTTGCCACGGCCTTGCCCAGCAGCATGGCATGCCCCGGCCTTGGCCAGCAGCATGTCATGCCACGGCCTTGGCAAGCATGCCAAGCCACGGCCTTGGCAAGCATGCCATGTCCCTCGGGTAATTGTACAAGTTGCCTTGCGAAATGCATGTCCCTCGGTTAAATTGCCATTTGGTTGGCTTTGGCGTGCGAACGAATTGCCTGTGCTTTCCTTGTGGAAGCTTGTTGCGAGAAGTATGTCCCTCGAAAGTTGCCTGTTGCGTTTGTTATTTGCATTCGCGCTAACCGGTGCTTGCTCGGCCTCTCTAAATGTTTTCGCGCGTTCGTCGGGCTTCTTAGTCCTTCGGGGGGTGATTCGTTTTGGGGGGCTGGTGCACAGTGTACGTCGTGGCGCGTGAGTTGTGTTCGGTTTGTGCGAGTTGGACGGATCCCTGCCTGTGCAGCGAACTCCACTGGTGCATTCCTCCATGTCCCTCGGGTGATGCCTTTAGGTTGTCTTCGACTCGCCTTCGGGTTGCCTGCGCTTCCCTAGTGGAAGGTGCCTTGCGAAAAGCGTGTCCCTCGGGTAATTGCCATTTGGTTGGCTTTGACGTTCGAACGAGTTGCCTATGCTTTCCTAGTGGAAGCTTGTTGCGAAAAGTATGTCCCTCGAAAGTTGCCTGTTGCGCTTGTTACTTGCATTCGCGCTAACCGGTGCTTGCTCGGCCTCTCGAAATGTTTTCGCGCGTTCGTCGGGCTTCTTAGTCCTTCGGGGGGTGATTCGTTTTGGGGGGCTGGTGCACAGTGTACGTCGTGGCGCGTGAGTTGTGTTCGGTTTGTGCGAGTTGGACGGATCCCTGCCTGTGCAGCGAACTCCACTGGTGCATTCCTCCATGTCCCTCGGGTGATCGCCTTTAGGTTGTCTTCGACTCGCCTTAGGGTTGTCTGCGCTTCCCTAGTGGAAGGTGCCTTGCGAAAAGCATGTCCCTCGGGTAATTGCCATTTGGTTGGCTTTGACGTTCGAACGAGTTGCCTGTGCTTTCCTAGTGGAAGCTTGTTGCGAAAAGTATGTCCCTCGAAAGTTGCCTGTTGCGCTTGTTATTTGCGTTCGCGCTAACCGGTGCTTGCTCGGCCTCTCTAAATGTTTTCGCGCGTTCGTCGGGCTTCTTGGTCCTTCGGGGGGTGATTCGTTTTGGGGGGGCTGGTGCATAGTGTACGTCGTGGCGCGTGAGTTGTGTTCGGTTTGTGCGAGTTGGACGAATCCCTGCCTGTGCAGCGAACTCCACTGGTGCATTCCTCCATGTCCCTCGGGTAAAATGCCTTAAGG
>NW_028129474.1:13812500-13827500 GCF_055761805.1 Camellia sinensis
CCTCGGCCCGCATGCCTTGCTACGACGTTGCCCAACATGCCATGCCACGGCCTCGGCCCGCATGCCTTGCCGCCGCGTTGCCCAGCATGCCATGCCACCGCGTTGCCCGGCGTGCCATGCCTTAGCCTTGGCCAACATGTCGTGCCACGGCCTCGGCCCGCATGCCATGCCATGCCACGGCCCGCATGTCCTGCCACGGCCTCGGACCGCATGCCTTGCTACGGCGTCGCCCACCACGCCATGCCACGGCCTCGGCCCGCATGCGTTGCTACGACGTTGCCCAACATGCCATGCCACGGCCCCGGCCCGCATGCCTTGCCACCGCGTTGCCCAGCATGCCATGCCACCGCGTTGCCCGGCGTGCCATGCCTTAGCCTTGGCCAACATGTCGTGCCACGGCCTCGGCCCGCATGCCATGCCATGCCACGGCCTCGGCCCGCTTGCCTTGCGACGGCGTCGCCCAACATGCCATGCCACGGCCTCGGCCCGCATGGCATGCCGCGGCCTCGGCCCGCATGCCTTGCTACGACGTTGCCCAACATGCCATGCCACGGCCCCGGCCCGCATGCCTTGCTATGACGTGGCCCAACATGCCATGCCACGGCCTCGGCCCGCATGCCTTGTTACGGCGTCGCCCAACAAGCCATGCCACGGCCTCGGCCCGCATGCCATGCCACGGCCTCGGCCCGCATGCCTTGCTACGACGTTGCCCAACATGCCATGCCACGGCCCCGGCCCGCATGCCTTGCCACCGCGTTGCCTAGCATGGCATGCCACCGCGTTGCCCGGCGTGCCATGCCTTAGCCTTGGCCAACATGTCGTGCCACGGCCTCGGCCCACATGCCATGCCATGCCACGGCCCGCATGTCTTGCCACGGCGTTGCCAAACATGCCATGCCACGGCCTCGGCCCGCGTGACATGCCACGGCCTCGGCCCGCCTGCCTTGCCACGGCCTCAGCCCGCATGCCATGCCGCGGCCTCGGCCCGCATGCCTTGCTACGACGTTGCCCAACATGCCATGCCACGGCCCCGGCCCGCATGCCTTGCTATGACGTGGCCCAACATGCCATGCCACGGCCTCGGCCCGCATGCCTTGTTACGGCGTCGCCCAACATGCCATGCCACGGCCTCGGCCCGCATGCCTTGCTACGACGTTGCCCAACATGCCATGCCACGGCCCCGGCCCGCATGCCTTGCCACCGCGTTGCCCAGCATGGCATGCCACCGCGTTGCCCGGCGTGCCATGCCTTAGCCTTGGCCAACATGTCGTGCCACGGCCTCGGCCCGCATGCCATGCCATGCCACGGCCCGCATGTCTTGCCACGGCGTTGCCAAACATGCCATGCCACGGCCTCGGCCCGCGTGACATGCCACGGCCTCGGCCCGCGTGACATGCCACGGCCTCGGCCCGCCTGCCTTGCCACGGCCTCGGCCCGCATGCCATGCCACGGCCTCGGCCCGCATGACGTGCCACGGCCTCGGCCCGCATGCCTTGCCACGGCGTCGCCCAACATGCCATGCCACGGCCTCGGCCCGCATGCCATGCCACGGCCTCGGCCCGCATGCCTTGCTACGGCGTCGCCCAACATGCCATGCCACGGCCTCGGCCCGCATGCCTTGCTACGACGTTGCCCAACATGCCATGCCACGGCCCCGGCCCGCATGCCTTGCCACCGCGTTGCCCAGCATCCCATGCCACCGCGTTGCCCGGCGTGCCATGCCTTAGCCTTGGCCAACATGTCGTGCCACGGCCTCGGCCCGCATGCCATGCCATGCCACGGCCCGCATGTCTTGCCACGGCGTTGCCAAACATTCCATGCCACGGCCTCGGCCCGCGTGACATGCCACGGCCTCGGCCCGCGTGACATGCCACGGCCTCGGCCCGCGTGACCTGCCACGGCCTCGGCCCGCGTGACCTGCCACGGCCTCGGCCCGCGTGACATGCCACGGCCTCGGCCCGCATGCCTTGCCACGGCGTCGCCCAACATGCCATGCCACGGCCTCGCCCAACATGCCATGCCACGGCCTCGCCCCGCATGCCATGCCACGGCCTCGGCTCGCATGACATGCCACGGCCTCGGCCCGCATGCCTTGCCACGGCGTCGCCCAACATGCCATGCCACGGCCTCGCCCAACATGCCATGCCACGGCCTAGGCCCGCATGCCATGCCACGGCCTCGGCCCGCATGACATGCCACGGCCTCGGACCGCATGCCTTGCCACGGCCTCGGCCCGCATGCCATGCCACGGCCTCGGCTCGCATGACATGCCACGGCCTCGGCCCGCATGCCTTGCCACGGCGTCGCCCAACATGCCATGCCACGGCCTCGCCCAACATGCCATGCCACGGCCTCGGCCCGCGTGCCATGCCACGGCCTCGGCCCGCATGACATGCCACGGCCTCGGACCGCATGCCTTGCCACGGCATCGGCCCGCACGCCATGCCACGGCCTCGGCCCGCATGCCATGCCGCGGCCTCGGCCCGCATGCCTTGCCACGGCGTCGCCCAACATGCCATGCCACGGCCCCGGCCCGCATGCCTTGCTATGACGTGGCCCAACATGCCATGCCACGGCCTCGGCCCGCATGCCTTGTTACGGCCTCGCCCAACATGCCATGCCACGGCCTCGGCCCGCATGCCATGCCACGGCCTCGGCCCGCATGACATGCCACGGCCTCGGACCGCATGCCTTGCTACGGCGTCGCCCAACATGCCATGCCACGGCCTCGGCCCGCATGCCTTGCTACGACGTTGCCCAACATGCCATGCCACGGCCCCGGCCTGCATGCCTTGCCACCGCGTTGCCCAGCAAGCCATGCCACCGCGTTGCCCGGCGTGCCATGCCTTAGCCTTGGCCAACATGTCGTGCCACGGCCCCGGCCCGCATGCCATGCCATGCCACGGCCTCGGACCGCATGCCTTGCTACGGCGTCGCCCAACATGCCATGCCACAGCCTCGGCCCGCATGCCTTGCTACGGCGTCGCCCAACATGCCATGCCACGGCCTCGGCCCGCATGCCTTGCTACGACGTTGCCCAACATGCCATGCCACGACCCCGGCCCGCATGCCTTGCCACCGCGTTGCCCAGCATGCCGTGCCACCGCGTTGCCCGGCGTGCCATGCCTTAGCCTTGGCCAACATGTCGTGCGACGGCCTCGGCCCGCATGACATGCCACGGCCTCGGCCTGCATGCCTTGCCACGGCGTTGCCCAACATGCCATGCCACGGCCTCGGCCCGCATGCCATGCCATGCCACGGCCCGCATGTCTTGCCACGGCGTTGCCAAACATGCCATGCCACGGCCTCGGCCCGCATGCCATGCCACGGCGTCGCCCAACATGCCATGCCACGGCCACGGCCCGCATGCCTTGCTACGGCGTTGCCCAACATGCCATGCCACGGCCTCGGCCCGCATGCCTTGCCACCGCGTTGCCCAGCATGCCCTGCCACCGCGTTGCCCGGCGTGCCATGCCTTAGCCTTGGCCAACATGTCGAGCCACGGCCTGGGCCCGCATGCCATGCCATGCCACGGCCCGCATGTCTTGCCACGGCGTTGCCAAACATGCCATGACACGGCCTCGGCCCGCATGACATGCCACGGCCTCGGCCCGCGTGCCTTGCCACGGCGTCGCCCAACATGCCATGCCACGGCCTCGGCCCGCATGCCATGCCACGGCCTCGGCCCGCATGACATGCCACAGCCTCGGCCCGCATGCCTTGCCACGACGTCGCCCAACTTGCCATGCCACGGCCTCGGCCCGCATGCCATGCCACGGCCTCGGCCCGCATGACATGCCACGGCCTCGGCCCGCATGCCTTGCTACGACGTTGCCCAACATGCCATGCCACGGCCCCGGCCCGCATGCCTTGCCACCGCGTTGCCCAGCATGCCATGCCACCGCGTTGCCCGGCGTGCCATGCCTTAGCCTTGGCCAACATGTCCTGCCACGGCCTCGGCCCGCATGCCATGCCCTGCCACGGCCCGCATGTCTTGCCACGGCCTCGGACCGCATGCCTTGCTACGGCGTCGCCCAACATGCCATGCCACGGCCTCGGCTCGCATGCCTTGCTACGGCGTCGCCCAACATGCCATGGCACGGTCTTGGTCAGCATGCCATGCCATGGCACCGCCTTGTGCAGCGTTGGCCAGCATGCCTTGGCCGGCATGCCATGCCAATGCCTTGGGCCAACATGGCGTGCCACGGGCTGGGCGAGCATGGCATGCCACGGGCTGGGCGAGCATGCCACGCCACGGCCTTGGCTAGCAGCAAGGCATGCCACGGCCTCGGCGAGCATGCCATGCCATGGCCAAGGCAGTGGGCAAGGCCAAGTCCCTGTGCAAGGCATGGCCAAGGCCAAGGCCGCGGGCAAAGGCCAAGGCCAAGGCCATGGCATGCCACCGCCTTGATCGAACTTTTTGAACATGATTCTTTTATAATCTTATCCAAACCGTGCAACACAATTAAAAATGCACTACAATCAATTTTAAATGTCATTCCCTATTTTTTTGCAATTTTCCTTGAGGTTTTCGAATTTTTAAAGCCCTTATTTGGCAAAAAAAATCAAAATAAAATAAAAAAAATGAAAAAATAATTTAATAATTTCTATAATTACTAGTGAATCATCCTTTAATTATTGGAATTTTTCCATAATTTTTTGACCATTTTTATTAATTTTTATTATTTTTAAAGTATTAAAATCGAAATAAATTAAAATAAAATATTTTCGGTAAAAAAATATTTTTTTTAATTTTTTTTATGGTGTATTAAATTATTTCCTACAACTTTCATGTTGAAAGTTTTGGCAAAAAACCATTACTTTTTAAAAAAACCCCATTATGACTCCTCGAACATGCTTGATGTTTCCTCCTGCCAGATTGAAAAGGGCTTAACAGGCTATTATAAGGGGGGGGCACCTCCCTTGCCCAGGCAAGGCAGTGGCAGGTACGCCCCATGTTGGGCGCGGCCTGGGCTGCGGCCTTGGGTTACATGCACTGCGGCTCGACCGCGGCCTGGGCTGCGGCCTGGGGCGGCTCGGCCGCGGCCTTGGGCGGCTCGGGCGCGGCCTGGGCGCGGCCTTGGGCGGCCTGGGCGCGGCCTTGCGCGGCCTGGGCGCGGCCTTGGGCGGCCTGGGCGCGGCCTGGGCGCGGCCTGGACCGCGGCCTTGGGCGCGGCCTAGAGCAGCATGGCGTGGCATGCGCGCGAGCGTGGGCGGCCTGGCATGCGCGCGGCGTGGGCAGCACGGCATGGCATGCGCACGGCCTGGGCGGCCTGGCATGCAGCCGAGCTGGCATGCCCGCGGCGTGGGCAGCACGGCATGGCATGCCCACGGCCTGGGCGGCCTGGCATGCAGCCGGCCTGGGCAGCACGGCATGGCATGCGCACGGCCTGGGCGGCCTGGCATGCAGCCGGCCTGGCATGCCCGCAGCGTGGGCAGCACGGCATGGCATGCGCACGGCCTGGGCGGCCTGGCATGCAGCCGGCCTGGGCAGCACGGCCTGGCATGCGCACGGCCTGGGCGGCCTGGCATGCAGCCGGCCAGGGCAGCCTGGCCTGGCATGCCCGCGGCGTGGGCAGCGTGGCCTGTGCGAATACCGCTCGCGTGGTCTTTTTGACCACGGTGCGCGTGTTGCGCGCATGGTCGCGCACGCCTTTGCACGCCTTCGCACGCAACGCACGTCTAGTGATAACAACCGCAGCCGAGGCAGCCCAGCCCCAAGGCCAAGGCCAGCAGCATGGCATGCCACGGCCAAGGCAGCCCAGCCAAAGCCAGCAGCATGCCATGCCAAGGCCAAGGCCAGCAGCATGCCATGCCACGGCCAAGGCAGCCCAGCCAAAGCCAGCAGCATGCCATGCCAAGGCCAAGGCCAGCAGCATGCCATGCCACGGCCAAGGCAGGCCAGCCAAAGCCAGCAGCATGCCATGCCAAGGCCAAGGCCAGCAGCATGCCATGCCACGGCCAAGGCAGCCCATCCAAAGCCAGCAGCATGCCATGCCAAGGCCAAGGCAGCCCAGCCAAAGCCAGCAGCATGCCATGCCAAGGCCAAGGCCAGCAGCATGCCATGCCACGGCCAAGGCAGGCTAGCCAAAGCCAGCAGCATGCCATGCCAAGGCCAAGGCCAGCAGCATGCCATGCCACGGCCAAGGCAGCCCAGCCAAAGCCAGCAGCATGCCATGCCAAGGCCAAGGCCGGCAGCATGGCATGCCACGGCCAAGGCAGCCCAGCCAAAGCCAGCAGCATGCCATGCCAAGGCCAAGGCCAGCAGCATGCCATGCCACGGCCAAGGCAGCCCAGCCAAAGCCAGCAGCATGCCATGCCAAGGCCAAGGCCAGCAGCATGCCATGCCACGGCCAAGGCAGCCCAGCCAAAGCCAGCAGCATGCCATGCCAAGGCCAAGGCCAGCAGCATGCCATGCCAAAGCCAAGGCCAGCAGCATGCCATGCCAAGGCAGGCCAGCCAAAGCCAGCAGCATGCCATGCCAAGCCAAGGCCAGCAGCATGCCATGCCACGGCCAAGGCATCCCAGCCAAAGCCAGCAGCATGCCATGCCAAGCCAAGGCCAGCAGCATGCCATGCCACGGCCAAGGCAGGCCAGCCAAAGCCAGCAGCATGCCATGCCATGGCCAAGGCCAGCAGCATGCCATGCCTCCGCCAAGGCAGGCCAGCCAAAGCCAGCAGCATGCCATGCCAAACCAAGGCCAGCAGCATGCCATGCCAAGGCCAAGGCAGCCCAGCCAAAGCCAGCAGCATGCCATGCCAAGGCCAAGGCCAGCAGCATGCCATGCCACGGCCATGGCAGCCCAGCCAAAGCCAGCAGCATGCCATGCCAAGGCCAAGGCCAGCAGCATGCCATGCCACGGCCAAGGCAGGCCAGCCAAAGCCAGCAGCATGCCATGCCAAGGCCAACGCCAGCAGCATGCCATGCCACGGCCAAGGCAGGCCAGCCAAAGCCAGCAGCATGCCATGCCAAGCCAAGGCCAGCAGCATGCCATGCCAAGCCAAGGCCAGCAGCATGCCATGCCAAGGCCAAGGCAGCCCAGCCAAAGCCAGCAGCATGCCATGCCAAGGCCAAGGCCAGCAGCATGCCATGCCACGGCCAAGGCAGGCCAGCCAAAGCCAGCAGCATGCCATGCCATGGCCAAGGCCAGCAGCATGCCATGCCTCGGCCAAGGCAGGCCAGCCAAAGCCAGCAGCATGCCATGCCAAGCCAAGGCCAGCAGCATGCCATGCCAAGGCCAAGGCAGCCCAGCCAAAGCCAGCAGCATGCCATGCCAAGGCCAAGGCCAGCAGCATGCCATGCCACGGCCATGGCAGCCCAGCCAAAGCCAGCAGCATGCCATGCCAAGGCCAAGGCCAGCAGCATGCCATGCCACGGCCAAGGCAGCCCAGCCAAAGCCAGCAGCATGCCATGCCAAGGCCAAGGCCAGCAGCATGCCATGCCACGGCCAAGGCAGGCCAGCCAAAGCCAGCAGCATGCCATGCCAAGGCCAAGGCCAGCAGCATGCCATGCCACGGCCAAGGCAGGCCAGCCAAAGCCAGCAGCATGCCATGCCAAGCCAAGGCCAGCAGCATGCCATGCCAAGGCCAAGGCAGCCCAGCCAAAGCCAGCAGCATGCCATGCCAAGGCCAAGGCCAGCAGCATGCCATGCCACGGCCAAGGCAGCCCAGCCAAAGCCAGCAGCATGCCATGCCAAGGCCAAGGCCAGCAGCATGCCATGCCACGGCCAAGCCAGGCCAGCCAAAGCCAGCAGCATGCCATGCCAAGCCAAGGCCAGCAGCATGCCATGCCAAGGCCAAGGCAGCCCAGCCAAAGCCAGCAGCATGCCATGCCAAGGCCAAGGCCAGCAGCATGCCATGCCACGGCCAAGGCAGCCCAGCCAAAGCCAGCAGCATGCCATGCCAAGGCCAAGGCCAGCAGCATGCCATGCCACGGCCAGGGCAGGCCAGCCAAAGCCAGCAGCATGCCATGCCACGGCCAAGGCAGCCCAGCCAAAGCCAGCAGCATGCCATGCCAAGGCCAAGGCCAGCAGCATGCCATGCCACGGCCAAGGCAGGCGAGCCAAAGCCAGCAGCATGCCATGCCAAGGCCAAGGCCAGCAGCATGCCATGCCACGGCCAAGGCAGCCCAGCCAAAGCCAGCAGCATGCCATGCCAAGGCCAAGGCCAGCAGCATGCCATGCCACGGCCAAGGCAGCCCAGCCACAGCCAGCAGCATGCCATGCCAAGGCCAAGGCCAGCAGCATGGCATGCCACGGCCAAGGCAGCCCAGCCAAAGCCAGCAGCATGCCATGCCAAGGCCAAGGCCAGCAGCATGCCATGCCACGGCCAAGGCAGGCCAGCCAAAGCCAGCAGCATGCCATGCCAAGCCAAGGCCAGCAGCATGCCATGCCAAGGCCAAGGCAGCCCAGCCAAAGCCAGCAGCATGCCATGCCAAGGCCAAGGCCAGCAGCATGCCATGCCACGGCCAAGGCAGCCCAGCCAAAGCCAGCAGCATGCCATGCCAAGGCCAAGGCCAGCAGCATGCCATGCCACGGCCAAGGCAGCCCAGCCAAAGCCAGCAGCATGCCATGCCAAGCCAAGGCCAGCAGCATGCCATGCCAAGGCCAAGGCAGCCCAGCCAAAGCCAGCAGCATGGCATGCCAAGGCCAAAGCCAGCAGCATGCCATGCCACGGCCAAGGCAGCCCAGCCAAAGCCAGCAGCATGCCATGCCAAGGCCAAGGCCAGCAGCATGCCATGCCAAGGCCAAGGCCAGCAGCATGCCATGCCACGGCCAAGGCAGGCCAGCCAAAGCCAGCAGCATGCCATGCCAAGGCCAAGGCCAGCAGCATGCCATGCCACGGCCAAGGCAGGCCAGCCAAAGCCAGCAGCATGCCATGCCAAGCCAAGGCCAGCCGCATGCCATGCCAAGGCCAAGGCAGCCCAGCCAAAGCCAGCAGCATGCCATGCCAAGGCCAAGGCCAGCAGCATGCCATGCCACGGCCAAGGCAGCCCAGCCAAAGCCAGCAGCATGCCATGCCAAGCCAAGGCCAGCAGCATGCCATGCCAAGGCCAAGGCAGCCCAGCCAGAGCCAGCAGCATGCCATGCCAAGGCCAAGGCCAGCAGCATGCCAGGCCACGGCCAAGGCAGCCCAGCCAGAGGCAGCAGCACGCCATGCCAAGGCCAAGGCCG
Source organism: Camellia sinensis (assembly GCF_055761805.1). Classification (NCBI taxonomy): domain Eukaryota; kingdom Viridiplantae; phylum Streptophyta; class Magnoliopsida; order Ericales; family Theaceae; genus Camellia; species Camellia sinensis. The sequence continues at coordinate 13,821,673 of NW_028129474.1, forward strand.
GCAGCATGCCATGCCACGGCCAAGGCAGGCCAGCCAAAGCCAGCAGCATGCCATGCCAAGCCAAGGCCAGCCGCATGCCATGCCAAGGCCAAGGCAGCCCAGCCAAAGCCAGCAGCATGCCATGCCAAGGCCAAGGCCAGCAGCATGCCATGCCACGGCCAAGGCAGCCCAGCCAAAGCCAGCAGCATGCCATGCCAAGCCAAGGCCAGCAGCATGCCATGCCAAGGCCAAGGCAGCCCAGCCAGAGCCAGCAGCATGCCATGCCAAGGCCAAGGCCAGCAGCATGCCAGGCCACGGCCAAGGCAGGCCAGCCAAAGCCAGCAGCATGCCATGCCAAGGCCAAGGCCGGCAGCATGGCATGCCACGGCCAAGGCAGCCCAGCCAAAGCCAGCAGCATGCCATGCCAAGGCCAAGGCCAGCAGCATGCCATGCCACGGCCAAGGCAGCCCAGCCAAAGCCAGCAGCATGCCATGCCAAGGCCAAGGCCAGCAGCATGCCATGCCACGGCCAAGGCAGGCCAGCCAAAGCCAGCAGCATGCCATGCCAAGCCAAGGCCAGCAGCATGCCATGCCAAGGCCAAGGCAGCCCAGCCAAAGCCAGCAGCATGCCATGCCAAGGCCAAGGCCAGCAGCATGCCATGCCACGGCCATGGCAGCCCAGCCAAAGCCAGCAGCATGCCATGCCAAGGCCAAGGCCAGCAGCATGCCATGCCACGGCCAAGGCAGCCCAGCCAAAGCCAGCAGCATGCCATGCCAAGGCCAAGGCCAGCAGCATGCCATGCCACGGCCAAGGCAGGCCAGCCAAAGCCAGCAGCATGCCATGCCAAGGCCAAGGCCAGCAGCATGCCATGCCACGGCCAAGGCAGGCCAGCCAAAGCCAGCAGCATGCCATGCCAAGCCAAGGCCAGCAGCATGCCATGCCAAGGCCAAGGCAGCCCAGCCAAAGCCAGCAGCATGCCATGCCAAGGCCAAGGCCAGCAGCATGCCATGCCACGGCCAAGGCAGCCCAGCCAAAGCCAGCAGCATGCCATGCCAAGGCCAAGGCCAGCAGCATGCCATGCCACGGCCAAGCCAGGCCAGCCAAAGCCAGCAGCATGCCATGCCAAGCCAAGGCCAGCAGCATGCCATGCCAAGGCCAAGGCAGCCCAGCCAAAGCCAGCAGCATGCCATGCCAAGGCCAAGGCCAGCAGCATGCCATGCCACGGCCAAGGCAGCCCAGCCAAAGCCAGCAGCATGCCATGCCAAGGCCAAGGCCAGCAGCATGCCATGCCACGGCCAGGGCAGGCCAGCCAAAGCCAGCAGCATGCCATGCCACGGCCAAGGCAGCCCAGCCAAAGCCAGCAGCATGCCATGCCAAGGCCAAGGCCAGCAGCATGCCATGCCACGGCCAAGGCAGGCGAGCCAAAGCCAGCAGCATGCCATGCCAAGGCCAAGGCCAGCAGCATGCCATGCCACGGCCAAGGCAGCCCAGCCAAAGCCAGCAGCATGCCATGCCAAGGCCAAGGCCAGCAGCATGCCATGCCACGGCCAAGGCAGCCCAGCCACAGCCAGCAGCATGCCATGCCAAGGCCAAGGCCAGCAGCATGGCATGCCACGGCCAAGGCAGCCCAGCCAAAGCCAGCAGCATGCCATGCCAAGGCCAAGGCCAGCAGCATGCCATGCCACGGCCAAGGCAGGCCAGCCAAAGCCAGCAGCATGCCATGCCAAGCCAAGGCCAGCAGCATGCCATGCCAAGGCCAAGGCAGCCCAGCCAAAGCCAGCAGCATGCCATGCCAAGGCCAAGGCCAGCAGCATGCCATGCCACGGCCAAGGCAGCCCAGCCAAAGCCAGCAGCATGCCATGCCAAGGCCAAGGCCAGCAGCATGCCATGCCACGGCCAAGGCAGCCCAGCCAAAGCCAGCAGCATGCCATGCCAAGCCAAGGCCAGCAGCATGCCATGCCAAGGCCAAGGCAGCCCAGCCAAAGCCAGCAGCATGGCATGCCAAGGCCAAAGCCAGCAGCATGCCATGCCACGGCCAAGGCAGCCCAGCCAAAGCCAGCAGCATGCCATGCCAAGGCCAAGGCCAGCAGCATGCCATGCCAAGGCCAAGGCCAGCAGCATGCCATGCCACGGCCAAGGCAGGCCAGCCAAAGCCAGCAGCATGCCATGCCAAGGCCAAGGCCAGCAGCATGCCATGCCACGGCCAAGGCAGGCCAGCCAAAGCCAGCAGCATGCCATGCCAAGCCAAGGCCAGCCGCATGCCATGCCAAGGCCAAGGCAGCCCAGCCAAAGCCAGCAGCATGCCATGCCAAGGCCAAGGCCAGCAGCATGCCATGCCACGGCCAAGGCAGCCCAGCCAAAGCCAGCAGCATGCCATGCCAAGCCAAGGCCAGCAGCATGCCATGCCAAGGCCAAGGCAGCCCAGCCAGAGCCAGCAGCATGCCATGCCAAGGCCAAGGCCAGCAGCATGCCAGGCCACGGCCAAGGCAGCCCAGCCAGAGGCAGCAGCACGCCATGCCAAGGCCAAGGCCGGCAGCATGCCATGCCACGGCCAAGGCAGGCCAGCCACAGCCAGCAGCATGCCATGCCAAGCCAAGGCCAGCCGCATGCCATGCCAAGGCCAAGGCAGCCCAGCCAAAGCCAGCAGCATGCCATGCCAAGGCCAAGGCCAGCAGCATGCCATGCCACGGCCAAGGCAGCCCAGCCAAAGCCAGCAGCATGCCATGCCAAGCCAAGGCCAGCAGCATGCCATGCCAAGGCCAAGGCAGCCCAGCCAGAGCCAGCAGCATGCCATGCCAAGGCCAAGGCCAGCAGCATGCCAGGCCACGGCCAAGGCAGGCCAGCCAAAGCCAGCAGCATGCCATGCCAAGGCCAAGGCCGGCAGCATGGCATGCCACGGCCAAGGCAGCCCAGCCAAAGCCAGCAGCATGCCATGCCAAGGCCAAGGCCAGCAGCATGCCATGCCACGGCCAAGGCAGCCCAGCCAAAGCCAGCAGCATGCCATGCCAAGGCCAAGGCCAGCAGCATGCCATGCCACGGCCAAGGCAGGCCAGCCAAAGCCAGCAGCATGCCATGCCAAGCCAAGGCCAGCAGCATGCCATGCCAAGGCCAAGGCAGCCCAGCCAAAGCCAGCAGCATGCCATGCCAAGGCCAAGGCCAGCAGCATGCCATGCCACGGCCAAGGCAGCCCAGCCAAAGCCAGCAGCATGCCATGCCAAGGCCAAGGCCAGCAGCATGCCATGCCACGGCCAAGGCAGGCCAGCCAAAGCCAGCAGCATGCCATGCCAAGGCCAAGGCCAGCAGCATGCCATGCCACGGCCAAGGCAGGCCAGCCAAAGCCAGCAGCATGCCATGCCAAGCCAAGGCCAGCAGCATGCCATGCCAAGGCCAAGGCAGCCCAGCCAAAGCCAGCAGCATGCCATGCCAAGGCCAAGGCCAGCAGCATGCCATGCCACGGCCAAGGCAGGCCAGCCAAAGCCAGCAGCATGCCATGCCAAGGCCAAGGCCAGCAGCATGCCATGCCACGGCCAAGGCAGGCCAGCCAAAGCCAGCAGCATGCCATGCCAAGCCAAGGCCAGCAGCATGCCATGCCAAAGCCAAGGCAGCCCAGCCAAAGCCAGCAGCATGCCATGCCAAGGCCAAGGCCAGCAGCATGCCATGCCACGGCCAAGGCAGGCCAGCCAAAGCCAGCAGCATGCCATGCCAAGGCCAAGGCCAGCAGCATGCCATGCCACGGCCAGGGCAGGCCAGCCAAAGCCAGCAGCATGCCATGCCAAGGCAAGGCCAGCAGCATGCCATGCCAAGGCCACGGCAGCCCAGCCAAAGCCAGCCGCATGCCATGCCAAGGCCAAGGCCAGCAGCATTCCATGCCACGGCCAAGGCAGGCCAGCCAAAGCCAGCAGCATGCCATGCCAGGCCAAGGCCAGCAGCATGCCATGCCAAGGCCAAGGCAGCCCAGCCAAAGCCAGCAGCATGCCATGCCAAGGCCAAGGCCAGCAGCATGCCATGCCACGGCCAAGGCAGGCCAGCCATAGCCAGCAGCATGCCATGCCAAGGCCAAGGCCAGCAGCATGCCATGCCACGGCCAAGGCAGCCCAGCCACAGCCAGCAGCATGCCATGCCAAGGCCAAGGCCAGCAGCATGGCATGCCACGGCCAAGGCAGCCCAGCCAAAGCCAGCAGCATGCCATGCCAAGGCCAAGGCCAGCAGCATGCCATGCCACGGCCAAGGCAGCCCAGCCACAGCCAGCAGCATGCCATGCCAAGGCCAAGGCCAGCAGCATGGCATGCCACGGCCAAGGCAGCCCAGCCAAAGCCAGCAGCATGCCATGCCAAGGCCAAGGCCAGCAGCATGCCATGCCACGGTCAAGGCAGCCCAGCCAAAGCCAGCAGCATGCCATGCCAAGGCCAAGGCCAGCAGCATGCCATGCCACGGCCAAGGCAGGCCAGCCAAAGCCAGCAGCATGCCATGCCAAGCCAAGGCCAGCAGCATGCCATGCCAAGGCCAAGGCAGCCCAGCCAAAGCCAGCAGCATGCCATGCCAAGGCCAAGGCCAGCAGCATGCCATGCCACGGCCAAGGCAGCCCAGCCAAAGGCAGCAGCATGCCATGCCAAGGCCAAGGCCAGCAGCATGCCATGCCACGGCCAAGGCCAAGGCCAAGGCAGCCCATCCGAAGCCAGCAACATTCCATGCCAAGGCCAACGCTGCCCAGCCAAGGCCAGCGACATGCCATGCCAAGGCCAAGCCCAGCCGCATGTCTTGCCACGGCCTTGTCCCGCAGCGTGGCGTGCCTTGGCCTTGGGCTAGAACATCGCATGCCACGCCCTTGGCAAGCAATCCCGTCCCTCGTGTAATTGCCATTTGGTTTGGCTTTGACTTACGTATATGTTGCCCTGCGAAATGCATGTCCCTCGGGTAATAGCCGTTTGGTTGCCTTTGACTTGCGAACACGTTGCTAGTGCTTTCCCCAGTGGAAGCTTGTTGGGAAAAGTATGTCCCTCGGAAGTTGCCTGTTGCATTCGAGCTATCCGATGCTTGCTCGGTTTCTCTAAGAGTTTTTGCACGTTCGTTGGGCTTTTTAATTATTTATTTACTCATAAAAATTATAATAAAATAAATAAAAAATAAAAAAATAATTGAAAAAATTACTGTAATTACTAGTGCCTCATCTTATAATTGTTGGAATTTTTCTAGAATTTTTTGAGTATTTTTAGTAATTTTTATTATTTTTTAAGTATTAAAATTGAAATAAATTAAAATAAAATATTCCGGTGGCCAAATATTTTTTTAAAATTTTTTTTATGGTGTATTAAATTATTTCATACAACTTTCATGTTGAAAGTTTTGGCAAAAAACCATTACTTTTTAAAAAAACCCCATTATGACTCCTCAAACATGGTTGATGTTTCCTCCTGCCAGATTGAAAAGGGCTTAACAGGCTATTATAAGGGGGGGGCACCTCCCTTAAGGCTGGCCAGCATGGCCAGGCCACAGGCCACGCCTATGCCTAGGCGGGCGCTTGGCACATGCCATCGCTTGGCTTGTGGCATTGGCTTGTGGCATCGAAACTACATAGCCAAGCACGGGATGTGTCGAGTGGCGGCCCGCGGTGGTGGCGGTGGCACGTTGGCCTAGGCCAGCATGCCATGCCACAGCCTTGGCCAGCAACATGGCATGCCAAAGCCTTGGCCAGCAGCATGCCATGCCCTGGCCTTGGCAAGCATGTCATGCCACGGCCTTGGCCAGCAGCATGCCATGCCCCGGCCTTCGCCAGCATGTCATGCCACGGCCTTGGCCAGCAGCATGCCATGCCACAGCCTTGGCCAGCAACATGGCATGCCAAAGCCTTG